>NC_135237.1:24156597-24468529 GCF_051348905.1 Ranitomeya variabilis
CAACATTGCCTCCCTAAGTTCCCTGCAGTGTGATCTGCAGCACAGGGGAATTAGGGAGTTTAGTCTACAGTGTGAGAATGACTTCAGGTAATCCAGGCCATTCACATGACCCAAAGCTGTAAAACTTTATTTTTATGCCATTCAGAATGTAGGGTTTGGAGGAAAAGATCTGCTGGAGTTTGAGGACTCTGCTAGATAAAAGTATTACGATTCGGAGATGTATTTCACTACACTTCCCCCGCTTTGAGAACATAATTGCCGGCTGCTGGCAGCGTCTGTGGAAGCGCCGTCCTTCATGTCTGCTTTTGTTTCTTTTCGTAATGTTTTATTCAGTGAAATCTTGTTCTCAAGTTGTACCAATGCAATACGGAAGATTTGTTTGCAGCTGGAGGCAGAAAACCAAGATGCTGTCAGTTTGCGGATGTTTGCAATCCCCTGACGCCCTCCGAAAAAAATGAGGAAGAATTCCCCATGAGAACCAGTGAGAAATACATCCAGGAAAAGTCAATTTCTCATCCCGGGCTGAGGATGTAAATGAATGAGCTGCCGAAACCTGGACATTATACTGAGCCCTTCCCGAAATTAAATACATTGTGGTAACATCTGTTATAGAAGATCCGCAGTCCTTGAGTCATCTCCATCCGGTTATATCTGTTTCAGAAGACGATGTCACCCAGATTTCCTAAAATACAAACTGGGACATTGGATTAGCTGCATTAATATAACATTGGGTAGTTTCCAATCTCAGAGTTCCCAGAAAACTGGGTATCAACCAAGCAGCAGGCACATGGCTCCCAACGCACATAAGATTGATCTTTGCAAATATAAGTAAGACTTATGAATCAGAGGTGGGACATTTAATTCAGGGGTGGGGCTTATAAATCAGCGGTGAGACATAAATCAGGGACATGACTTCTAAATCAGTGGGGGACTTATAAATCAGAGGTGGGGCTTATGAATCATGGGTGGGCTTATAAATCAGTGATGGGATTTATAAATTGGGTGAGACTTGTAAATTAGGATGGGGATTATAAATCATGGGTGGGCCTTATAAATCAGGGATGAAACTTTTAAATCATGGGTAGGACTGACAAATCAGGGGTGGGACTTACAAATCAGGGGTGGGACTATCAAATTAGCGAGTACTTATAAATCAGGGGTGGGGCTTATAAATCAGGGATGAAACTTTTAAATCATGGGTGGGACTGACAAATCAGGGGAGGGACTTACAAATCAGGGGTGGGACTATCAAATTAGCGAGTACTTATAAATCAGGGGTGGGGCTTATAAATCAGGGGTGGGATTTATAAATTTGGTAGGACTTGTAAATTGGGATGGGGGTTATAAATCGGGGGTGAGCCTAATAAATCAGGGATAAAACTTATAAATCATGGGTGGGGCTTGCAAATCAGGCGTGGGATTTATAAACTGGGTGGGACTTGTAAATTGGGGTGGGACATTTTTCATAAACAGGTATTCAACTGTTGGGCAGTATGGAGGTTTAATGTTCTTACCATACTAAGTTCTTGGAAAGCTTAGTTAAATTATTTAGGGAGGAATATTAGTAGCCATATTGGTGGTCAGTCACTCATTTTTTATGTTAATGTGGGATAGGTCATCAATATCAGACTGATGGGGTCGGGGTCCGACACCCCAAACTCCCACCGATCAGCTGTCATCTTTGGCGGCGGTCATATTTTAAAAGTGTATAGTGCTGGACTCTACAGCGCCATAACTATTTAGTGGCCATTACCAGATACTACAACTCAGCTTCTATTGATGAGAATAACCAGTGATCCGTATATCAGTCCTGGAATAATAATGACTGGAATAGCAGACTTATAGCAGTAGCTGATGTAGCAGTGCTAGAATGAAGATGACTTGAATAGCAGAGTTGTAGAAGTGGTGGCTGATGTAGCAGAGCAAGAATTATGATAAATGTAAGAGCAGACTTGTAGCAGAGAGGCGTTTCCTATTACAAAGTAGTGGCAAGTCACCAACTACCTGAATACTCAGGCGGCATCCTACTGCTTGAGCCAGGTTCAGTAACCAATCATGGGTGCTGCAGGTTTCCTCAGTAACCTGATGGTCAGGAGAGGAGGCTGAGGCAGCCGAGGAGGGGAAGTGAGAACTGAGTACTTGTCTCTGGTGAGAAGCAGTAGGAACCTCACTCTAACATTAATACACGGAGCAAAGTCTTTAAAATGAGGAGAGAAGAAACATAAAGATAAGGTGACAGCTGGTCCTACACATTTCACTGGAGATTTGCCTTCAATATGTTGTTACTTTTAGACCTTTCGGTGTTTCCCCTGTCAGCATGAAGCCCCCTACCATGATTCATCACTACACATTGTGCCATCTAGCATCCTGTGCCCCATCCAGGATCTCCGCAGGTTCTTAATTCTGCACAGATGTGGACTCAGATGTTGACACGTTCCTACTACTGTGCTTGAGGATTGATGAATGAGCCCCACCGAACCCTGGACTCGTCATCTATGTAATAGTCGTTCAGAAAAAAAATCCCAAATACCGGAGCCAAATGTTCTACCCTACTGAGCCGCACATAGATGTTGCTCTTTTTTCTGTAAGAAGTCCTCTGGTGATGGAGGGATGTTGATCTTGCTTTAGGGAAGATCATAAATCTTCTCGGACTGAAAGGTTTTGGCAAGGCACATTGCAGAGGAGGCAAAGGACTTGGAAAGCACAGGATGTGAGATATTTTTATTTTGTATTTTTGGTTTTGAAAATGAGAAGGCAGCCTGGGGATCACAAGTATGATATCATAGAAGCCAACAGTAAAAGAGAGCAGCCATGGGTCAATGTCAGGGTAAAAGGGGACCTCCACCTTGTCACACCAGATCTCTTTCTAAGCACAAATTATGATTCATTTTAATAACAGATATTGATAAACTCTGGAATGATGATTTCTGATACAAAGATCCAAATCCCCTAGATATAAAGTTACATGTTACATTTTTTTCTGCCTGTAGCCACCACTAGGGGGTAGTATATTGTATGCAGCTCCTATAATGTATTCAGCAAGCTCCTGAGCTCCCTCTAATGGTGGTTTATAAATTAAAGAATAATTATTTATGCTAGCAGGGAATTAGTTGTTGGAGAAGCCTCTGAATCCCATCAGGTACCAGGGATTGGGTATTAACAGAGCTCTGGAGGTCTCGCCTCCAGACACACTGAACACCGAATGACTCAGAAGGCTGACTATTTACCCTCTAAATCCCACCCTGGGGAGGAGATATGGTGAACAGCCTCCCACCCACTCTTCATCTATTTACTTAAAAACCTAGCCCTTAAAATGGCCATTAAACCCCTCTCAGCAGTTAGTGTGCTGGAGCATTTTTTATAGGTTTGCATCACTGAATCTAACAACCTCAGTGATACATATCTCACATACAGCACGTTCCCAGAGACTTTGTCACACCCTATAAAAATGGACTAGCTCCATTCATACTCTATGGGGTTGCCAGAAAAAAAGACAAAGCCTAGCTCGATTCTCATGGGGATAAAAGTGCCCCATTCTGATGGGATGTAGAATTTCACTAAGTAGAAAGTTTCTCTTCTGATTAAGTGATTAGTTGTTTTGACCGGACAACCCCTTTAAGTAAGCCACAGTTGGAAATTCCCCTTTAATACCGCATGTCTTCAGTAGAAAGGACCATCATTCTCTAGGAAGCTCCTGGCTGAAAGCTTCGACTGTATCAGACAATAGAGCTTTTTTAATTCTACTAAGAATCATTTCCAAAGAAAGCAGAGCCGATTTCCTTCCACACGTTCGTTCTGCAAATAACTCCACTTTACTTATGCCCCAATTTATTGCCGGAGTATGCACGAATCATTACCTAAATAAACTGGTTTCGCCAGAGCTGCAAAGTGCTCATATTCACCTCATAAGTCGTAGATTTTATGCTCACTCGTTAAATGGTTCCCACTTGGATTTAATTAAACATTTGGCCCCATACATGGGTGTTTCCAAATTGTCAAAAAAGTACAGTTGCATAATTCTTTGCGCCCCATCATAAATACGCCATCATGTAAAGGGTGATCGAGTGTGGAATGTTATGTGTGCACGTCGGCACAGGGGCTGGACTGTGATGTTGGAGGAACCCTCGTGTTTACTAAATTACAAAGAGTCTTTCAGAAACTTCTCACGAGATTGTTGGACAAAGTTTTTTTTTTCTGCGATGGATTCAAAGAAAAACATTTCCCATAAACTTCTCTTAGAACATGGACTGAGATACAGTACGATGGTATCCTATAGTTTAGGCGTCCTTCTTAGGATGATTCCCTAGTCCTTCAGCTGGTCTGAATCAATCAAACCAAATTTCTGAAATTCTTAAAACTTTTTTTTTCAGGACAGATAGAGCCTCAGTGTATAAGGCAGTGGTGGTTGTCAGAGGCTGTATGGAGGCATGCGACTTGTTGGAGTGGAGCCTTGTTTGCTGTGAAGTCGCCTCCATAATGGATGATATTCTCCCTAGAAGCATGTAAGTGGAGAATGACCATGTGCCAGAGAGGCAGAGTCATGGTCCTGATCGCTGGTGGGACTACTCGTCAGTGCAGGGCATTGAGTTTGCCATGTTCTCTTGTTCAGGTGGGCAGAGAGTGAGGAAATGTTGTAAGAGGGAGTGTTTTGGCACACTGGGTCGGTAATAAATCTGAATACTTGATAGCCCTGAGGCGCCCAGTTGAAAACTTGAGGAGCACTGACCAGCGACAGCCAAGTAGGGAGGATTCAACCATGACTACTGAGTGTGTGATGAGCCCAGTGTGAGAACCAACCCCACAGCTGGTCCTCAGATGGCCAGACAGCAATATAGTGAGATAATGTATTGGGCAGAGCCAAGAAGCATCTGTCAGAGCACTGACGAGAATTTGAGGTTGGAGATCTGATATGGTGTTTCTGGGTGGAGCACTTTGCACACCTACACTTGACTGCTCTAAATATTGTGCCTGCTGGAGTTAATGTTCCAGAAACCATTTTCAGCCTACAATCTGTGTTGTGTCCTGAGACTATGACTGAGCCAGACTGAGTCCGCTGGTTGTGCTACATTGTACGTGTTACAAGACTGTGCTATGTCTCTGGAGTCTAGCCGGTAGAGATGAGAACATTGTTTAATTTTGTCATTTTTTCCAAAATATTGATTGGCTATAAATCGATTAGCCGCAAATCAAAAGTATTGCAATGCCTCCAATTGCCCTGAAATGGTGTGTATAATGCTTTGACTGTATTGGACTCCTTTCAAGCTCTTTTTGTAAGCAAGAATTGGTTTAACAACCAACTAACCTCTAAACAATATGTCTATCCACTTACAGAAATGTAACTACAAAATTATGTGCCTCAACTCTGATGTGTAACCACCAAGTTCAGTTCCTCCATTTTGATGTGCTATCACCAAGCTGTGTGCATTAATTCTAAGGTGTAACCACAAAGTAGGGTGCCTGAACTCTGTTATATGTTACCGCCAAGTTATCTGCTTCAATTCTGATGTTGTAACCATCACGTTCTGTACCTCAGTTCCAATGTGAAACCACCAAGCTGTGTGCCTAAACCTTCATGTGTAACTGCCAAGCTCTGTGCCTCAACTCTGATGTGTAACCAAGTTCTGTGTCTCGGTTGTGATGTGTTACCATCAAGCTCTGTGCCTCAACTCTATTGTGCAACTGCCAAGCTGTGTGTCTCAATTTCAACATGTTACCACCAAGCTGTGTGCCTCAGTTCTGTAACGGCCAAGCTCTGTGCCTGAACTCTGTATTTTAACCACCAAGTTGTTTGCCTCAACTATGATGTGCAATCACCAAGTTCAATACCACATGCTGTGTTAAATATTACTGTAATTGAGAAACGGAAACCACAACACTAGCTGCCTTCCTCTGATTTGATGTATGTTCCAGGTAAATTGTATTGTGTCCATCTAAGTTATCGTTGAGTGAGGAAGCAAGTTAGGACCATAGCCCAAACATTTTAAAGCTGACCTTCTTATTTATAAACATTATTTTATAGGTGAAAATTGCTTCATAATACGGTGCCCGATGGAACAATTTCGACAACAGTCATGTATTTTTGCATTGATTTTTATGGTGACCTCGTAATTCAAACCTCCTTAGACTTTGCTCTAGATCTCAGTTTAACCGGCACTAGACCAAATGAGGTGAATTGAGGATCCATGTTTCTGGTAAAAACTTAAAATAAAAACAAATAATTCACTCTTTAGGGGAAAGTCCTTCACAGGCCACATCCAGTACAGTACCTTTCTCCTACTGTGTAATTTCTCATTTACCCTGGAGGACAAAATAATTACAATTTTTGTGAGGTTCTTCTAGTTACAGGTAATCATTTGGGGCCTGATTCATCAAATCTTTCACTCCAGAATTCTGGTATAAAAAGCTTTGAAAAATTGCAAAATTTGAGGGCAATTGTGCAACTTTTGACGTTTTCACGCCGGGTTGAGTTGAGGTCGGACATGGGGCGTGGCATCCACCTCAAATTTTTATCAGGTTCTCCTAGTTACAGGTAATCATTTGGGGCCCAAATCGTCAAAGCTTTCACTTCACAATTCTGGTATAAAAAGGTTTGAAAAATTGCAAAATTTGAGGGCAATTTTGCAACTTTTTACGTTTTCACGCCGGGTTGAGTTGAGGTCGGACATGGGCGTGGCTTCCATCTCAAATTTTTATCAGGTTCTCCTAGTTACAAGTAATCATTTGGGGCTCGATTCATCAAAGCTTTCACTCCAGAATTCTGGTATAAAAAGGTTTGAAAAATTGCAAAATTTGAGGGCAATTTTGCAACTTTTGACATTTTCACTCTGGGTTGCGTTGAGGTCGGACATGGGGCGTGGCATCCACCTGAAATTTTTATGACTTTCTTCTAGTTACAGGTAATCATTTGGGGCCTGATTCATCAAAACATTTACTACAGAATTCTGGTGTAAAAAGCTTTGAAAAAGTGCAAAATTTGGACACAATTTTGCAACTTTTGACATTTTAACACTGGGCTGAGCAGAGATGGGACTTGTGGTATGGTGTCCGTGGCTCATCAAAATCGTGACACGCGGAGGCATTCACTTTGCCACAAATCTTACTCCAGCCCTCAGTAGCTCCCAATTCCCTAGGAGGTGTGCAGACCCTAATAAATCAGGAGCCTCGCACTCCACCTCGCACTCACTATCTTCACACTGGTCTTGATGAATCGGAGCTTTGGTGTCCAAGCAGTAGAATATGTTGTGATCTGCGCTTAGAAGACGCCTTTCTACCAAAAAGGGATTGTTCAAAGGGAAGAACCCCATAAACTTTTAATATGTTTGGATTTTTTATTTCCTTTTTCAAAATTTTAACTGTTGCAATAATCATATAAATATATACAAAAAACTAAAACAAATGATATAATGGGAGGACTATGGACTCTGCCAGTGGCCAGCCGTGGGGTCAATCATCACTTTTGATTCTTGCACTGTTGCTTTAGCTGTAACTCTAGTAATATTTCTACGCTGCGAGCTTCCAGAGCGCGGTCGTCGACGAAGGATGTATTTCAATATTGGCGATGTAAGATGATCTTGTGTTAGCAAGGTCTGCAAAAAAAAGTCGCTCTAGGAGAAGAGGTGCCAGGAAGCCTCTGCGGGATATCTTCTAAATAAAACAAATTCTGTGTTGCAAAAAAACGTGGCTGGTTCTGAATCTGAAGCATCACAGGGCGGCCGGGCAGCTGGCACCTAACGTTATTAAATGTTTCTTATAGGAATGTGTTGACCCTGAAGATGCTGTTTTATTTTTATATTGACCACCTGCTCCGGGCCACTTCTCTTACTATAAACTTTAATTGAAATGCTCAGCCTCTGCTTTTATTTGACAGCTGCTCGGTACCACAGATGACATCTGTTCTTCAGACGTAGTAGAGCTGGGTTTGTAGTTTGGCACAACTCATTATTATTCTATCATAGATTATCTGGTGAATTTATGGCAATAAAGCCTAACGAACACCCCCTTTTCCACGGGGCAGGAGGCCAAATAACTTTTTAGACTAGTGACACAATGCAAATTTTGGGTCAAATTATGGTCATGGTAAAAAAGCGACCACTGTGAACGTCAAGCTCCTAAAAATGGGGTTGTCAGATGGTCTCCAGTTAATGCTCATAGCCAAATATTTTTATAAATCAATGGCCCAATGTGATTGTACATTCTGCTTTCTACCTGATCCTATCTCTATGTCTCTATTACTCATCTATTTACCGTATATTATTGGGGTAATATGTACTAATATTCTATTTGTAATCATGTAATAAATTTATACTTTTTATGCATTAAATGGACGTATTGCTCCATTTTTCTCTGTATTGCTGTAACTGGGAGCGTCCTTTTTTCCTGCACTGTGCCTTCCCATGGTGGCATAGGCATCTTGTGCAGCCATTTTTTATTATGGTATCTGTTTTGGTCTTTATTCTTTATTCAGATGTTGCTCATCTGCCTGACTTCCCCCCGTGACAACAAGTGTGGTGCCTTTATCTTCTACCTTTAGAGCCTTTCCACTTTGGACTCTTTACAGGAGAAAGACTCCCTCTTCTCCTGTCGGCTTACCCCTCTGCCGGCCATTTATTTGCAGGAGGGTGGTTTACTCTGAACCCTCTGGCAGTGCTTCACCTCCACTGCTGCTGATCATTGTCTTTAACAAGGGACTCACACTTACTCACCTGTCCCTGTTTTGGTGCAACTGTCCCTGTTTTGGTGCAACTGTCCCTGTGTTGGGGCACCTGTCCCTGTGTTGGGGCACCTGTCCCTACGTCGGGGCATAGTTGGCAACAGTCTCACATTTTCAAATACTATTCAAGTTCTGTCCATCTAGGAATGGAAAAGGTTGGGGTTTATGTAAACTTTGCCGAAAAGTTGATGTTTCCCACAAAGTCAAAGGCGATAACAGACTGGACTCTGGGCAGAATTTTTCCCTCATCCCATTTCTTAAAATACTAAAGTTACATCCAGGGACATCTGGGTCCATATGGGGTGAGGTTTCCATAAACCCCACCTGAAAGTAGGTGTTCAAGGACAGATGTTACCGGAGAGGGAGGGGTTAAAGATTCCCAGAACTGTTGACAACTGCCTGTATGATGTTGGAACAGTCAGGCATATTCTTTGCTTGTCTGTTATCTTCCAGATTAAACTCAGGAATAACTGAAAAGTAAATGCAAACTGGCATTCTCCTGTGTGGAAATGGTTACTAGCAGTAATGTAACAGAGAAATAAATGCAATCTGGGATCTACCAGCAAGACAATGGTTAATAGCAGGAAAAAAACAGAGCTGTAAATGCAGTCTGGGATCTACCAGCGGAGCAATAGTTAATAGCAGAGATGTAACAGGGCAGGTTATGCAATCTGGTATATTCCAGCAGGGCAATGGTTAATCACAGGAATGCAATGAAGTATAGGTAAATTGTAAATACACTTGAAATGATATGTTACTTTGAGTGCAGATGCTAGGTGTGAATAGCTGCAAGAAGTTGATAATTTTCTGAAAAGATTGTTTGGACAACACCGCACCTCTAATCTCCACCTCTGCTGCGAGCCTCTTAGATAGGCAGCAGCTGCTTTTCTAGTTCTTGGCTACTTGCTGAAGAGTCAGTACTACTCAGCTATGTCCTGGGAAGTTCTTCCAACCCTTATATTTGAGGACTAAGATAAATGCAAACACTGAATATTCCAGTTCTTTGCAATTGTACTGTACATTATAGAATATCATACAATATCAAACATTGTACTAGTGCAGGATACTCGGGACCCTGTGAGCCTCCATCAATGGAATGAAGGAGTATCATTGCTTTTTTTTTTACACTTTCTACTAGATCTTTAGTAGACGTAGCTAGTACCTTTACTAAATGACAATAGGATTGAGCAGAGACACAATAAAAAGTTTTTAAAAAAAGTTGTCCTTTCTAATCTGCCAGGATATTACACGGCGCGGCTGGAGAGTGAACAATACTAAACAATCAGTCCCGTTATATAAACAGCACATCGGGGGTGGTCTTCTCTATTGTACTTTTTGATGCTGCCAAAATATTTTGTTAAGCCATGCATTTCATCTTTTCTACTGAGAAGTCTTTCACACATGCTAAAAATACTATGGGAGAGTTCCTCGTGCCAGAACCAGCGGGGGACACCACGAGAACTTCACTTAACAGGAGATTATCAGCAAACCTTCAGGATGGATGGAGAAAATCTATATAGAAATGAAGCATATTTTGTATTACACCAAGTAAGTGCACTGTAAGCTTCTAGGCCCTTTAAAACTTTTTTTTTCCCAACTTTGTTCATTTTCAGTTGTAACTTGCAAACCTTAACAATAATCATCCGGAGAGATGACATGAGATTTCATCAGTTTGGGGTTGGGCTGGACAACCAGGGAGCCAGGAGTTTCTTTGATGGGTCCCGGCCTGAGGCGTAGCTATAACTTACTTGCCAATTGTTAGGTGGCATTCTACAGTTAATCATTATGTGGAGCACAAAGGACACCACTGGAAATTTTGGGATGTGGCCATGTAAGAGAATGAGAGAGTTCGTGTCACTCACAAGTTTGGGGAAATTATTGATATTTTCTATGTTCAGGGCTGAACCAATTTCTCCTTGTAACATGACATGTAGATATGTCTGATTTGAAATAAAAGTGCTGGACACTCATCCAGGGCGTCTTGTATCACTGTGTTGACAGGTGTGTCCGTGGGGCAAGTTGCTCAGTGATTTTTATGCCTTTATAATAAAATGTTCTGTATCTGAGCTGTTATAGGCTTACCTGGTGACTGTGACGTGGATTCTTTAAGAAGTAGATCTGGGTGAGCAGCACGGACCGTGGATGACAGTGCAACGTGTCTTTAAGGAAGACACGTGTTTTATATGAGGAAAATAAGATATGCGGGATGGAAGACAAACAAGAAAAGTAGGTAGCACTAAAGAAGCAGAGCCAGGTGTGTGAAAAGACACAGGATCAATAGCAGTACAAGAAAATGGCATCTTCCAGCAGGAAAGTAGTTAATCACAGGAATACAGTTTAATATTTTCAGGTAGTGCAGTGGTTAAATCCAGGAGTAACAGGAAAGTAAACACAGTCTGATCTCTTCCAGCAGGATAATGCTTAATAGCAGCTATTTAACAAAGAAGTAAATACAGTCAGGTATCTTCCATCAAGGCAATGGTAAATAGCAGGAATACAATGCAGTATAGATAAACTGGAGACTTGCTAGAAGTTGGTAACTTGCTGAAAGTTTGTGGATTGAGGTTGGAAATATCTCTGGTTGTAGGATTGAAATCAGTAGAAGTTGAAGAGTTGATAGATACTAGGCTGAAGCTTAGACAAGAGAATTAGCAGCAGATCTTGCAAAACTTAAAGCAATTGTGGACAAAACTTAATACCCAATCACCTGGTCTCTTCAGGTTACCTGAAAAACTTGGCATAAACTATCGCTAAATGATTTTTTGTGTTTGCCTTCGGACACACACTGAATAATAATAATTTGGTTTCTTTATTTGTTTATTGATTTTAATTAGGTATAGTTCCTTTTTATCTTGATTCTAATTAAAGTATGGTTTTAATATATATGTTCTATTTTTTGGATGCAAGAGCAAAACGTAAGCATGCATCATTGCTTCACCTGTGTTTTCAGCATCTTTATTCAATTATTTGTTTTTCGTAATTTTTTTTATTTGCATTTATCTTTGTATTTTTTTGGCAGTTTATCTTTGTTTTGTTTTTTTTTGTTTTTTCAGTTACCATAAGTTTTGTCATTTTTTTTGTCATCCCTTAATTGGATCCTGAAATAAAGATGCAATTTGTAACTGAGATGACACGTAGGAGTATTCTATATACCGTCCTTGGCTGCTGTCCCATTTACAAAGTGGCTTTTAATCTGACACTGTGCACACTCTGCAGAATGAGGCTCCTTAGCCATCACCTCCGTCCCAGATTCCATCCTCTCCGCATGGCGTAGTTATGGTTGTGTTGTTGGCTATGATAGAAATTGCATCTTTGCTTCTGGGCAGCGCGGGCTATTGGATTGCAGCAGGTTCTATTTTTGAGATTCTCGCGGAGCGCGGCCTCAGCTGGAGGCTGAATTTCTAGTAGAAAGCCAGGGAGTGACCGCTAGTGAGCGTTAGTCAGCACTGGTTTCCAATCAATGTGACGGCTCCGTTCGCTGATGAAATAGATGATTAATTGTAGATCTTACAACAAGCTTTGCTTCCAAAGTAACAATATATAATAACTGGTAATAAAACACAATAGGACACTCGGTTCCTCAGTATTGTGTCCCTTGTCTGAAAAAAGGCTTCCTGGCAACTACATGATGTCGGGGTCAGCTGCACATCGATCAAATCAATGGGTGCCTGCAGTGGAGCAGCAGGAGCCGTGCCCTTTCCATTCTGCACCCCCTAACTCATGGGAGACCATTGGCTCCCACTGTCCCTCCACCAGTCCAGTATTACGTGCCTTTATTCCTCAAGCACATGTGAAAATTACTGATGTAAATATAGTCTGGCTTTTCATCCTCTTTTTTTTTTTGCACAATTTTAAAACTTTAATTTATAATTTTGTTTTAATGTATTTTTTTTTATTTTTTAAATATTGATTATGTGGCTATTCTGTTTCTCTAGTCCTAACCCTAGTTAGCCCTAACCCTAACCTTTTTCCTAGCCTTAACTCTATTCCTAGCACCAATCATAATCCTAGCCCTAACCATAGTCCCAAACCTTAGACCTAGCCCAAACCTTAGTCCCAGCCCTAACCTTAGTTACAGTCGTAACCTTAGTCTTATCCTTAACCTTAAGTTCTAGTCCTAAATCTAGCTGTAACTTTAGTCCTAGCCCTAACCTTAGCCCTAGCCTTAACCCTTTTCCTAGCACAAATCATAGTCCTAGCCCTAACCATAGACCAAACCTTCGTCTTAGCCTTAACCTTAATCCTAGCCATAACTTTAGTCCTAGCCTTATCTCCAGTCCTAGCCCAAACCTTAGTCCTAGACCTAACCATAGTCCTAGCCCTAACCTTAGTCCAAGTCCTAACCTTAGTCCTAGCCCTAACCTTAGTCCAGCCTTAAACTTAGTCCAAGCCCTAACCTTAGTCCTAGCCCTAACTTTAGTCCTAGCCTTATCTCTAGCCCTAGCCCAAACCTTAGTCCTAGACCTAACCATAGTCCTAGCCCTAACCTTAGTCCAAGTCCTAACCTTAGTCCTAGCCCTAACCTTAGTCCAGCCCTAAACTTAGTCCAAGCCCTAACCTTAGTCCTAGCCCTAACTTTAGTCCTAGCCTTATCTCTAGCCCTAGCCCAAACCTTTGTCCTAGACCTAATCCTAGTCTTAGCCCTAACCTTAGTCCTAGCCCAAATCTTAGTCCAATCAATACCTTAGTTCTACCCCTCTCATAGTAGCTTTAATTGTATTGTGTTTTTTTGTTGTTTTTTTCTACAGGGGGCACTTTTATACATTTTGGACAGCTCTCCCTGCAAGGTCCTTTCTCTCCCCTCACAAAATTACCAGTGAGGGGAGGGCGGGGAGCTTGGCTAGAAAACAGTGCAGTGCCTATGCAGAGCACCATAGTCCAGATGAGTTTGTCACCAACTGCTGCACTCTGCATAGGCAGTGACAAAGATAACAAATCTCACTTCATCATACTGAGAACCTTGTAGTCTCACAGGCTGCCGGGCGGACACTCACTGCCCCCGGAAGAAGCGGATTAGCACAGCCGAGTTCCCGATTATTTGAAAGTGAATTTTGCACCTCCATCTAATGTATAGCCCCTGTGATCCCCAGCATATTACACCACTGGTTTATTGTAAGATAAACGCACATCAGACCTAGATATCTGGGTTATTTTCTTTGCTTTTCATTTATTTTCTAAAAACGTATCCCCGATTCTCCTATCGCCGTGCGTGTACCTGTGCAGCGGTGACTTTCCCCAGACAGTGCACTGATGTCTGATGAGTTAGTATGAATATCACTATTTTCTGGCCGTTCCATACGTTCTGGTGTCCTATACAATGTATACGGGCCCTACGGAAGCTGCAGGCTGGGACAGTGTCGCACAACATTGCATCCAAGACGCGATCGGCCATATTGGAGGTAAATTATTTATCTGCACGTTTTAACTTTTTTTCTACAGAAGTCAACATCATTTGGGCCGGACATCAAACGCACCACAGCTCGGAGGATTACAACCTCACCACAGCCCTACGCCAGTCCTTCCTGCAAAAATATTTTTCTTGGGTAAGTTGCTATGGTGTCCATAAACCTCCATGTTTTTTCATTTTACTAATACATATAGAAATAAATGTCTTCTGAGCTTCCGTAACTTATGATTCCCGAATTATGGAAAAGCACCATGATTCCGTGAAACATGACGAGACGCGAGAAGTTTAAAGGGATTTTCCACTACTTTTGAAAAGTTTTCAGAGGGTAGAGATCCTTATAGGAGGTAGCATCAAGCCATACTAAAGATGACCTGAAACTTGTCATATGTTTGGTTTTTTACCCACCGTGAACACCACTGTTCTCCTGAATCTGAATCTGTTTTTCTTTTCTTCCTGCTCCTCTCTGTTCCTGAGATATAGCCCTTTTTCAGAATATGTAAATCTAGACTTGTTAACCAAAGGGGCGTGGCCCTCAAGAAGACTCCCACGAATATTTGAGGACCATGCCCACTTGGATAAAATACTAAAGGAAAAGAGGTGGCCATATCTTAGGAATGGAGAGGAGCACGAACAATAAGAAACACATCGCCGGATTCAGCAGAACAGCAGCATTAACATCTGTATACAAAAATAAATGAAAATAAATATATATATTTATGGGAAGTGGCAGGTCCTTTTTAACACTGGAGTCTGCAGCGAGACCAGAGTAATGCCGTCCCAACCATCAGATGACTGGTGGTCGGAAAATCAACACATCCAGTCCCAGTAGAGACCATTAGAGAAGCAAGTGATTCATGTGTGAAGTGTCAATTCTTTCCTCTTTTAAACTTTTCAAAATTAGTGGGAAACTCCTTTAACAATCTATCACCAAAAAAACAAAACTCTACTCAGGATATCTGAAGTCAAAAGGAAAAAATAAGTGAAGACTGGACTATAGTCATGTAGCCCCCCTCCCCCCCCCACCTTAGGCTAAATATTTTTTTTTCCTCAAATACAAGTTTCCAAAGTGCTTTTTATAGGATATGTTCTTGACTAAATGACTGCCTGCTAAGCTGTGCTGGAAAAGTTACCTTAATCATCTCCTGTTCTCTGACATAACTTCTTCAAAGCAGGAAGTCTGTGAGGAGCAGCTTCAGCCAATAGCAGCAGAGCAGGGAATCTGTGAGGAGCAACTTCAGCCAATAGAAGCAAGGCAGACTGTCTGTGAGGTTTTGCTTCAAACAATAGATACAGATACAGAGCAGGAAGTTTGTGCGTGGAATCTTTAGCCAATAATAGCATGAGCAGGAAGTATGTGAGGAGCTGCTTCAGCCAATATTTTCAGTGCAGGAAGTGTGTGAGAAGCAGCTTCACCCAATAGCTAAACAACAGGATGTCTGTGAGGAGCAGCTTCAGCCAATAGCGTTAGAGCAGGGAGTCTGTGAGGAGCAGCTTCAGTCAATAGCGTTAGAGCAGGGAGTCTGTGAGGAGCAGCTTCAGCCAATAGCTTTAGAGCAGGGAGTCTGTGAGGAGCAGCTTCAGCCAATAGCTTTAGAGCAGGATATGTGTGAGGAGTAGCTTCAGCCAATAGCGTTAGAGCAGGGAGTCTGTGAGGAGCAGCTTCAGTCAATAGTGTTAGAGCAGGGAGTCTGTGAGGAGCAGCTTCAGCCAATAGCTTTAGAGCAGGGAGTCTGTGAGGAGCAGCTTCAGCCAATAGCTTTAGAGCAGGATATGTGTGAGGAGTAGCTTCAGCCAATAGCTTTAGAGCAGGGAGTCTGTGAGGAGCAGCTTCAGCCAATAGCTTTAGAGCAGGGAGTCTGTGAGGAGCAACTTCAGCCAATAGAAGCAAGGCAGACTGTCTGTGAGGTTTTGCTTCAAACAATAGATACAGAGCAGGAAGTTTGTGCGTGGAATCTTTAGTCAATAATAGCATGAGCAGGAAGTATGTGAGGAGCTGCTTCAGCAAATATCTTTAGAGCAGGAAGTTTGTAAGGAGCCACTTCAGCCAATAGCTACATAGTAGGAATTCTCTGAGGAGCTGCTTCAGCCAATAATAGCAGAGCAGGAAGTCTACGAAGAGCTGCTTCAGAAAATAGCTAAACAACAAGATGTTTGTGAGGAGCAGCTTTAGCCAATAGTAGCAGAGCAGGAAGTCTACAAAGTCACAAAGAGATGCTTCCGCCAATAGCTAAACAGCAGGAAGTCTGTGAGGAGCTGCTTCAGCCAATATCTTTAGAGCAGGAAGTCTGTGAGGAGCAGCTTCAGCCAATATCTTCAGTGCAGGAAGTGTGTGAGAAGCAGCTTCACCCAATAGCTAAACAACAGGATGTCTGTGAGGAGCAGCTTCAGCCAATAGCGTTAGAGCAGGGAGTCTGTGAGGAGCAGCTTCAGTCAATAGTGTTAGAGCAGGGAGTCTGTGAGGAGCAGCTTTAGCCAATAGCTTTAGAGCAGGGAGTCTGTGAGGAGCAGCTTCAGCCAATAGCTTTAGAGCAGGGAGTCTGTGAGGAGTAGCTTCAGCCAATAGCTTTAGAGCAGGGAGTCTGTGAGGAGCAGCTTCAGCCAATAGCTTTAGAGCAGGGAGTCTGTGAGGAGCAGCTTCAGCCAATAGCTTTAGAGCAGGAAGTCTGTGAGGAGCAGCTTCAGCCAATAGCTTTAGAGCAGGGAGTCTGTGAGGAGCAGCTTCAGCCAATAGCATTAGAGCAGGGAGTCTGTGAGGAGCAGCTTCAGCCAATAGCATTAGAGCAGTGAGTCTGTGAGGAGCAGCTTCAGCCAATAGCATTAGAGCAGTGAGTCTGTGAGGAGCAGCTTCAGCCAATAGCGTTAGAGCAGGGAGTCTGTGAGGAGCAGCTTCAGCCAATAGCATTAGAGCAGGGAGTCTGTGAGGAGCAGCTTCAGCCAATAGCGTTAGAGCAGGGAGTCTGTGAGGAGCAGCTTCAGCCAATAGCTTTAGAGCAGGAAGTCTGTGAGGAGCCTTAGCTTTAGCAAGTAGCTGCAGAGCAGGAAACGATGTCAGAATAAAAGGTCTTTTGGGTGAAATCTACTGTATGATTTCATTGTTTCTCAGGCTCTTCACATTAAATGTACAGGTAACACTATTATTATTATTATGGCTTCCAGATTTCTCTATAATCCCGTCACACATTTTACATAGCCTGTATCTATAATTGTTTATCAGATATTCTATGAATCCTATTTCTAAGCCCTCTCGCTATCACCTTATCTGACTGCAAAATGATTTTCTATTTTTAAAAGTAATTTCCCTCCCCTGGTCGCGGATCGCTGAGCGCAGCATATCTCTTTAAGAAGAGGGTAAACACGCTGAGCTGTTCTCCATTACACCTGTTCAGCGTCCTGTGCCAAGAGAAATATCTGAACCGCGTGGAGAAGAAGGGCCGGAGCGCTCGGCATCTCTTATGACCTGTAACAGTTTGTGTTGCAGCAGGTGCCTGGGAAATGTGTAAGGTCATCTGGCCGGCGTCGCTCTATAAAACAGGAAAAGACATCTTATAGGCTCACCCCTCCGAGTGCAGCCTGCGGGACCTCTGTCTATAGTAACTGATGCCTGGAAACTCAGAGAAAAGCTCTGCAAGGGGAATCCTAATTATCCGCCATCAGGATATATTTGTGGCCGGTATAATATGCTGAGTCATTCCTCAAGATATTGTTTTACAAGGGTCTGAGGTTGGTTTTACTGAAAAAGAGCTTCATAAAATCCACCAAGAATTCTGTTCCTGCAGTCGCCACTAGGGGGAGCTCAGGAGTGTTGGGAATACAGTAACTACAGAGCTCTCAGCACTAGATTTCTTGCAAAATCCTGAAATACTCTGTGCTGTTGGGAATCCTGCTCCTTCCACAGAATATCTGAAATACTCTGTGCTGCTGGGAACGTTGCTCCTTTCACCGCACAAGTTCATGACTTCTTTATTTCTGAAATACTCTGTGCTGCTGCAGATCATGCTCCCCTTCTAATGTTATGTAATGTTCGGACATTATAGAACATCCGCACATTGCCCTCCTGAAATACTCTGTGCTGCTCCGGACCTTGCCCTTTACACTATGTATCTGTCAGTTTATACCTTTTCACAAAGTTAGTTCCTGTCCTGAAATTCTCTGTGCGGTATTAAATAACTCTCACCTTGTGACATTGCGCGAAATCCGTGCTCTCCTCTCCTGAAATACTCTGTGCTGCTGCGCCGGTCAGACTATGACTTACATAAGATGTAGCAGAGCTGCGTGTGCAATTCAGCAATGAAATGTTTCCTAAAGTGCCGCAGTCATAGAACCTGCAGTCCTGTGTAAATCCCCAGGAGCAGAATTTGATACATTGTAACTATTGGTCGGGTGTCACAAACCCAAAACTCATCTCTGCTCCATGTGTTCTTCTGGATGTGAGGATGATGATGGAGAAGGGTGAGAGTTGTGTGCTGGAATGTGTCCTCACATGGACATGTAATACTAATAGCCTTCATGCAACGAGAACAATGTGGGGTTTCGGTCTGGGCTTATTAAGGAGCGCAGCTCCTGCTGTGACCAGCTGCGCCCTCATAGTTAACGCAGCGGCTGTCAGATCTTTTCTGATTTATTTTGACGTTGATGCCGGCAAATCAAGGTCCCGGGCTCAGGAGGAATAGATTTGTGGCTCCTCAGTTCGTAAAATGTAGCGCCCCACCTGTCCGGTGTCTGGTATTACAGCTCCGTTCCATTAAAATGAATGAGGCTGAGCTGCAATACCACATACCACCTGTGCACAAGTGTGGCGCTGATTTCTACATGTACGTGTGACTATAGGTAACTGTGCTGTGACTATTCATACGTGTGCATGGCTATAGGATCTGGGGGTCTGCAGCAGTCCTTCACTGCACCCCATTACTGCACTGCTGTAGACCACCAGGGATAATATCATTGATCCATACAATACCCTAGCCCACAAGGGCTGTTAATATGAACCTGTTTACTACCCTAGCCCACCAGGGATCTTATCACTAACCCCTTTACTAACCAAGCCCATCAGAGATGTTATAATTAACCCCTTAACTACTGTAGCCCACTAGAGATAATTTACTTTATCACTACACTAGCCCACCAGGGATGTTATCAATAACCTCTTACCTACAATGCCCACCAGGGATAATATAATTAACCTATTTAATACTTTAGTCCTCCAGGGATTTTATCATTTACTCTTTAACTACTGTTGCCCAGCGTGGCTGGTATAATTAACCTATCCACTTTCCTAGCCCACCAGGGATGTTATCATAAACACTTTAGCTACTGTGGCCCACCAGGGATGTTATAATTAATCCACTCACTACCCCAGCCTACCAGAAAATATTCATTAACCAATCGCTGCTTTATTTCCCAGGTTCTCACCCTTCCATACATGCTTTGTACAGCACAATTTAAGTTCAGAGCTTTGGGGAACTTCATTTTTTTTGACTGGGGTATATTTGGTTTAAAATTGCTTGTAAATATTATGCAAACCCACCAGAGATATGCTTCACATCCTGTGCACAGCGTTAAACAATCCATTCACTATCCTAGCCCACCAGGGATGCTGCCACCCTGAACCACCTGGGCCTCATCTGGAGCATTGTATGGCGGTATTATTTTAGTACTGGTGATAATTTACGGTACCAGAATTCATGAAATATTGATGTTTCTCACCGAATTTAGATAAAGTCAGTAAGGTGGTCACTTTTTGATATTTTTTTTATTGTATTGGACTTCCTATATTCTGAATGCCCCCGTCCCCTCTGCCCCCGCTGCCCACTCTGTCCCCGCTGCCCCCGCTATACTATAGCCATGCCCCTGCCTTGTTCCAGGACGGCTCCTGTGGAAGTTCTGCACATCGTATTTTGTTTCCCGTGAGTGTGAAAACACCTGAAAGCAGCGAGATACTTTACAAATCACATAAATTGGACGCAGAACACGTAGAAGAGAATTCCATTAAAAGTGAGCGAATGTCGCCCGTCTCCTCCACCTGCAGCTCATTAATGCGAGTTTAGCTCCATGTAAAATATTACACTTGTAACGTGTTCCCCCTAGAGATCACCTGTAACTGGACCTGGACGTGCACACATCAGAGGAATCCCACTCTGCGCTCATCTGTGTGTACCTGAGTCCATTATTCCTAAACCCAGGGTCAAAACATGCCCCGGCAGCAGATCCCACCTGCCCTCAGCCCAGCACCTGGAAACATAATAACAACTATAATTAACAACCATATTACCTCTATATTATTATTATTATTATTATTATTGTATTTGTATTTATTATAATTATTATTATTTCCATTATTTTTTCATTTATTATTTTATTTGTATTATTTTTGTATTTATTATAATTATTATTTCCATTATTTTTTGCATTTATTATTATTATTGTTTAGTATTTTTGTATATTATTATTATTATTATTTTATTTGTATATATTTTTTTATTTATTATAATTATTATTATTTCCATTATTTTTTCATTTATTATTTTATTTGTATTACTTTTGTATTTATTATAATTATTATTTCCATTAATGTTGTATTTATTATTATTGTTTAGTATTTTTTGTATATTATTATTATTATTATTATTTTATTTGTATTATTTTTGTATTTATTATTATTTCAATTATTTTTTACATTTATGATTATTATTATTTTGTATTTTTTATATTATTATTATTTTATTTGTATTATTTTTGTATTTATTATAATTATTTATGTCTTTATTATAACTATTATTATTTGCATTATTTTTGCATTTATTATTATATTTGTTATTTTTTGTATTTTTTATTATTGTACTTTTTATTTTTTATTATATTAGTGATCTAGTATTATATATATATATATATTTGAATTTTTTTTAGATTTTTGTTTTGCATTCTTTTAGTGATACAGTACTATTTATATATTAGTGTATTTTTGTATTTTTTTACGCTATTATTTATCTTTTTTGCGCCGTCATTTATATTAGAGATATATCATTATTAATATTATTTATGTATTAATTTTCTTTATTTGTCTATTTTTTTTATTATTAAGCTAGTTTTTTATTATTATTTATTAGAGTAGTACTATACTATTACAATCAATAATAATTTCTTTTTTTTCCTCTTTTTCTTTGTGTCCTTCATATTACAATGGATCCATATGAGTACTGATTTTTAGCCTGTAGGAGTTAATGGTCTGGATGTTTTTTGTTACATTTTTTCCCCTTATCAATATCATCTCAATTTCTGCAACATTGTAGAACAGAATAAAAAAGAAAACTAAAATTTCACCAAGGACCAAAAGGACCAAACGCAAATAGAATTGTAAAACAAAAATAGATACAATTATTAGGGAAATTAAGAATAAATAATAATAATAATAAACATAAAAATAATAATAATAATTACTATTGTATGTAATTATAATAATAACAATAATGATAATAATTATTATTATTGTATGTAATTGTATGTGATTATCTATTTTTTATATTACATTTATCTGATTATATATTTTTACATTATTAATATTATTTGCAAAAATTATTTTTTTAAATGACTATTACATATACAGAAATTGCCACTTCTGCTACTTATTGCACAAGACCCCCACTTCTGACAATGAAGACGACGTACCACCGATGTAGCAGTTTTTCTCCTTTTTTACCCTTGCACGATGCCCCCCACTATCCACATTTGCAGAGAACGGCGATGCGACCCCATCCAAGAAAATAGGGGTCACCTGCAATTCCTTACACAACCAGTAAATAAAGGAATAGGGGACATTCTTCACTCTCAATATCAATGGGGGTCCCATAAGTTGGACCCTACTGATCATAAACTGATGCTATAATATGGTTACCATATGCTACCACTTTATGAGATAGGAAAACACCTTTTAAAGGTTTATAAGAATGCTGCCAAAAACAGCACCACCCCTGGTCACTGGTTGTATGTGGTATTGCAACTCATCAAAATTATTGGGAAGGAGCTGCAGTACCACATACAACCTGTAGGCCGATGTTGCACTGTGATTAAAAAAAATAATATTTTTTTCTGCAACCCTTTGAGTTGGGTAACAGTGCAAAATAAAGTATTCCTATCTACCATGTAGCATTTATTTCTTGTCTGTATAACCTCTTGTGTTTTTCTTCTTGACTTCTAGATGTTCTACTGGCCAATGGCCCTCTTCATCCCTCCGTCCGTGTTCGCTGTCCACCTCCAGTTTAACCTCCTGTACCAGTTCTGGATCCACACCGAGGTAGACATTCTGGTTTTTTTCTTGCCTCCGCTCCTTGCCTTGGGCATTGTCCACCAGGACCTGATTTATTGTGTATGAGAAATCTTCGTCTGACTTCCTTAAGGAGAACCATGTGTTGGCTTCTCGGGAATATATTGCTGAGTTTATAAGGAACAATGAGAGCAGTTGGTCTCAATTAGATAACATTCTTTTGTTCGATCTGTAGAATATCAGCCCCCCTCCCATTCCGTTCCATGTAACCGGCGTCTGCATCTTGTAACATTTTGGGTCTTGATAGGAGAATACATTTTCGATAGATTTTCCTGCCAAGGTAAAAGAAAAAAAAATAGAACCAGGTTGAGATTCCTGAAATTATTAATTGGAAATTGTGGATATGTCTACTTCATACCGAGGAGAGTCCGGTGTTTTAGGGCGTGATGGGAAGAATCTAATCATCTGATAAAATATAAAGTCATATTGTTTGTGGGAAGGCCTGAAGGCATCGTTCACATGGTCCAAAAAGAGTAAAATCACTGAAATATCCAACATAGACCTCTAGTCAACTGTGGTGACCACAAGATCTTTCACAAGCTCTTCGGGGACACTTGTTCTACGCAACCAAGATAAGATTCCAAGCCATCGATGATGGTGGACACCTGCCCCCGTTAATTATCTCCGTAGCTCCTCTATACAAAATGGGAAAATAAGTATTTGATCCTCTGCCGATTTTGATAGTTTTCCCACCTACAAAGAATGGAGGGTCTGTAATTTTTACCGTAGGTGCACTTCACCTATGAGAGACAGAATCTTAAAAAACAAAACACAATCACATTGTAGGATTTTTACATAATTATCTTGCATTTTATTGCATGAAATAAGTATTTGATCACCGACCAACTAGCAAGAATTCTGCCTCTCATAGACCTGTTTTTTTTTAAGAAGCCTCCTACTCTGCAATCATTACCTGTATTAATTGCACTTGTTTGACCTAGTTACCTGTATAAAAGACACCTGTCCACACACTCAATCACACTCCAACCTCTCCACCATGGCCATGACCAAAGAGTTGTCTATGGACCTGGTCAATGACCTAAAGAGAACTAGGACCACAGTCTCAAACATTACTGTTAGTAACACACTACGCCGTCATGGATTTAAATGCTGCATGGCACACAAGGTTCCCCTGCTCACCCAGCACATGTCCAGGCCTATTTGAAGTTCGCCAATGACCATCTCTATGTTTCAGAGTAGGCATGGGAGAAGGTCATGTGGTCAGATGAGACCAAAATAGAACTTTTTGGTATCAACTCCACTCGCCGTGTTTGGAGGAAGAAGAAGGATTAGTACAACCCCAAGAACACCGTCCCAACCGTGAAGCACGGTGGGGGAAACATCATACTTTGGGGGTGCTTTTCTGCAAAGGGACAGGACGACTGCACCGTATTGAAGGGAGGATGGATAGGGTAATGTATCGCGAGATTTTGTCCAACAACCTCCTTCCCTCAATAAGAACATTGAAGATGGGTTGTGGCTGGGTCTTCCAGCATGACATTGACCCAAAACACACAGCCAGGGCAACTAAGGAGAGGCTCCATAAGAAGCATTTCAAGGTCCAGGAGTGGCCTAGTCAGTCTCGAGACCTGAACCCAACAGAAAGTCTTTTGAGGAGCTGAAACTCAATTTTGCCCTGTGACAGCCACGAAACCTGAAAGATCTGGAGAAGATCAGTATGGAGGAGGGGGCCAATATCCCTGCTGCAGTGTGTGTAAACCTGGTCAAGAACTACAGAAAACGTCTGACCTCTGTAATTGCAAACAAAGGTTTATGTACCAAATATTAAGTCCTGTTTTTATATTGTATCAAATACTTATTTCATGCAATAAAATACAAATTAATTATGTAAAAATCATACAATGTGATTTTCTGGAATTTTTTTTTTAGATTCTGTCTCTCACAGTTGAAGTGATAAAAATTACAGAAATCTCCAGTCTCCATCCTTTGTAGGTGGGAAAACTATCAAAATCGGCAGAGGATCAAATACTTATTTTCTGCATTGTAGTTGTCAGCTTCTGCCGGACAGCCCAATGTATATGGACTCTCAGCTTACAGAAAATAGAAGATAGTTTTAATTCCAGAGTGACAAAGAAACGGACATGCTGAAATTCAAAGTCACAGCCCTTCATCTACAACATGTGATCCCATACACAAAACAACAAGTAGCAGATATTAGAGGAGTCAATGGTTTTATTTTTGTACATAAAAGCATTATTATAGCAGTTATATTCTTGTACAAAGGGGGCAGTATTATAGTAGTTATATTCTTGTACATAGGGGCAGTATTATAGTAGTTATATTCTTGTACAGAGGAGCAGTATTATAGTAGTTATATTCTTGTACATAGGGGCAGTATTATAGTAGTTATATTATTGTACAGAGGGGCAGTATTATAGTAGTTATATTCTTGTACATAGGGGTAGTATTATAGTAGTTATATTATTGTACATATGAGCAGTATTATAGTAGTTATATTCTTGTACAAAGGGGGCAGTATTATAGTAGTTATATTCTTGTACAAAGGGGGCAGTATTATAGTAGTTATATTCTTGTACATAGGGGTAGTATTATAGTAGTTATATTATTGTACATATGAGCAGTATTATAGTAGTTATATTCTTGTACATAGGGGTAGTATTATAGTAGTTATATTATTGTACATAGGAGCAGTATTATAGTAGTTATATTCTTGTACATAGGAGCAGTATAATAGTAGTTATATTCTTGTACATAGGGGCAGTATTATAGTAGTTATATTCTTGTACATAGGGGGCAGTATTATAGTAGTTATATTCCTGTACATAGGAGCAGTATTATAGTAGTTATATTCTTGTACATAGGGGGCAGTATTATAGTAGTTATATTCTTGTACATAGGGGCAGTATTATAGTAGTTATATTCTTGTACATAGGGGGCAGTATTATAGTAGTTATATTCCTGTACATAGGAGCAGTATTATAGTAGTTATATTCTTGTATATAGGGGGCAGTATTATAGTAGTTATATTCTTGTACATAGGAGCAGTATTATAGTAGTTATGTTCTTGTACAAAGGGGGCAGTATTATAGTAGTTATATTCTTGTACAAAGGGGGCAGTATTATAGTAGTTATATTCTTGTACATAGGGGTAGTATTATAGTTGTTATATTATTGTACATATGAGCAGTATTATAGTAGTTATATTCTTGTACATAGGGGTAGTATTATAGTTGTTATATTATTGTACATATGAGCAGTATTATAGTAGTTATATTCTTGTACATAGGGGTAGTATTATAGTAGTTATATTATTGTACATATGAGCAGTATTATAGTAGTTATATTCTTGTACATAGGGGTAGTATTATAGTAGTTATATTATTGTACATAGGAGCAGTATTATAGTAGTTATATTCTTGTACATAGGAGCAGTATTATAGTAGTTATATTCTTGTACAAAGGGGGCAGTATTATAGTAGTTATATTCTTGTACATAGGGGTAGTATTATAGTAGTTATATTATTGTACATATGAGCAGTATTATAGTAGTTATATTCTTGTACATAGGGGTAGTATTATAGTAGTTATATTATTGTACATAGGAGCAGTATTATAGTAGTTATATTCTTGTACATAGGAGCAGTATAATAGTAGTTATATTCTTGTACATAGGGGCAGTATTATAGTAGTTATATTCTTGTACAAAGGGGGCAGTATTATAGTAGTTATATTCCTGTACATAGGAGCAGTATTATAGTAGTTATATTCTTGTACATAGGGGGCAGTATTATAGTAGTTATATTCTTGTACATAGGGGCAGTATTATAGTAGTTATATTCTTGTACATAGGGGGCAGTATTATAGTAGTTATATTCCTGTACATAGGAGCAGTATTATAGTAGTTATATTCTTGTATATAGGGGGCAGTATTATAGTAGTTATATTCTTGTACATAGGAGCAGTATTATAGTAGTTATATTCTTGTACATAGGGGCACTATTATAGTAGTTATATTATTGTACATAGGAGCAGTATTATAGTAGTTATATTCTTGTACATAGGAGCAGTATTATAGTAGTTATATTCTTGTGCATAGGGGCAGTATTATTGTAGTTATATTCTTGTACAAAGGGGGCAGTATTATAGTAGTTATATTCTTGTACATAGGAGCAGTATTATAGTAGTTATATTCTTGTACATAGACGCAGTATTATAATAGTTATTTTCCTGTACATAAGAGCAATATTATAGTAGTTATATTCTTGTACATAGGGGGCAGTATTATAGTAGTTATATTCTTGTACATAGGGGCAGTATTATAGTAGTTATTTTCCTGTACATAGGAGCAGTATTATAGTAGTTATATTCTTGTGCATAGGGGCAGTATTATTGTAGTTATATTCTTGTACATAGGAGGCAGTATTATAGTAGGTATATTCTTGTACATAGGAGCAGTATTATAGTAGTTATATTCTTGTACATAGGAGCAGTATTATAGTAGTTATATTCTTGTATATAGGAGCAGTATTATAGTAGTTATATTCTTGTACATAGGATGCAGTATTATAGTAGTTTTATTCTTGTACATAGGAGCACAGTATTACAGTAGTTATATTCTTGTACATAGGGGCAGTATTATAGTAGTTATATTCTTGTACATAGGGGGCAGTATTATAGTAGTTATATATTCTTGTACATAGGGGCAGTATTATAGTAGTTATATTCTTGTACATAGGAGGCAGTATTATAGTAGTTATATTCTTGTACATAGGGGCAGTATTATAGTAGTTATATTCTTGTACATAGGGGGCAGTATTATAGTAGTTATATTCCTGTACATAGGAGCAGTATTATAGTAGTTATATTCTTGTATATAGGGGGCAGTATTATAGTAGTTATATTCTTGTACATAGGAGCAGTATTATAGTAGTTATATTCTTGTACATAGGGGCACTATTATAGTAGTTATATTATTGTACATAGGAGCAGTATTATAGTAGTTATATTCTTGTACATAGGAGCAGTATTATAGTAGTTATATTCTTGTGCATAGGGGCAGTATTATTGTAGTTATATTCTTGTACAAAGGGGGCAGTATTATAGTAGTTATATTCTTGTACATAGGAGCAGTATTATAGTAGTTATATTCTTGTACATAGACGCAGTATTATAGTAGTTATTTTCCTGTACATAGGAGCAATATTATAGTAGTTATATTCTTGTACATAGGGGGCAGTATTATAGTAGTTATATTCTTGTACATAGGGGCAGTATTATAGTAGTTATTTTCCTGTACATAGGAGCAGTATTATAGTAGTTATATTCTTGTGCATAGGGGCAGTATTATTGTAGTTATATTCTTGTACATAGGAGGCAGTATTATAGTAGGTATATTCTTGTACATAGGAGCAGTATTATAGTAGTTATATTCTTGTACATAGGAGCAGTATTATAGTAGTTATATTCTTGTATATAGGAGCAGTATTATAGTAGTTATATTCTTGTACATAGGATGCAGTATTATAGTAGTTTTATTCTTGTACATAGGAGCACAGTATTACAGTAGTTATATTCTTGTACATAGGGGCAGTATTATAGTAGTTATATTCTTGTACATAGGGGGCAGTATTATAGTAGTTATATATTCTTGTACATAGGGGCAGTATTATAGTAGTTATATTCTTGTACATAGGAGGCAGTATTATAGTAGTTATATTCTTGTACATAGGGGGCAGTATTATAGTAGTTATATCCTTGTACATAGGAGCAGTATTATAGTAGTTATATTGTTGTACATAGGAGCAGTATTATAGTAGTTATATTCTTGTACATAGGGGCAGTATTATAGTAGTTATATTCTTGTACATAGGAGCAGTATTATAGTAGTTATATTCTTGTACATAGGAGCAGTATTATAGTAGTTATATTCTTGTACATAGGAGCAGTATTATAGTAGTTATATTCTTGTACATATGAGCAGTATGACAGTAGTTATATTCTTATACATAGGGGTAGTATTATAGTTGTTACAGTGGGTACATAGAATATTCAGACCCATTTACATTTTTCATTCTTTGTTTCATTGCAGCCATTTGGTAAATCCAAAAAAGTTCATTTTTTCTCATTAATGTGCACTCTGCACCCCATCTTGAATAAAATTTATTAAAAAAGAAAAACTGAAATATCACATGCTCATAAGTCTTCAGACCCTTTGCTCAGTATTGAGTAGAAGCCCCTTTTGAGCTAGTACAGCCATGAGTCTTTTTGGGAATGATGCAACAAGTTTTCCACACCTGGATTTGGGGATCCTCGGCCATTCTTCCTTGCGAATCCTCTCCAGTTCCGTCAGGTTGGATGGTGAACGTTGGTGGATGCAATTTTCAGGTCTCTCCAGAGATGCTCAATTGGGTTTAGGTCAGGGCTCTGGCTGGGCCAGTCAAGAATGGTCACAGAGTTGTTCTGAAGCCGCTCCTTTGTTATTTTAGCTGTTAGGGTCATTGTCTTGTTGGAAAGTGAAACTTTTGCCAAGTCTGAGGTCCGGTACACTCTGGAAGAGGTTTTCATCCAGGATATCTTTGTACTTGGCCGCATTCATGTTTTCTTCAATGACAACCAGTCGTCCTCCCCCTGCAGCTGAAAAACACCGCCATAGCAGGATGCTGCCACCACCATGTTTCACTGTTGGGCTTGTATTGGGCCGGTGATGAGCAGTGCCTGGTTTTCTCCACACATACCGCTTAGAATTATCACCAAAAAGGTCTATCTTTATCTCATCAGACCAATCTTATTTCTCATAGTCTGAGAGTCCTTCATGTGTTTTTTTAGCAAACTCTATGCGGCTTTCATATGTCTTGCACTGAGGAGAGGTTTCCGTCGGGCCACTCTGCCATAGGCCCGACTGGTGGAGGGCTGCAGTGATAGTTGACTTTGTGGATCTTTCTCCCATCTCCCTACTACATCTTTGGAGCTCAGCCACATTGATCTTGGGGTTCTTCTTTACCTCTCACCAAGGCTCTTCTTCCACGATTGCTCAGTTTGGCTGGACGGCCAGGTCTAGGAAGACTTCTGGTGGTCCCAAACTTCGTCTTCTTAAGGATTACGGAGGCCACTGTGCTCTTAGGAACCTTGAGTACTGCAGAAATTCTGTTGGCCAGTTCCTTTGACCTCATGATTCTCATTTGGTCTGACATGCACTGTGAGCTGTGAGGTCTTATATAGACAGGTGTGCGCCTTTCCAAATCAAGTCCCATCAGTTTAATTACACACAGCTGGACTCCAATGAAGGAGTAGAACATCTCAAGAAGGATTACAAGGAAATGGACAGCATGGGACTTACAGTATATATGAGTGTCAGAGCAAAGGGGCTGAAGACTTATGAGCATGGGATAATTCAGTTTTTCTTTTTTAATAAATTAGCAAAAATTTCTAGATTTCTGTTTATAATAATAATAATAATTTTTATTTATATAGCGCCAACATATTCCGCAGCGCTTTACAAATTATGTTTAGTCAAAATGTGGTGCAGAGTGTACATAAATTAGAAAAAATGAACTTTTTTTGAATTTACCAAATGGCTGCAATGAAACAAAGAGTGAAAAATGTAAAGGGGTCTGAAGACTTTCCGTTCGCTCTGTATATTCTTATATAAGAGCAATATTATAGGAGATATTTTCTCGCAGAAATAGTAATGCATTATTTGTTATGTTATACTATGTAGAACTATATTGCTGAATAATTTAGATTTCTTACAGGAGGTTTTACATTTGGACTCTTCTCTTTTGTCCGTTGTATTTCCACATTCTGGTGTAGCCGAGGCAGAAGTGGCTTTTATTTCTCATCTCCCGGCTCTGTAGAGTCTCCCTCCTCTGGAGCGCCGTATTATCCTAACATGACCAACTTGCTGAGATTATTTTATCTCCAATCATCAAATATTTTCTTTGTACAGTGTAGTGTGGACATGCGGCTATGGTTGTGTAATGCGCTCAATGAAGTAGAAAACGGCCTCATCAGGTAGAAAAACAGAATAAATCAGGATTGAATCTTAAGATTTGCGTTTTGCGAGACTAAGGAAACAAGCGGTAATCCCTTGTGTTGGTTTTGCTTGCCTCTGTCCCCCGCTGAGATTTTGCTTCACAAATGCGTCCACTGACTCCATCTGTATAAATACAGTGATCGGACAACTTAGCGGTGTTTCTAAAGCGTAGCTACAATCTGTACATTCTATGAAATCTTTGTACATAGGAGAAGTATTATTGAGTAAAAGTTTCACTTTTGGATTAATCTCAACACGTATATGAGATTCACATCAAGATATTTAGCTAACTGCAGTTTGCTACTGCAGTTACTATCGGAGCCTGTATAAAAGCACAGGCAGGGAATGCAGCAGCAATTTTATGGTGAATCTGGATAGTAAAAAGACGTCACAGCTCATCCATAGAGATAGGAAGAGAAAGCCATAATACTAAATAAACTGTACTGATAGTGTGTGACACCACAGCAGAGAGAAAGATAAGCGAATTGTGTCATACACATTTTGAGGACAATTTTATTGTGTTTTCAATTTGTCACAAATTTATTTGCTGTAAATTCAATTTTTGTTGAAAAATAAGGCAAAACAGGAGAATTTGAGCTGAAACGTTATTGACTCATCTTTATTCAAAACCTTAAAGAAGAGTGAATTTTGTTGCTTACGGTTGGGTGCATGCATTGCACACGCAATTTTTCAAAATAGCAGTGGAACCGCAGCATTTTTGGTTATACCATTATCAATATTTTGGTAATGCTAAGACAGGGGATGATTATTAATCCTGGTGACTAATAATTGTCTTAAGGGAATTGTCCTACAAAATGCATTTCTACTCACAGGATAGGTGATGAATGTTAGATTTTTTGGGGGCTGTATCAATGGACCCTCAATGATCACTAGAATGATGGAAAAAAAAAGTTTGACTTTTTGATTTGCCACAAATTTTTCATGCGATTTGTGCCTTTTTTCAAGTTGTGTTTTAGTTAGTTTTCTGATTTTTGCACCAATGTGGCTTGTAAAGATTTGAGGTTGTGGGTTGTAAAAATCACCTAGGCAGGTAAACAATGCAACTATTTTTTATTCCTTACGTCCATGGTTTTACAGAAGTTCCAGGTAGATGAGCACAGTGCAGTGCTCCCCAGTCTACAAGATCCCATCCTGGGGCCGGTATTTCCACTGCAGCTGTACCAGGCGAGACCCACTGTTTGCCAACTTTTGGTTATCCTACAGCTTTTGTATTTCCCGCTAGTATAGTCTGTACTCACAGTCCATGCTCCTCAAGACGATGAATTCCATGACCGTAGCATGTGTATCCAGCTCCATCCGGAAGCAACAATCCTTAGGATAGTTCCTCACATCCAGACAACAGATCCCATGACCATAGCACACGTATCCAGCTCCAATCGGCAACTGATCTTCAATCTCCATAGGCCATCCATACATGGGCACCAGGACCTCAGCAACAGATCCTCGCCCATTGACATCACTGCCCCAACTCCCTCCCTAAACATGTAGGTTACTGTTCTCCCTCTCCTGGGAACAACCCCTGGGCAGAAGTGTTCACATCCTCCCCATTAAACATTTGATGAAGAATGTTAAAGAAGCCCTGTCTGCAGGGTTGTGTGTTAGGGGTGCCCCCTGCAGAGAGGAACAAAGACACACATGCCCCCAAACATTGGAAACATTGATTTGTGAGTCTGAACACTTTCCAGGAGAGATTTGTGCACCTTAAACTGACGAGCAAGAAAATCTCTGCTACAAAACAACAATAATATCCACGTACCGACCGTATCCCTTAGAGCCATTTTCTCCCCTCAGGCCATTGGTCCAATAGTCTTTAATCCGTGACCAGCGCCTCACATGGTTTTTCTAGATTTATTAGACAAATTCATGAAATGGAACTTTTTATAAAAAGTTGCAAAATTTGGCTCAACTCTGCCCTAGTTCCCAATTGTGTTTTTTTTATGAACACCTGATATTTTGATTCAGAATTTTGCGACATTTTGCACGACGCGCAACTTTTATGTACTTGGAAAATTCGTTTAAAAGCGAAAAAAATGACAATTATCAACTGTGCACAAAATTTATGAATCTTAGTTTGATGAATTTGGCGCAAAAAGAGTCATCGAAATCCACAAGTCAAAAAAGAAAAGTGACCTAGAAAAATGCACATGATGATTCGGGCCATTAATATTTAATGAACTCTCAAAAAATAAGCACTAGCCATATTTTTTTTTAAACAAATAACATTTTTATGAAATAAACCACCAGAGAAATTATTTAAAATCATGAGCCCGGACTCATCATTTGTGTGATTTTGTTAAGTCATTTCCCTTTTTTTTATCTTGTAGTAGTGGTGGTTGATTTTTTTTAATCCAAACTCATAAAAATGATGCACACAATTCAAATATAAAACATTTTTGTCTGTATTTAACCATTTTTGTGACTTTTTAGTGCAAAAAATGGCACATTTTGCATAATTTCTTAAAAATTGCTAAGAAAAATAAAATCGCTAGTTTACGCTAAATCGGGTGCGACTGTAGAACTATATTTGTGTCAAATGTTGCCACATTTTATAAAGTTGAAAATTAAGTTTTAGGAGAAAACATCAAAAACTGTAAACCACGCCGAAAGTGGCAAAGTAAAAAGCAAAAAGCCTAAAAACAACAGGTGTACACATAGAAAATAGACTTAAAGAGTGCAGATGGAAAGATGAATTTAGTGTAAGCAAAAAAAGACTCAAGACATCAAAAACAGGTACAAATGTAATCATGAATGGCCACTCAGTGCTCAAAAAGTACTTAAAGACACAAAAGTCAATAGTGTAACTGGTCTTCTTGCACAGTTAAGAAAAATAATAACAGTACATTTTATGTATAAAAAAATGTATATAGTCCCCCCCTTCCTCCTGAAATGCAAAATCATGACTTCAGAAAGCAACTTCGGGGAAAGAAAAAGTTTTGGTTTCCGGAATACAGTCAGACAAAAATTGCTCCAATCTAAAGACACATCCTTTAAGGGTAATGAAGGAGAATGACTTGTGGTTTCTTTGATTTATTTTACAAAACTGTTGGCACTTTTTCCTAGTTCTACAATATATAACATTATACAATAACAATATGTCTTTCCCTACAGTTCATAAATAATCTGGGCCCACTGGAGCTGATCCTCAATACTCCAAGTCATCATCGAGTCCATCATGGTAGGTTCAATGCATTATTCTAGTGGCAGAGGAGACGGGTGGCTCCGGTGTAGAGACTAAATGTGGCCCCCTTTTTACTTGTGGCCAAAAAGTACATAATATTAAAGCATAATTCATATTAGGAGACATCGGACTTTAGCTTCCATTGATGTCAGCCGAGATTTCATCTTGTAGGCACTAGGATACTACAGATAATGGTGACACCATGGCCGGCATCTACTACAGATAATGGTGACACCATGCCCAGCATCTACTACAGATAATGGTGACATCATGCCCACCGTCTACTACAGATAATGGTGACACCATGGCCGGTATCTACTACAGATAATGGTGACACCATGCCCAGCATCTACTACAGATAATGGTGACTCCATGCCCAGCATCTACTACATATAATGGGGACACCATGCCCACCGTCTACTACAGATAATGGTGACACCATGCCCACCATCTACTACAGATAATGGTGACACCATGCCCACCATCTACTACAGATAATGGTGACATCATGCCCACCGTCTACTACAGATAATGGTGACATCATGCCCACCGTCTACTACAGATAATGGTGACACCATGGCCGGTATCTACTACAGATAATGGTGACACCATGCCCAGCATCTACTACAGATAATGGTGACTCCATGCCCAGCATCTACTACATATAATGGGGACACCATGCCCACCGTCTACTACAGATAATGGTGACACCATGCCCACCATCTACTACAGATAATGGTGACACCATGCCCACCATCTACTACAGATAATGGTGACATCATGCCCACCGTCTACTACAGATAATGGTGACACCATGGCCGGTATCTACTACAGATAATGGTGACACCATGCCCAGCATCTACTACAGATAATGGTGACTCCATGCCCAGCATCTACTACATATAATGGGGACACCATGCCCACCGTCTACTACAGATAATGGTGACTCCATGCCCACCATCTACTACAGATAATGGTGACACCATGGCCGCCATCTACTACAGATAATGGTGACACCATGCCCACCGTCTACTACAGATAATGGTGACTCCATGCCCAGCATCTACTACAGATAATGGTGACTCCATGCCCAGCATCTACTACATATAATGGGGACACCATGCCCACCGTCTACTACAGATAATGGTGACATCATGCCCACCGTCTACTACAGATAATGGTGACACCATGGCCGGTATCTACTACAGATAATGGTGACACCATGCCCAGCATCTACTACAGATAATGGTGACTCCATGCCCAGCATCTACTACATATAATGGGGACACCATGCCCACCGTCTACTACAGATAATGGTGACACCATGCCCACCATCTACTACAGATAATGGTGACACCATGCCCACCATCTACTACAGATAATGGTGACATCATGCCCACCGTCTACTACAGATAATGGTGACACCATGGCCGGTATCTACTACAGATAATGGTGACACCATGCCCAGCATCTACTACAGATAATGGTGACTCCATGCCCAGCATCTACTACATATAATGGGGACACCATGCCCACCGTCTACTACAGATAATGGTGACTCCATGCCCACCATCTACTACAGATAATGGTGACACCATGGCCGCCATCTACTACAGATAATGGTGACACCATGCCCACCGTCTACTACAGATAATGGTGACTCCATGCCCAGCATCTACTACAGATAATGGTGACTCCATGCCCAGCATCTACTACATATAATGGGGACACCATGCCCACCGTCTACTACAGATAATGGTGACACCATGGCCGGCATCTACTACAGATAATGGTGACACCATGGCCGGCATCTACTACATATAATGGTGACACCATGCCCACCATCTACTACAGATAATGGTGACACCATGCCCACCGTCTACTACAGATAATGGTGACACCATGCCCGCCATCTACTACATATAATGGTGACTCCATGCCCACCGTCTACTACAGATAATGGTGACTCCATGTCCACCGTCTACTACATATAATGGTGACTCCATGCCCGCCATCTACTACATATAATGGTGACACCATGGCCGGCATCTACTACAGATAATGGTGACACCATGGCCGGCATCTACTACAGATAATGGTGACACCATGCCCACCGTCTACTACAGATAATGGTGACATCATGGCCGGCATCTACTACAGATAATGGTGACACCATGGCCAGCATCTACTACATATAATGGTGACTCCATGCCCACCATCTACTACACATAATGGTGACACCATGGCCAGCATCTACTACAGATAATGGTGACACCATGCCCACCGTCTACTACATATAATGGTGACACCATGGCCGGCATTTACTACAGATAATGGTGACACCATGCCCACCGTCTACTACAGATAATGGTGACTCCATGCCCACCGTCTACCACAGATAATGGTGACTCCATGCCCGGCATCTACTACATATAATGGTGACACCATGGCTGGCATCTACTACAGATAATGGTGACATCATGCCCACCGTCTACTACATATAATGGTGACTCCATGCCCACCGTCTACTACAGATAATGGTGACACCATGGCCGGCATCTACTACAGATAATGGTGACACCATGCCCACCATCTACTACAGATAATGGTGACTCCAAGCCCACTGTCTACTACAGATAATGGTGACTCTATTCCCACCGTCTACTAAAGATAATGGTGATTCTATGCCCGGTGTCTACTACAGATAATTATAACACCATTACTGACCCAATCAATGTACTGAGAATATTGTTAGTATTTTTTATATATAAACTTTCAAAAAATGTTTACAGGTAGAAACCCGTACTGCATCGATTCTAATTATGCCGGCACACTGATTATCTGGGACCGGATATTTGGTGAGTGAACACCTCGATCCCGACTTTCTCACATCCTTTTATTATGAAGCGCTCTCTGTTAGTCACATACTAATGGATATTTTACCATATTTTTTTTTTTATTGGAAAAAAGTTCATTCATTATTGTATTTGCTCCTTTAGTACATTGCACAGCCCGCGTAGTATATTGCACAGCCCACGCGGTATATTGCACTGCCCACGCAGTATATCACACAGCCCACGCAGTATATCGCACAGCCCACGTATTATATAGCACAGCCCACGTAGTATATTGCACAGGCCACGTAGTTTATCGCACAGCCCACGTAGTATATCGCACAGCCCACGCAGTATATCGCACAGCCCACGTATTATATAGCACACCCCACGTAGTATATTGCACAGGCCACGTAGTTTATCGCACAGCCCACGTAGTATATCGCACAGCCCACGCAGTATATCGCACAGCCCATGCAGTATATCGAACAGCCCACGTAGTATATCGCACAGCCCACGTAGTATATCGCACAGCCCACATAGTATATCGCACAGCCCATGTAGTATATCGCACAGCCCACGTAGTATATAGCACAGCCCACGTAGTATATTGCACAGCCCACATATAGTATATTGCACAGCCCACGTAGTATATTGCATAGCCCATGTAGTATATTGCACAGCCCAAGTAGTATATTGCCCAGCCCACGTAGTATATTGCACAGCCACGTAGTATATTGCACAGCCCACGTAGTATATTGCACAGCCCATGTAGTATATAGCACAGCCCACTGTTATGATCTGGTGGCCTAGGAGCAGCATGAAACATACTCTGGAGAAGGTGGTACCTGTACTGACCGCAGACCCTGAACTTAACACCGCAACTAGAAGTAGCCGTGGGATGTACCTATCACTCCCTAGACACCTCGACACAGCCGGAGGACTAAATACCCCTATAGATAGAAACGGGAAAACTATCTTGCCTCAGAGAAAATCCCCAAAGGATAGACAGCCCCCCACGAATATTGACTGTGAGAGGAGAGGGAAATAACATACGCAGACTGAAAACAGGATTAGCAAAGGAGGCCACTCTAGCTAAATAGAAAGGATAGGACAGAGTACTATGCGGTCAGTATTAAAACACTAGAAAATATCCACCACAGAAAATACAAAATCTCCACATCCAACTAAAGATATGGAGGGTATATCTGCATCTCCAGAGATACCAGCTTGGCTGAATAAATCCTTACACAGACAAAGCTGGACAAGACAAAACATGGAAATGCACTGAACTATAAGGCCCACAGCTTGTGGACTGCAAAAAACAAGCCAGGACTTATCTTTGTTGATATGGACAGCAAAGCAGGAGAGACCAGGCAGGGATGTGAATCCTCCAAACAAACAATGGACAACTGGCACAGACTAAAGGATCAAGCAAGACTAAATAGCCCAGTCAGAATTGCAATAAGTGGACACACCTGATGAATGCTGCGATCCAAAAACAGCAGCACTACCACTTATAACCACCGGAGGGAGCCCAAGAGCAGAATTCACAACAGTACCCCCCTTGAGGAGGGGTCACCGAACCCTCACCAGAGCCCCCAGGACGATCAGGACAAGCCAAATGAAAAGCACGAACCAAATCGTCAGCATAAACATCGGAGGCAACAACCCAAGAATTATCCTCCTGGCCATAACCCTTCCATTTGACAAGATACTGAAGCTTCCGCCTCGAAAAACGAGAATCCAAAATCTTCTCAACCACATACTCCAACTCCCCATCGACCAACACCGGGGCAGGAGAATCAACAGAGGGAACAACGGGCACCACATATTTCCGCAACAAAGATCTATGGAAAACAGTATGGGTGGAAAAAGAGGCTGGAAGGGCCAAACGAAAAGACACTGGATTGATAATCTCAGAAATCCTATCAGGACCAATAAACTGAGGCTTGAACTTAGGGGAAGAAACCTTCATAGGAACATGACGGGAAGACAACCAGACCAAATCCCCAACCCGAAGCCGGGAACCAACACACCGACGACGGTTAGCAAAACGCTGAGCCTCCTCCTGAGACAACACCAAATTGTCCACCACATGAGCCCAAATTTGCTGCAACCTGTCAACCACAGAATCCACACCAGGACAATCAGAAGGCTCAACCTGCCCTGAAGAAAAACGAGGATGAAAACCAAAATTACAAAAGAAGGGCGAAACCAAGGTAGCACAACTAGCCCGATTATTAAGGGCAAACTCGGCCAATGGCAAGAAAGCCACCCAATCATCCTGATCAGCAGACACAAAGCATCTCAAATAAGTTTCCAAAGTCTGATTAGTTCGCTCGGTTTGGCCATTTGTCTGAGGATGAAATGCGGAAGAAAAAGACAAATCAATGCCCAGCCTAGCACAAAAGGCCCGCCAAAACCTAGAAACAAACTGGGAACCTCTATCGGACACAATATTCTCCGGAATGCCATGCAAACGAACCACATGCTGAAAAAACAACGGAACCAAATCAGAAGAGGAAGGCAATTTAGGCAAAGGTACCAAATGAACCATCTTAGAAAACCGGTCACAAACCACCCAGATAACCGACATCCTCTGGGAAACCGGAAGATCTGAAATAAAATTCATAGAAATATGCGTCCAAGGCCTCTCAGGGACCGGCAAAGGCAAAAGCAACCCACTAGCGCGGGAACAGCAAGGTTTGGCCCGCACACAAGTCCCACAGGACTGCACAAAAGAACGCACATCCCGTGACAAAGAAGGCCACCAAAAGGACCTACCGACCAAATCTCTGGTACCAAAAATCCCAGGATGGCCAGCCAACACAGAACAATGAACCTCAGAAATCACTTTACTAGTCCATCTATCAGGAACAAATAGTTTCCCCACTGGACAGCGGTCAGGTTTATCAGCCTGAAATTCCCGAAGAACCCATCGTAAATCAGGGGAGATGGCAGAAAGAATCACCCCTTCCTTCAGAATGCCGACCGGCTCAAGGACCCCAGGAGAATCAGGCAAAAAGCTCCTAGAGAGGGCATCAGCCTTAACATTCTTAGAACCCGGAAGATATGAGACCACAAAATCAAAACGGGAGAAAACCAGGGACCATCGAGCCTGTCTAGGATTCAGCCGTTTGGCAGACTCGAGGTAAATCAGATTCTTATGATCGGTCAAGACCACAATACAGTGCTTGGCCCCCTCAAGCCAATGTCGCCACTCCTCAAATGCCCACTTCATAGCCAATAACTCCTGATTGCCGACATCATATTTGCGTTCCGCAGGCGAAAACTTTCAAGAAAAGAAGGCACACGGTTTCATCAAGGAACCATCAGAATTCCTCTAAGACAAAACGTCCCCTGCCCCAATTTCAGAAGCGTCAACCTCAACCTGAAATGGAAGAGAAACATCTGGCTGACGCAACACAGGGGCAGAAGTAAATCGGCGTTTAAGCTCCTGAAAGGCAGAAACAGCCGCAGAGGACCAATTCGTCACATCAGCGCCTTTCTTCGTCAAATCGGTCAGGGGTTTAGCCACACTGGAGAAGTTGGCAATGAAACGGCGATAAAAATTAGCAAAGCCCAAAAATTTCTGAAGGCTCTTCACGGATGTGGGCTGAATCCAATCATGAATGGCCTGAACCTTAACCGTATCCATTTCTATAGATGAGCGAGAAAAAATGAAGCCCAAAAAAGAAACCTTCTGCACTCCAAAGAGGCACTTAGACCCCTTCACAAATAAAGCATTATCACGAAGGATCTGAAATACCATCCTGACCTGTTTCACATGAGACTCCCAATCATCGGAAAAAATCAAAATATCATCCAAATATACAATCATGAATTTATCAAGATAATTCCGAAAGATATCATGCATGAAGGACTGAAACACAGATGGAGCATTAGAGAGCCCGAATGGCATCACAAGGTATTCAAAATGGCCTTCAGGCGTATTAAATGCAGTTTTCCATTCGTCACCCTGCTTAATACGAACAAGATTATATGCCCCTCGAAGGTCAATCTTAGTAAACCAACTAGCCCCCTTAATCCTAGCAAACAAATCAGAAAGCAAAGGCAAAGGGTATTGAAATTTGACCGTGATCTTATTCAAGAGGCGATAATCAATACAGGGTCTCAAGGAGCCATCCTTCTTGGCAACAAAAAAAAAAACCTGCTCCCAATGGTGAAGAAGATGGCCGAATATGCCCTTTCTCCAAAGACTCCTTAACATAACTCCGCATGGCGGTATGTTCTGGCACAGACAGGTTGAAAAGTCGGCCCTTAGGGAACTTACAGCCTGGAATCAAGTCAATAGCACAATCACAGTCCCTATGCGGTGGAAGAGTGTTATGACCCCAATGGCAGAGGGTCTCAGAAATAGTTTCTAAGTCTGCAAACACAAAAACCAGCTCATAGGGCAGTGGTAACTGATCTGACCATATATCTAATCCTAGCACCACAAATAACAGCAGCCGGGGAACGTGCCTACGTTGATTCTAGACGTCTCGCGCCAGCCGGAGAACTAACTAACCCTAGAAGGGAAAAGAAAGACCTTTCTTGCCTCCAGAGAAAAGACCCCAAAAGTTGGATACAAGCCCCCAACAAATAATAACGGTGAGGTAAGAGGAAAAGACAAACGTAAGGATGAGCTAGGTATTTAGCAAAGAGAGGCCCACTAGCTAATAGCAGAATATAGTAAGATAACTTATATGGTCAGCAAAAACCCTATCAAAAATATCCACGCTGGATATTCAAGAACCCCCGAACCGTCTAACGGCCCGGGGGGAGAACACCAGCCCCCTAGAGCTTCCAGCAAGGTCAGGAATCACATTTAGTACAAGCTGGACAAAAATGAGAGCAAGCAAATAACCCAAAAAACAAAGAAGCAGGACTTAGCTTAATTTTGCACGAACCAGGACCAGCAGATAGGAGCAAACAAAAAGGATCTGATTACAACGATGCCAGGCACTGGACTAAGGATCCAGGAGGTTTATATAACAACAGCCCTGGACTAACGACCCAGGTGGGTGCAAACTGAGGAAAGAAAATCCCAGAGTCATATCACTAATAACCACCAGAGGGAGCCAAGAAGTCTAATTCACAACAGTACCCCCCCTTAAGGAGGGGTCACCGAACCCTCACCAAGACCACCAGGGCGATCAGGATGAGCAGCGTGAAAGGCACGAACTAAATCGGCCGCATGCACATCAGAGGCAACCACCCAGGAATTATCCTCCTGACCATAGCCCTTCCACTTGACCAGATACTGAAGCCTCCGTCTGGAGAGACGAGAATCCAAGATCTTCTCCGCCACGTACTCCAACTCACCCCCAACCAACACCGGAGCAGGAGGCTCAACAGAAGGAACCACAGGTACAACGTACCGCCGCAACAAGGACCTATGGAACACGTTGTGAATGGCAAACGACACCGGAAGATCCAAGCGAAAGGACACAGGATTAAGGATTTCCAATATCTTGTAAGGACGGATGAAGCGAGGCTTAAATTTAGGAGAGGAGACCTTCATAGGAACAAATCGAGAAGACAGCCATACCAAATCCCCAACACGAAGTCGGGGACCCACACCGCGGCGGCGGTTGGCAAAACGCTGAGTCTTCTCCTGTGACAACTTTAAGTTGTCCACCACATGATTCCAGATCTGCTGCAACCTATCCACCACAGAATCTACCCCAGGACAGTCAGAAGGCTCCACATGTCCCGAGGAAAAACGAGGATGGAAACCAGAGTTGCAGAAAAATGGCGAAACCAAAGTAGCGGAACTAGCCCGGTTATTAAGGGCAAACTCAGCCAACGGCAAGAAGGTTACCCAATCATCCTGATCCGCTGACACAAAACACCTCAAATAAGCCTCCAGAGTCTGATTAGTTCGCTCCGTTTGTCCATTAGTCTGAGGATGAAAGGCAGACGAAAACGACAACTCAATGCCCATCCTAGCACAAAAGGATCGCCAGAACCTGGAAACAAACTGGGATCCTCTGTCAGACACAATATTCTCAGGAATGCCGTGTAAACGAACCACATTCTGAAAGAACACAGGAACCAGATCGGAAGAGGAGGGCAGCTTAGGCAAAGGCACCAAATGGACCATTTTGGAAAAGCGATCACATACCACCCAGATGACAGACATGCCCTGAGACACCGGGAGATCAGAAATGAAATCCATGGAAATGTGTGTCCAAGGCCTCTTCGGGACAGGCAAGGGCAAGAGCAACCCGCTGGCACGAGAACAGCAAGGCTTAGCTCGAGCACAAGTCCCACAGGACTGCACAAATGACCGCACATCCCGTGACAAGGAAGGCCACCAAAAGGACCTAGCCACCAGATCTCTGGTGCCAAAAATTCCCGGATGACCTGCCAACACCGAGGAATGAACCTCGGAAATGACTCTGCTGGTCCACCTATCAGGAACAAACAGTCTGTCAGGTGGACAAGAGTCAGGTCTACCAGCCTGAAATCTCTGCAACACGCGTCTCAAATCAGGAGAAATGGCTGACAAGATAACTCCCTCTTTAAGAATACCAACTGGTTCTGCGACTCCAGGAGAGTCAGGCACAAAGCTCCTTGAAAGAGCATCAGCCTTCACATTCTTTGAACCTGGTAAATAAGAGACCACAAAGTCAAAACGGGAGAAAAACAATGACCAGCGGGCCTGTCTAGGATTCAGGCGTTTAGCAGACTCGAGATACATCAGATTTTTGTGATCAGTCAAGACCACCACACGATGCTTAGCACCCTCGAGCCAATGACGCCACTCCTCAAATGCCCACTTCATGGCCAGCAACTCCCGATTGCCGACATCATAATTCCGCTCAGCAGGCGAAAACTTCCTGGAGAAGAAAGCACATGGTCTCATTACCGAGCAACTAGGGCCTCTCTGTGACAAAACGGCCCCTGCCCCAATCTCAGAAGCATCCACTTCGACCTGAAAGGGAAGTGAGACATCAGGCTGGCACAAAACAGGCGCCGAAGTAAACCGGCACTTCAACTATTGGAACGCCTCCATGGCTGCAGGAGCCCAGTTAGCAACATCAGAACCTTTCTTGGTCATATCTGTCAAAGGTTTAACAACGCTAGAAAAATTAGCGATAAAATGACGGTAGAAGTTAGCAAAACCCAAGAACTTCTGAAGACTCTTAACTGACGTGGGTTGAGTCCAGTCATGAATAGCTCGGACCTTGACTGGGTCCATCTCCACAGCAGAAGGGGAAAAAATAAACCCCAAAAAGGGAACCTTCTGTACACCAAAGAGACACTTTGAGCCCTTGACAAACAAAGCATTCTCACGCAAAACCTGAAAAACCAACCTGACCTGCTCCACATGTGAGTCCCAATCTTCAGAGAAAACCAGAATATCATCCAGATAAACAATCATAAATTTATCCAGATACTTCCGGAAAATATCATGCATAAAGGACTGAAACACTGAGGGCGCATTACAGAGCCCAAAAGGCATCACCAAGTACTCAAAATGACCTTCGGGCGTATTAAATGCAGTCTTCCATTCATCTCCTTGCTTAATGCGCACAAGGTTGTACGCACCACGAAGATCTATCTTGGTGAACCACTTGGCACCTTTAATGCGGGCAAACAAGTCTGACAACAGAGGCAAAGGATACTGAAATTTAACAGTGATTTTATTCAGAAGCTGATAGTCAATACAAGGTCTCAAAGATCCGTCCTTCTTGGCCACAAAAAAGAATCCCGCACCAAGAGGGGAAGAGGATGGATGGATATGCCCCTTCTCCAGAGACTCCTTGATATATGAACGCATTGCGGCATGCTCAGGTACAGACAGATTAAATAATCTTCCCTTAGGAAATTTACTACCTGGAATCAAATCTATGGCGCAGTCACAGTCCCTATGAGGAGGCAGAGCACTGGATCTGGACTCGCTGAATACATCCTGATAATCAGACAAATACTCAGGAACTTCCTAAGGAGTAGAGGAAGCAATAGACACCGGCGGGGAATCAGCATGAACTCCCTGACAGCCCCAACTTGACACAGACATTGCCTTCCAATCCAAGACTGGATTGTGGGTCTGTAACCATGGCAGACCCAAAACGACCAAATCATGCATTTTATGCAGAACAAGAAAACGAATCACCTCCCGATGTTCAGGAGTCATGCACATGGTTACCTGCGTCCAAAACTGCGGTTTATTTTCCGCCAATGGCGTAGCATCAATACCTCTAAGAGGAATAGGATTTACCAACGGTTCAAGAACAAAACCACAGCGCTTGGCAAATGACAGATCCATAAGACTCAGGGCAGCACCTGAATCCACAAACGCCATAACAGGGTAAGAAGACAATGAGCAAATTAAAGTCACAGACAAAATAAATTTAGGTTGCAAATTACCAATGGCGACAGGACTGACAACCCTTGTTAGGCGTTTAGAGCATGCTGATATAACATGTGTAGAATCACCACAGTAAAAACATAACCCATTCTGACGTCTATGATTTTTCCGCTCATTTCTAGTCTGAATTCTATCACATTGCATTAAATCAGATGTTTGTTCAGACAACACCACCAGAGGATTAGCGGTTTTGCGCTCCCGCAAACGCCGGTCAATTTGAATAGCCAGCGCCATAGAATCATTCAGATTTGTAGGCATGGGGAAACCCACCATCACATTCTTAATGGCTTCAGAAAGGCCATTTCTGAAATTTGCGGCCAGAGCACACTCATTCCACTGAGTAAGCACGGACCATTTCCGAAATTTTTGGCAATACACTTCAGCTTCATCCTGGCCCTGAGAAATAGCCAGCAAGGCTTTTTCTGCCTGAACTTCAAGATTGGGTTCCTCGTAAAGCAATCCGAGCGCCAGAAAAAACGCATCAATATTTGCCAATGCCGGATCTCCTGGCGCTAGCGAAAAAGCCCAATCCTGAGGGTCGCCCCGTAAAAAAGAGATAACAATTTTCACTTGCTGAGCTGGATCTCCAGATGAACGGGGTCTCAGAGAAAGAAACAATTTACAATTGTTCCTGAAATTCCTAAACCTAAATCGGTCTCCAGAAAAAGTTCAGGAATAGGTATTTTAGGTTCAGACATTGGACTACTGGTAACAAAATCTTGTATGCCCTGCACACGAGCAGCAAGCTGGTCTACACTTGTAATCAAGGTCTGGACATTCATGTCTGTAGCAAGCACAAGCCACTCAAAGGTAAAGGGGAGGAAGAGAGGAAAAAAAAACAAAAAAAAAAAACCTCAGAATTTCCTTTCTTATTATCCCACTTCTGCAATGCAATAAACATTCAATGTAGGCCTGGCATACTGTTATGACCCCAATGGCAGAGGGTCTCAGAAATAGTTTCTAAGTCTGCAAACACAAAAACCAGCTCATAGGGCAGTGGTAACTGATCTGACCATATATCTAATCCTAGCACCACAAATAACAGCAGCCGGGGAACGTGCCTACGTTGAGAACACCAGCCCCCTAGAGCTTCCAGCAAGGTCAGGAATAACATTTAGTACAAGCCGGACAAAAATGAGAGCAAGCAAATAACCCAAAAATCAAAGAAGCAGGACTTAGCTTAATTTTGCACGAACCAGGACCAGCAGATAGGAGCAAACAAAAAGGATCTGATTACAACGATGCCAGGCACTGGACTAAGGATCCAGGAGGTTTATATAACAACACCCCTGGACTAACGACCCAGGTGGGTGCAAACTGAGGAAAGAAAATCCCAGAGTCATATCACTAATAACCACGAGAGGGAGCCAAGAAGTCTAATTCACAACAGAAGAGCACTGGACTTGGGCTCATCGAATACATCCTGGAAATCTGACAAAAACTCTGGAATTTCAGAAGAGGGGGAAGAGGAAATTGACATCAAAGAAACGTCACCATGAACCCCCTGACAACCCCAACTAGTCACAGACATAGATTTCCAATCTAACACCGGATTATGTACCTGTAACCATGGAAAACCCAGCACAATAGCATCATGCAAATTATGCAACACCAGAAAACAACAATCTTCCTGATGGGTTGGCGCCATGCACATGGTCAGCTGTGTCCAAAACTGAGGTTTATTTTTAGCCAACGGTGTAGCATCAATGCCCCTTAAAGGAATAGGGTTCTGCAAAGGCTGCAAGGGGAAACCACAATGTCTGGCAAATTCTAAGTCCATTAAGTTCAAAGCGGCGCCTGAATCCACAAATGCCATGACAGAAAATGACGATAATGAGCAGATCAAGGTCACAGATAACAGAAATTTAGGTTGTACAGTACTGATGGTAACGGAACTAGCGATTCTCTTTGTACGCTTAGGGCAATCAGAAATAACATGAGCAGAATCGCCGCAGTAAAAACACAACCTATTCTGACGTCTGAATTCTTGTCGTTCAGCTCTAGACAAAATCCTGCATAGGCTCTGTACTCCGCTCGAAGGACAATGCCATAGTGTGCACAACTCTGCGCTCACGCAAGCGCCGATCAATCTGAATGGCCAGAGACATAGAATCACTCAGACCAGCAGGCATGGGGAACCCCACCATAACATCTTTAATGGATTTAGAAAGACCCTTTCTGAAAATTGCCGCCAAGTCATCCTCATTCCATTTAGTCAGCACAGACCATTTTCTAAATTTCTGGCAATACGATTCTGCCGCTTCTTGACCCTGACACAGGGCCAACAAGGTCTTCTCTGCATGATCCACTGAATTAGGTTCATCATACAATAACCCTAGCGCCTGAAAAAAGGTGTCTACATTAAGCAAAGCCGGATTCCCAGATTCCAGGGAAAATGCCCAATCCTGAGGATCACCACGCAGCAGGGAGATGACAATTTTAACCTGCTGAATGGGATCACCAGAGGAACGGGGTTTCAGAGCAAAAAACAGTTTACAGTTATTTTTAAAGCTCAAAAATTTGGACCTGTCCCCAAAAAACAAAACAGGAGTTGGAATTCTAGGTTCTAAAACCGGAGTCTGAACGATATAATCGGAAATACCCTGTACACTAGCAGCAAGTTGTTCCACACGAGAAGCCAATCCCTGAACATCCATGCCAGCGCCAAACTCCTTAGCCACCCAGAGGAAAAAAGGGAAGGAAAGACACAACAGACTACAGAAAAAAAAATGGCTCCGCACTTTTCTTCCCTTCTTCTGAGATGCGTTTAACTCATTGTGGGCCAGTTGTACTGTTATGATCTGGTGGCCTAGGAGCAGCATGAGACGTACTCTGGAGAAGGTGGTACCTGTACTGACCGCAGACCCTGAACTTAACACCGCAACTAGAAGTAGCCGTGGGATGTACCTATCAATCCCTAGACACCTCGACACAGCCGGAGGACTAAATACCCCTATAGATAGAAACGGGAAAACTATCTTGCCTCAGAGAAAATCCCCAAAGGATAGACAGCCCCCCACAAATATTGACTGTGAGAGGAGAGGGAAATAACATACGCAGACTGAAAACAGGATTAGCAAAGGAGGCCACTCTAGCTAAATAGAAAGGACAGGACAGAGTACTATGCGGTCAGTATTAAAACACTAGAAAATATCCACCACAGAAAATACAAAATCTCCACATCCAACTAAAGATATGGAGGGTATATCTGCATCTCCAGAGATACCAGCTTGGCTGAATAAATCCTTACACAGACAAAGCTGGACAAGACAAAACATGGAAATGCACTGAACTATAAGGCCCACAGCATGTGGACTGCAAAAAACAAGCCAGGACTTATCTTTGTTGATATGGACAGCAAAGCAGGAGAGACCAGGCAGGGATGTGAATCCTCCAAAAAACAATGGACAACTGGCACAGACTAAAGGATCAAGCAAGACTAAATAGCCCAGTCAGAATTGCAATAAGTGGACACACCTGATGAACGCTGCGATCCAAAAACAGCAGCACTACCACTTATAACCACCGGAGGGAGCCCAAGAGCAGAATTCACAACAGCCCACATAGTATATTGCCCAGCCCACGTAGTATATTGCCCAGCCCACGTAGTATATTGCCCAGCCCACGTAGTATATTGCCCAGCCCACGTAGTATATAGCACAGCCCATGTAGTATATTACACAGCCCACGTAGTATATTGCACAGCCCACGTAGTATATTTCACAGCCCACGTAGTATATAGCACAGCCCATGTAGTATAAAGCACAGCCCTCGTAGTATATAGCAATGTGGGCATCATATCCCTGTTGAAAGAAAGAATGAAAATAAAAAATAGTTATATACTCACCTTCCGTTGGCCCCCGGATCCAGGCGAACCGGTTGCCAATGCTCCTTGCGCGCTCCGGTCTCAAGAGTGCATTGCGGTCTCACGAGATGATGACGTGCGGTCTCGCGAGACCGCTACGTCATCATTTCGCGAGTTCGCAATGCATGGAACGGTCACCGGAGCGTCGCGAGGAGCGGGAAAGGCCTGTTTTGGATGCGGGGGCCGACAGACGGTGAGTATATAATGATTTTTTATTTTTTTATTATTTTTAACATTAGATCATTTTACTATTGATGCTGCATAGGCAGCATCAATAGTAAAAAGTTGGTCACACAGGGTTAATAGCAACGGTAACGGAGTGCGATACACCGCGGCATAACACGGTCCGTTAGCGCTGCCATTAACCCTGTGTGAGCGCTGACTGGAGGGGATTATGGAGCGGGCTCTGACTGCGGGGAGGAAGGAGCGGCCATTTTGCCGCCGCACCGTGCCCGTCGCTGAATGGTCGTGGCTGTTTTGCCGCGACCAATCAGCGACTTGGATTTCCATGACAGACAGAGGCCCCGACCAATGAATATCCATGACAGACAGACAGACAGAAGGACAGACGGAAGTGACCCTTAGACAATTATATAGTAGATTTGGTGCCAAAAACATCAATCACAAAAAAAAAGTAGCTTAAAGAAAAATCAAATGATTAACGGAACCAAAAGACTCTTGGTGAATCCCTTAAATGCTTATTTACCCAAGAAATAAAAAATGAGAATATTTAAGTTTCACCTCCAGAAACGCCCCCAAACACCCCATAATGCCCACTTTATGAAGTGGTTTTTCCAACCATCTACCGGGATTAAAAATTACGACTGCTGGTGAGTATGTAAATCAATGAGCACTTATGTGGCTTAATCATTTGCCCACTCTATCCCAGCACTGCACCACAGTTTTTGTATGGTTCTCTTGTGAACGCATTTTTGGACCAATTTTACAGATGTATTTCTGGGTCTATTTTACACTAAAATTCCCAATGATTCTTCTCAATTAATTTAGTTTTTTTTAAAGAGGACCTGTCTCTTCCAATAAATATGTAATGTTTTTTTTTAACCTGGTGTAAATGCCGCTGTTCTCCTGAATCCGGTGTTGTTTTTCTTTTGTTCCTGCGCCTCTCCGTTCCTGAGATATGGCCACTTCTTCATTGTATATAATACTAGTCTTTTTAGACAACTGGGCGCGATCTTCAGGTGTTCCTCGTGGGTGTCTTTTTGAAGACCACACCCAGTTGGATTAAAGAAAAATATTTATACATTTAGGAAAGGAGCAATATCTCAGGAACGGAGAGGAGCAGGAACAAAAGAAAAGTGACGCCGAATTCAGGAGAACAGCGGCATTTACATCAGGGTGAAAATTGAATATTTATGACAAGTGACTGGCTCTGTTTAATAAAGCAAAATTACCGTAATTGAACTGAATCACACAGATTAAAGGTGTAATGTATTGGACCCTTTGTAAAATGGACCCAGAAATACCACAGTTAAACTCGCCCAAAAATGTAAAAAAAATATATAAATTCTCGAGTCGCTCTTTTCTATTAAGTTGTTAATTCTTTTTAGATGGATTTTATTTTTCTCAGCTCAGTACCTCTTTTTCTGTTCCCGTACTGCTCAATATGTAGCAAAACTTATCACAAGGTGACATAAAAAAAGATGCAAGAAATTGATGTTACTATTAATTAAATTTTTTTTTTTTTAATGAGATGTAATAAAACTGTATCAAATGTAAACTTCCACAATGGTTAGAAAATTTCTGTAAATTTTTTACAAAATTACCAAACATGTTTTTTATTTGTTTTAATGTTTACATTTTGTATTTACTTTAGTCTAGTTTGTGTTTTTTGCCCCCCACAATTGTAACATTTTTTTTCTGCGGCTGATGCTTGCTATCTTGGCTGCTTTGACTACGAGCCTTTATGTGTAATTAGAGAGGATTGCGCACATAAGAGCTCATCAATATTCCGGCTACACACACCCTGCGTTTGTTAAGCTCCCTGGATTATGATACTTGGCTCGCGCTGCCGAATGAACTTCTGGCTCCTGACTGACTGCGCGGCAATCAGCACCATGAAATGATATATACGAGTGATAGATTACGCTATCCTATAAATACTTTTTAAAGCGGCTAATTATATGCATTTGTTGACTTAACAACAGCAACAGTGTGTCGAGAGAAAGCCGGTAAATCAACGAGACAAATTATGCGGAAGGGAAAATTAATTACCTGGATCTTTGTGTATAATTAGTAAACGTGATTTATTATTTTCTGCTTTTGAGGAACTTTCGTGCCGGAAAAAGACAAAGTTGTGTACGGTCTGACCCACCCAGTAAATACGTTTGACCCATTCAATGTCCAGGTAATTTTATTTCATTTGTATATGTATGATTGTATATTTTTTGGGATATTCTGGATCTTCAAGGTAATTCAATGGTAATTTGACCATTGCACGTGGGACCTTCGTTGATCAGTTGTGATCATTGGAGGAATCCACTAGCATGTCTTCTATTTCCCTGCAGTGCCACCGCAGGACAAAAAAAGTATTGCAGTTATGACCCTCCCAGTAAAAAAAGTTTGACTTTCAAGTGACTTTTTTAATAACATTCAATATTATTTTATTTCTCTGAATATTATGAATTTTGAAGGATCTCAAAATGGTAATTTGATCACCGCAGTTGTGACCTTCAGTGATCAACTGTGATTATTGGAGGAACCCACAAGAAAGTGTTCAATTTCCGTACAGGACAAATGAAGGATTACAGTTCTGAACCATCCAGTAAATAAGTTTGAAATACTTGATGTCCAGGTGATATATATTTTTTTTTATTTAGTACTATCGTATGTTTGGATCCTCCAGTGATCAGCTGTGATCAGTAGAGGAACCAACTAGCAAGTGTTTAATTTCCCTACAGTGCCACCACAGGACAAATTAAGTATCACAGTTATGAGTCATCCAGTAAAAAAAAAAAATTGATGAGCAGGTGATTTTTTTTATTAAACATTTAGTATAATTTTACATTTCTGGATATTATTAATTTTGAAGGCTCTCAAAATTGTAAAGTGATCACTGCAGGTGGGACCTCCAGTGCTCAGCTGTAGGCACTGTTTCTTTATAGAGATGCAGTCTTGGGTTCAGATCCCAACATGGACAACATGTTCAAGGATTTTGCATGTTCTCCCCATATTTGTGACGTTTTCTTCTTTGTCCCCACACTCCAAGTACTAAAGACTAAGACAGTGACCTATTGGAGGGCCAATGGCTTACATTCTCTACCAGCTAAGGACTAACTCACCCTCTCCACAAAGCTCCACAACTTGTCTCTGAAGCTCAAACTAGAAACCTAGGACCTGATCCTTCTTATCTATGCAACATATCACCCTGACATATAAGCACAGTATGGCAGTTTTATTAGGGCACTATTAGGCATTATTGTTATGGTATCATACTCTCCTAAATTTATCAACATTCCTTGGTTGGATATTGTTTCCATTTTTATAAAATAAGCATCATTTTTGTCCAGAGTTTTCCACCGACCTCGTCATTTTCTTGTGTTGCCACCGCATCAGTAGACATTATTGTAAAAGTGACAAACACCTAAACGGAAAGGTAAATTGATAACACTTCTTAGTAATGCTTTGTTTCCATGTTTTAATTTAATTCATCTGATAAAATTGATTTTCAACTGTGAGATGAATTTTAAAGTTGAGCCAAAACATTTGCAGCCAGGACCGGTTTCAGTGGCCACGTCGGTCGGTGCATGGCTGCCCAGCCAAAACCCTGCACACTCTCTGCTACTTGCCGACATCCCCAACGTCCCTTCTGATTAGTTTGCCTGGTGGGAAGGATCCTGCAAATTTTCTTGCTCAACTTCAGCAAATTCCCATTTTTTGATGGCTTTATTGCATCGAATTTATTCGATTATATTCAGGGTCCAAATTAAAAAATTAACTCATTTATGATTTTTTACTTCATAAACTGTACATAAAATTACAGTAGGACCTAATCCGAGGCCACCGAGGCTGCACATAACCGTAGAGTGGGCGTTCAGGTTTATGTTTTTGACTCCACTTTGGAAAGGTCCTTGCGACATTAAAGCAGCTGTGGCGGTCTCCCCCCAACCTCTGCTGCTTGTTTATAATGTTCCCTTTTTGTACTCTGTATATAAGATGACGACCAATGCTAATTAACCATTGAAGACTCTCAGATGAGTTCCAGTTTGTGTCTATTCATCACCTAACTCCTTGATTACAGCCCTGGATGAAATACTTACTCACTGCCTTGTAAAACGCCTCATTTGCTAGGGGGAATGTGTTGAGCTGCGACTCACGCTGAGCCGCCTGGTGTTTATAAACATTTATTGAATTACATTTTATGTCTTTTTTTTTTTACTTTTTTGTATTATGTTAACACGAAGATATATTTTTCTAAGACATTTTAGGGATTAAGAAGATTCATAACCTGTAAAAGAGCTTCAATACACATAAAAATAATCTATATAAAAACTTAAGTCCCTAAGTACGTAAATATCATTACTATTTTTATAGTGATTCTGAGTCACATCCAATATTATACTGCAATCTCTACTGGGTACATACATTACATTACTGATCCTGAGTTACCTCCTGTATTATATCCCAGAGCTGCACTCACTATTCTGCTGGTGCAGTCACTGTGTACATACATTACATTACTGATCCTGAGTTACATCCTGTATTATACCCCAGAGCTGCACTCACTATTCTGCTGGTGCAGTCACTGTGTACATACATTACATTACTGATCCTGAGTTACATCCTGTATTATACTCCAGAGCTGCACTCACTATTCTGCTGGTGCAGACACTGTGTACATATATTACATTACTGATCCTGAGTTACATCCTGTATTATACTCCAGAGCTGCACTCACTATTCTGCTGGTGGAGTCACTGTATACATACATTACATTACTGATCCTGAGTTACATCCTGTATTATATGCCAGAGCTGCACTCACTATTCTGCTGGTGCATTCACTGTGTACATACATTACATTACTGATCCTGAGTTCCCTCCTGTATTATATCCCAGAGCTGCACTCACTATTCTGCCGGTGCAGTCACTGTGTACATACATTACATTACTGATCCTGAGTTACATCCTGTGTGATACCCCAAAGCTGCACTCACTATTCTGCTGGTGCAGTCAGTGTGTACATACATTACATTACTGATCCTGAGTTCCCTCCTGTATTATATCCCAGAGCTGCCCTCACTATTCTGCTGGTGCAGTCACTGCATACATACATTACATTACTGATCCTGAGTTACATCCTGTACTATACTCCAGAGTTGCACTCACTATTCTGCTGGTGCAGTCACTGTGTACATACATTACATTACTGATCCTGAGTTACGTCCTGTATTATACCCCAGAGCTGCACTCACTATTCTGCTGGTGCATTCACTGTGTACATACATTACATTACTGATCCTGAGTTACATCCTGTACTATACTCCAGAGTTGCACTCACTATTCTGCTGGTGCAGTCACTGTGTACATACATTACATTACTGATCCTGAGTTACATCCTGTATTATACTCCAGAGCTGCACTCACTATTCTGCTGGTGCAGTTAATGTGCACATACATTACATTACTGATCCTGAGTTACATCCTGTATTATCCCCCAGAGCTGCACTCACTATTCTGCTGGTGCAGTCACTGTGTACATACATTACATTACTGATCCTGAGTTACATCCTGTATTATACTCCAGAGCTGCGCTCACTATTCTGCTGGTGCAGTCACTGTGTACATACATTACATTACTGATCCTGAGTTACATCCTGTATTATACTCCAGAGCTGCGCTCACTATTCTGCTGGTGCAGTCACTGTGTACATACATTACATTACTGATCCTGAGTTACATCCTGTATTATACCCCAGAGCTGCACTCACTATTCTGCTGGTGCAGTCAATGTGTACATACATTACATTACTGATCCTGAGTTACCTCCTGTATTATACCCCAGAGCTGCACTCACTATTCTGCTGGTGCAGTCACTGTGTACATACATTACTGATCCTGAGTTACATCCTGTATTATACCGCAGAGCTGCACTCACTATTCTGCTGGTGCAGTCACTGTGTACATTCAGTACATTACACTACTGATCCTGAGTTACATCCTGTATTATACCCCAGACCTGCACTCACTATTCTGCTGGTGCAGTCACTGTGTACATACATTACATTACTGATCCTGAGTTACATCCTGTATTATACCCGAGAGCTGCACTCACTATTCTGCTGGTGCAGTCACTGTGTACATACATTACATTACTGATCCTGAGTTACATCCTGTATTATACTCCAGAGCTGCACTCACTATTCTGCTGGTGCGGTCACTGTGTACATACATTACATTACTGATCCTGAGTTACATCCTATATTATACTCCAGAGCTGCACTCACTATTCTGCTGGTGCAGTCACTGTGTACATACATTACATTACTGATCCTGAGTTACATCCTGTATTATGCCCCAGAGCTGCACTCACTATTCTGCTGATGCAGTCACTGTGTACATACATTACATTACTGATCCTGAGTTACATCCTGTATTATACCGCAGAGCTGCACTCACTATTCTGCTGGTGCAGTCACTGTGTACATTCAGTACATTACACTACTGATCCTGAGTTACATCCTGTATTATACCCCAGAGCTGCACTCACTATTCTGCTGGTGCAGTCACTGTGTACATACATTACATTACTGATCCTGAGTTACATCCTGTATTATACCCCAGAGCTGCACTCACTATTCTGCTGATGCAGTCACTGTGTACATACATTACATTACTGATCCTGAGTTACATCCTGTATTATACTCCAGAGCTGCACTCACTATTCTGCTGGTGCAGTCACTGTGTACACACATTACATTACTGATCCTGAGTTAAATCCTCTACTATACTCCAGAGCTGCACTCACTATTCTGCTGGTGCAGTCAATGTGTACACACATTACATTACTGATCCTGAGTTACATCCTGTATTATCCCCCAGAGCTGCACTCACTATTCTGCTGGTGCAGTCACTGTGTACATACATTACATTACTGATCCTGAGTTACATCCTGTATTATACTCCAGAGCTGCGCTCACTATTCTGCTGGTGCAGTCACTGTGTACATACATTACATTACTGATCCTGAGTTACATCCTGTATTATACTCCAGAGCTGCGCTCACTATTCTGCTGGTGCAGTCACTGTGTACATACATTACATTACTGATCCTGAGTTACATCCTGTATTATACCCCAGAGCTGCACTCACTATTCTGCTGGTGCAGTCAATGTGTACATACATTACATTACTGATCCTGAGTTACCTCCTGTATTATACCCCAGAGCTGCACTCACTATTCTGCTGGTGCAGTCACTGTGTACATACATTACTGATCCTGAGTTACATCCTGTATTATACCGCAGAGCTGCACTCACTATTCTGCTGGTGCAGTCAATGTGTACATACATTACATTACTGATCCTGAGTTACCTCCTGTATTATACCCCAGAGCTGCACTCACTATTCTGCTGGTGCAGTCACTGTGTACATACATTACTGATCCTGAGTTACATCCTGTATTATACCGCAGAGCTGCACTCACTATTCTGCTGGTGCAGTCACTGTGTACATTCAGTACATTACACTACTGATCCTGAGTTACATCCTGTATTATACCCCAGAGCTGCACTCACTATTCTGCTGGTGCAGTCACTGTGTACATACATTACATTACTGATCCTGAGTTACATCCTGTATTATACCCGAGAGCTGCACTCACTATTCTGCTGGTGCAGTCACTGTGTACATACATTACATTACTGATCCTGAGTTACATCCTGTATTATACTCCAGAGCTTCACTCACTATTCTGCTGGTGCGGTCACTGTGTACATACATTACATTACTGATCTTGAGTTACATCCTGTATTATACTCCAGAGCTGCACTCACTATTCTGCTGGTGCAGTCACTGTGTACATACATTACATTACTGATCCTGAGTTACATCCTGTATTATGCCCCAGAGCTGCACTCACTATTCTGCTGATGCAGTCACTGTGTACATACATTACATTACTGATCCTGAGTTACATCCTGTATTATACCGCAGAGCTGCACTCACTATTCTGCTGGTGCAGTCACTGTGTACATTCTGTACATTACACTACTGATCCTGAGTTACATCCTGTATTATACCCCAGAGCTGCACTCACTATTCTGCTGGTGCAGTCACTGTGTACATACATTACTGATCCTGAGTTACATCCTGTATTATACCGCAGAGCTGCACTCACTATTCTGCTGGTGCAGTCAATGTGTACATACATTACATTACTGATCCTGAGTTACCTCCTGTATTATACCCCAGAGCTGCACTCACTATTCTGCTGGTGCAGTCACTGTGTACATACATTACTGATCCTGAGTTACATCCTGTATTATACCGCAGAGCTGCACTCACTATTCTGCTGGTGCAGTCACTGTGTACATTCAGTACATTACACTACTGATGCTGAGTTACATCCTGTATTATACCCCAGAGCTGCACTCACTATTCTGCTGGTGCAGTCACTGTGTACATACATTACATTACTGATCCTGAGTTACATCCTGTATTATACCCGAGAGCTGCACTCACTATTCTGCTGGTGCAGTCACTGTGTACATACATTACATTACTGATCCTGAGTTACATCCTGTATTATACTCCAGAGCTGCACTCACTATTCTGCTGGTGCGGTCACTGTGTACATACATTACATTACTGATCCTGAGTTACATCCTGTATTATGCCCCAGAGCTGCACTCACTATTCTGCTGATGCAGTCACTGTGTACATACATTACATTACTGATCCTGAGTTACATCCTGTATTATACCGCAGAGCTGCACTCACTATTCTGCTGGTGCAGTCACTGTGTACATTCAGTACATTACACTACTGATCCTGAGTTACATCCTGTATTATACCCCAGAGCTGCACTCACTATTCTGCTGGTGCAGTCACTGTGTACATACATTACATTACTGATCCTGAGTTACATCCTGTATTATACCCCAGAGCTGCACTCACTATTCTGCTGATGCAGTCACTGTGTACATACATTACATTACTGATCCTGAGTTACATCCTGTATTATACTCCAGAGCTGCACTCACTATTCTGCTGGTGCAGTCACTGTGTACACACATTACATTACTGATCCTGAGTTAAATCCTCTACTATACTCCAGAGCTGCACTCACTATTCTGCTGGTGCAGTCAATGTGTACACACATTACATTACTGATCCTGAGTTACATCCTGTATTATCCCCCAGAGCTGCACTCACTATTCTGCTGGTGCAGTCACTGTGTACATACATTACATTACTGATCCTGAGTTACATCCTGTATTATACTCCAGAGCTGCGCTCACTATTCTGCTGGTGCAGTCACTGTGTACATACATTACATTACTGATCCTGAGTTACATCCTGTATTATACTCCAGAGCTGCGCTCACTATTCTGCTGGTGCAGTCACTGTGTACATACATTACATTACTGATCCTGAGTTACATCCTGTATTATACCCCAGAGCTGCACTCACTATTCTGCTGGTGCAGTCAATGTGTACATACATTACATTACTGATCCTGAGTTACCTCCTGTATTATACCCCAGAGCTGCACTCCCTATTCTGCTGGTGCAGTCACTGTGTACATACATTACTGATCCTGAGTTACATCCTGTATTATACCGCAGAGCTGCACTCACTATTCTGCTGGTGCAGTCACTGTGTACATTCAGTACATTACACTACTGATCCTGAGTTACATCCTGTATTATACCCCAGAGCTGCACTCACTATTCTGCTGGTGCAGTCACTGTGTACATACATTACATTACTGATCCTGAGTTACATCCTGTATTATACCCGAGAGCTGCACTCACTATTCTGCTGGTGCAGTCACTGTGTACATACATTACATTACTGATCCTGAGTTACATCCTGTATTATACTCCAGAGCTGCACTCACTATTCTGCTGGTGCGGTCACTGTGTACATACATTACATTACTGATCTTGAGTTACATCCTGTATTATACTCCAGAGCTGCACTCACTATTCTGCTGGTGCAGTCACTGTGTACATACATTACATTACTGATCCTGAGTTACATCCTGTATTATGCCCCAGAGCTGCACTCACTATTCTGCTGATGCAGTCACTGTGTACATACATTACATTACTGATCCTGAGTTACATCCTGTATTATACCGCAGAGCTGCACTCACTATTCTGCTGGTGCAGTCACTGTGTACATTCAGTACATTACACTACTGATCCTGAGTTACATCCTGTATTATACCCCAGAGCTGCACTCACTATTCTGCTGGTGCAGTCACTGTGTACATACATTACATTACTGATCCTGAGTTACATCCTGTATCTCTTTTTTATTATAAAAGTACAAAACAAAGCTTACAGACAAACTCAATAACAAAACAAATTATTCACAGTCCCCAAAAGTCCAATGTCCAGCATATTTATACAAACAAAATGTTCCTCCATTTCATTAATACCCCCAGCAAGGGAAGAGACCTCAACCTATATCCTTTTTCCTCTCCCCTTGTACCTTTTTCCCTCATACACACATACCCATGCATTCATCCCTAGAAAAATAAACAAAAGTCGGCCAACTGCCCTAAAGAAAGCAAATAGGCCACCTGGCCAAAACTTAATCATATATTATTTTTTTTTATTATTTTTATTTTTTTTATTTTTATTTTTTTTATTTTTATTTTTATTTTTATTTTTTTTTTATTTTTATTTTATTTTTTTTTTTTTTTACCTCCTAAACTAAACCACCACCATTCCCCCAAAGGTCCCACGAAAGTTTGTGGCCTATCACACCAGGTCCCACGAGAGTTTGTGGCCTATCACACAAGGGCCCACGAGAGTTTGTGGCCTATCACACAAGGTCCCACGAAAGTTTGTGGCCTTCACTATACAACAAGGTCCACAGAAGTTTATGGCCCTTTTTTCCTCTTCTTGGCATCCCGCCGGACGTCCATTCTCCAAAACCCATCCCCCCACCCCCCAAGAAACCCCCCACCCCACCTAAACTAAATCCCCCCTACACGCATCATAGTACACATGTAACATATATACAACCTTATAATAACATATAATCAATAATAACATAATAATAACCAATACACACCTTAACCATGACCAAAGAACAGGCCCAAGTTCAATGCTTGCAAGCCCTATACCCGGGTTACCAATTCCAAAACAAAAATCTATAAGTGAGGGTTACAGCCCACCACCAGGAACTGGAGACCATAGAGGCTCTCACCCTAATCTACCGCACATCACCCTGACCCTCCCTAACAACACAAAAGAAAAAAATCCTGTCCCTATAGCCCTACTAATCTCTCCCTACCTGCCCCTACCTGTCCCTCACTGACCCTCACTACCAACCTAATACTAACTACCTGTCCCTAAAGACTGTCCCTATCTGTCCCTCCCTGTCCCTACACATCTATCTGACCCTACAAAATAAAGATAAAAAGATAAAAAAGACTAACTCAACCCTATCACAGGCACACAGAACCTAACTCTCCCTAGGGCACATTAAAGGAGAAACCCCTCCAAAGAAGAGAGGCCCTCCCTGCACCCAGCCTCTCAAACTCCAGCAAGCGCACTTTTGCCAGGTCACCCAGGATGTTCCTAATCACCTCTTCCCTGGGGAGGACTTTCCGCTGAGTAGACACTAGACACCGTGCATTCCACGTGTGGAACCTAGTTACTAAACTAACTAAGAAAACAGTGCCCCGATCTCGGCCACCAAGGGACCTGAATGCCCCATAGGCCCACTCCGCATAGGAAAGGCCTGCCAGCCTAGGCCAGCCAATGGAAGCACCCACCCTGCTATAGACCTCTGTATTAAAGGGACACCGAAGCAGGAAATGCTCCATGCTTTCAAGCATACCGCCACACTCTTCGCGGGGACAATCCCGGTCATCAGAGCATCTGCACTTCAGGTTGTCCCTCACATACAGCTTCCCATGGAAGCAGCGCCAAGCCAAGTCCCAAAACTTCAAGGGGATCCGCTTAGAGTTCAATAACCCGAGCCCTACCTCCAGATCCCAGCTTGGGCAATCCCTGAGCGCCAGGGGCTTCTGAAAGTGGGTCAACAGGACCCTATTGTCAAGTAACCTTCTCGACATGGTCCTGATCTCCCACACTCCCAGACCCCACCGACGGATCACCTTCAGAACCGGGGTAGCATAAGCCGGAAGATGCCCATGAGGTGTTCGAAGGTCCTTTACCTGCCCTCCTGTCTCCCATTCCTGGAAGAAAGGCCGAAACCACCCCCTACAGGAGAATACCCACAGAGGAGCCCTCTCTGACCAGAGGTTGGCGATGTTTGCCTTAAGAAAGGTGTTTACTAGAAACACCACTGGGTTGACCATACCCAACCCTCCTAGTCTCCTCGTGCGGTACGTGACCTCCCTCTTGATTAGGTTCAGCCTATTTCCCCATAACAATTGGAAAAACAGGCTGTAGACCCGTGTCCAAAGAGGCTCTGGCAAGATGCAGACGCTGCCCAAATATATTAGCAAAGGAAGCAAATAGCCCTTGGCAAGACTAACCCTTTCCCTTAGGGTCAAAGACCAACCCTTCCACTGATCCACCTTCTGGGCGGCAATCTTAAGTCTGCCCTCCCAGTTTTGCTGGGGATAGTCCCCCGGGCCGAAACTGATGCCTAATATTTTTGCTGTGGCCTGAGGCCCTGGAAGGGTGTCCGGGAGATCAAAACTTGGATCTCCCCCTCCCAGCCAGAGACTCTCACACTTGTCCCGGTTGATCATGGAACCGGATGCCACCGAGTAGCGTTCAACCTCAGACATCACCCAATCTGCCTCCTCTCTCGAGGATACAAAAAGGGAAACATCATCAGCGTACGCCACTACCCTCAAGGCGGCCTCTGGCTCCGCCTGGTCCATCCCGACTCCCACCAACGGTCCACGCTCCACCCTCCTTAAAAGGGGGTCGATCGCAAACACGTATAACAGCGGGCTCAGAGGACAGCCCTGGCGGACACCAGACCTCACCTCAAAAGGGTGTCCGACCCAACCGTTCACGAGCGGAAAAGTCTCTGCCCCATTGTATAAAACTCTCAACCAATCAACAAACCTCCCAGGCAGACCATACCTCAGAAGGACGGACCAGAGGTACTCATGGTTAACCCGGTCAAAGGCCTTCGCCTGGTCTAAGGACAGCAAGTACCCCTTCCAGTGACCTGCCCTGCCCTGCTCCACTGCCTCCCGGACACCGAGCACAGCACTAAATGTACTGCGGCCTGGAACAGAGCAGTGCTGGGCCCCCGAAAGGAGCCGGGGCGCAAACTGCACCAGCCGATTAAAAAGCACCTTTGCCAGAACCTTTCGGTCCGTATGGAGAAGCGCTATGGGACGCCAATTCTCAATACGGGACGAGTCTTTACCCTTTGACAGGATAATCAGGGCTGACTTCCTCATTGAACTGGGTAGAATGCCCGAGGAGAGGCACTCATTAAAAACCTCAGTCAAGAGGGGGACCAAAGAGTCCCTAAAAGTCTTGTAGAACTCGGATGTTAAGCCATCCGGACCGGGCGACTTTTTGGGCCGGAGCCCATCAATCGCCCGTCTCACTTCCTCTTCCCTGATTGCTTCTGCCAAAACATGAAGAGAGGGGTCATCCCCTGGCTCAGGGATGGTTTCAGTCAGGAAAGCCGACATCTCATCCCGATCAGGATCCCTCCTCCCCAAGAGGTGCAAGTAGAAGGATCTGACCACCTCCAGGATCCCTGATTTGGATCTGTTCAGGGACCCCGTACTGTCAATCAGTCCTCTCACCATCTTACAATTCACTGACAACCTGCAGTTTCTGTAAGGGTCGGGCGAGCGGTACCTCCCGAAATCCCTCTCAAAAACCAAGGATCTGTGCCTATCATACTGGCACCCCTTGAGCAAGGTCTTCACCCTGGAGATTTCCTCTCGGTCCCCTCCAGTCGAGACGAGCTGCTCGAGTTTCCTCCCCAGCTCCCGATACAGGCGGTACCTGTTCAGGCCTCTGAGGCTCGAGAGCTGACGGAAGAACCCTGCGACCCTTCTTTTGAAGATCTCCCACCACTCAGACTTACTGCTACAAAGACCCAAGAGAGGTACCTGGCTCTGAAGAAATTCCTCAAAGGACTGTCTTACTTCCGCCTCTTCCAGAAGGGACGAATTCAGCTTCCATAGGCCTCTCCCCATCCGGGGGGTCTCTGTAACATTCAAAGTAAAGAAAATGAAACAGTGATCGGAGAACTCCACCTCAACAGCGGACACTGCAGAAGAGACGGCTTCCTCCTTTAAAAAAAACCTATCTATCCTAGACCTACTGCTTCCCCTAAAAAAGGTGAAACCCTCGTGACCTGGGGTGTGCCGGATGTGGACATCCACCAGGCGAGCTTCGCTTACTATGCTATTCAAGGCTACGCTATCATAAGCCAGCCGGTCTCCGGGGCCTCCCCTATCACGGAGTCTGGTTACAGTATTAAAATCCCCACCGAAGACCACCTGCCGGCTCGTAAAAAGATAGGGCTTGATCCTCAGGAAGAGACATTTACGGTCCCACTTGGATTGTGGGCCATAGATATTGATGAGCCGAAGCTCCTGTCCCCTCATGAAGACGTCAAGGACCAAACATCTCCCCATTTCTACCTCGATCACCCGTCTGCATTCCACCTCCACGGTCTTAAAAAGGACCGCTACCCCGCTATACGGCTCGGCCGCAAGAGACCAGTATGAGGGCCCACTCCTCCATTCCCTCTTTGCTTTGTAGATGGACCCCAGGTCCGTTAGTCTGGTCTCCTGCAAAAATAAAATATCAGCCTCAACCCGGGTGAAAAAATCAAAGGCCGTAAATCTAGCCGTATCTGACTTTATGCTGGCGACATTAATCGACGCCAGAGTCAACGGGGTAGGTTCCGCCATCATGGGTGATTGAGTTAGATGGCCTGTTTTTTAACCGTACCCCCTGTTTTCCTCTCCCCTTCTGAGGAAGAGCCCGACTCACCCCTCCTCTTTAAAGATACCGAGGTGTCCATATCCTCCTTTATAGCACTGGATTTCCCAGAAATAGATTCCTTGCCCCTGGACCCCGAGGTAGTCCCCCCTCCAGAGGAGTGTGAATCCCCCGGAGGACAGACCTCACCACTCCCCGAAGGCACCCCAGATGTTGCGACCGGCCCCTCACCCCCGACCTCCGACACAGCAGAGTCATCGAGGGCTTGGAACCGATTGGAGAGGGGGATCAGAGGGGAGTCAGCGAGCCCTTCCGTAGGCACCCCAGTGGCCGGGGGGGGGGCTTAGATTTTTTAGCCTTGTTCTTCCTCTTCTTCCGACTCTTACTGGTACGATTGTCACCCGTTTTTTTAGGCTGCTCCACCACCTCTTCATCCAGACTTTCATACTGGGAAGAGTTATCAGAAGCAGCCAACTCCTCCCTCTCCATCCTCCGGATCTCCTCGCTCACCGCCTTCTCCCCCAGGGCCTCAGAGGCTTCGGCTGCCGTCTCCAGGGTGGGGGCAGTCATCACCCCAGTTGCCTGAGGCTTATCCTGCCCCCTGCCCTTACGGCTCCTCACCTGTTGCCACTGGTGGGCAGATGTACCAGCCTCGCCTTTCCTCACCGACCCCTCAGCTCCCCTCATGCCTCCACCCTCAGCCACAGCAGAAGTTGCACCACCGGGGACCCCCCCTTGGCTCCCCCCTGCCGGGCCAGAGATGGTGCTGGAAAAGGAACGGGGGCAGCGGCTATACGGGTGACCAAGGTCACCACACAGGTGACACCTAATGTCACCACAGGCCGCGGCAAGATGGCCTACCCCGCCACACAAGGCACATTTCTGTACCTTGCAGCCTGCGCTGAAGTGGCGGGGATCACCGCACCTGTGGCAGACCTTCGGTTGCCCCTGGTAGAAGATCTGGATTCTGTCCCTCCCCAGAAATGCTGAGGAAGGGATGTGGGTGACCGTACCTCCTGAAACCTTCAACTTTACCATGAAGGTCCAGCCCCCTGACCAAATGCCAAACTCGTCCCTATTTTTTTTAGGGACCTCGGTGACTTCCCCATAACGGGAAAGCCACGTCATTATGTCGACCCCAGAGAGTGACTCGTTACTTGTCAGAACGGTCACCCTCTTTACACTATTTTGGCGAGACACCGCCTGCACGGCAAAGTCTCGCCAGCCGGGCTCCCCCTTTGCCAGTTCGAAATTCGACCAGAAAAGCTCCAAGCCCTCTGGCCGAACAAAACTGACATCGAAGAAGGAGGTGCCAAACGGATGAATCAGGGCAAAGATGTCCGTCGCCCTGAAGTCCATCTTCAGAAGGAGCTCCACAACCCTCGCCCTTGGCGGGCACGCTTCACTGCCCCTCCACCGAATACGGACCACATTCCGCCTGGCCACCCCCTGCCCGGCTGTCGGGAGGGACCAAACCGTTTCCCCTTCCCTTTTATCTTGGAAGGCAGCCTGGCCGTGTCTATCCAGCCAAAAGGCCAAGTCCACCACTCTTCCCTCTACTTCGATCGTCCGTTCTCCCTTTTTGAGGGCCTCCAGGAAGCGGCGCCGCAAAACGCTATCCCTGAGATCCAGAGGCGAGGAAACCCCCTGACTAGACCCCGGGGCTCCAGCTACCACCCCCGAATAACTCCGAGAACCTGTGGCTGGGGGGGCAGATGGACCGGCCCCCTCCCCCCTTCTCCCACTACCATCAGACACCGTACTCACACTTGCCACCTTAGACGCACTGCCACTCGCATCCTCAACCATAGACACTTCCATACCCGCACCCTCCTCATCCACTCCATCAGTCACCCCACTCTCACTCACATGCACACTGGGGTCAGTTTTATTTTGCCTCACCTTTTGGGTATTTCCAGGTTCACTGCTACCGCCACCTACTGGTGGCATCTTCCCTGCTGGGGGGTTTGACACACACAGCGCTGCTGTCTCTTTAAGAGTCCTGCTGCCATAGGACTTATGCAGCACAGCGTGACTTTCCACCATAGCAGGCACAGAGTCTCCTCCCTCACTGGCAGGTAGGAAGCCAGGAGCAGACCCGCCTCCAGCTCCATCCTGCCTTGTCACCGGAGCCCCCACCACAGGTAAGCCCCCAGACTCAGGGGACCCCACCAGGCAGGCGCCCTTGCTGCTATCTGCTGCAGTCCCTGCTCCATTGCTGGCTAAGACCTTTTTTTTTTCTTTTCTTTGGGAAGCCACGCCCCCAGCCTTCAGCCGCACAGCAGAGCTTTCCAAAGCTGCTCCTACATGGGCAGCGGGTGCCGAGGAGGCCACGCCCCCTGAGACCGGCCGCAGCGGGACCCCCAGAGCCGACCCAGAGCTGGATCCACCCCCAGGAATCCCCCCAGCGGTACCAGTCCCCTGAGGCACAGGACCCCCCACCACCACACCCTGGGCCACAAACAGCCTGGCCACAGCAGCTCCAGCAGCCGGCCCCAGGCTAGGCCACTCCCCCTCAGCATCCACCAGCGGCGGTGCCCCCAATGCAGGAGACCCCGACTTCACCGCAGACCCAACCAGGGGAGGCCCCACCATTTTCTTTTTATGAGCCTGTAATGCCGAAGCCGCAGGCCCCTCCCCCTTTACTTTACTAGGTGCCTGGGTCCCCAGAAGCGATCCAGATTTAGCGGATCCGTAAGTGGGGGACCCGGACACCCCAGCGCTCACCGCCGGAGATGCGGTCCCGGCTGCCACTCTCTTGCCCACCTCTGGGCCACCTTCCACACCATGCTCCATATCAGACACATCACTACCCCCTCCGTTACCACAAACAGAGGCAGCGCCCTGCGTGTCATGGCCTGTAATCTCCCCGCTCCCTCGCTGCGGACCCACAACAGAGTCCGAGCCGGGGTGGGTAGCGGGTGCCGCACAGCGGGACCGGGGGGCCCCAGAGAGGGGGACATACACATACTTCTCCACAGTAGATGTTTTCTTCTTACTTTTCTTTGCCTTTCTCTTCATCCCCCTCCTGGTTGCCTCGTCCTCACAGATCTCATCCCCGAACCTCAGCTGGTTAAAACGGACCGGGGACTCGATCTGCCGGATCTGCTGCATGACGAGGCAGCCCCCCTCGCTGCTACTACCACCATCCTCATCCTCCCCCTCGCTCCCGCTGTCCCCTGAAGGGCCAGAATCTGACGGGAGAGCCACCTGCTCGGGGGCTATCCCGCTATGCGACGCCTGGAGATCTCTTACCAGGCCACCAGGCGGTGGGTAGGGCGCGACCTCCTCCTCGCATTCCTCATCATCCTCCTCCACCACCTGGCCGGAGCTCCGTGACCCCTCCGGAGCCCCACCGGTCATGGCTCTGAACCGGTCGTCGTTCTCCAGCTTTTCACGGAAGGGCCCGCTGCCATCCAGGATCTCACACCTCCGGCTTTCCAGGTCTTGTATGGATTGTTTGATCTTCTTGACCGCGGCGGATAGCTCGGCCTTCTTATTGCCGGAGGCCCTGTCAGACCTCTCCTTAGCTACCCTCAACTCCCCCCAGAGGGATTTTAGCTTCCTTGAGGCGTCCTCATACTCGCAGAGGTGCGCATGGATGCGTGAACCATAGCCCACGGCGGATTCTCTAGCCGCCTTAGTACCCCAACCAAGGGGCACCGCTGCAGCACCCCTGCTCGTACTCGGCCTACCTCCGGGGGAAGGAGCCGCCGCGGCCTCAGGGGTCCTACGGGTCTTCATACTGGATCCCTTGCCTGATCCTTGGCCAGATCTTGTGGCCCTAGCCGGAGTTGGAGTCCTCCCACCCCCCGCCGGCTTGGACCGGGAGGCGGGAGCCGGGGGCCCAGCCCCGGAGGCCAGTCCCAAAATGAGCCTTCTTTCCTGGGAAGGGGGCAGACAAAAAGTCCTGGATGAAAAAGTTTACCTCCCTTCCCAGGAGCTCTCTCTATGCAGCACACAGAGCACACGGCAAGCAGGCTCCACCTCTTCCTGCTGTGCAGTCACTGTGTACATACATTACATTACTGATCCTGAGTTACATCCTGTATTATACCCCAGAGCTGCACTCACTATTCTGCTGATGCAGTCACTGTGTACATACATTACATTACTGATCCTGAGTTACATCCTGTATTATACTCCAGAGCTGCACTCACTATTCTGCTGGTGCAGTCACTGTGTACACACATTACATTACTGATCCTGAGTTAAATCCTCTACTATACTCCAGAGCTGCACTCACTATTCTGCTGGTGCAGTCAATGTGTACACACATTACATTACTGATCCTGAGTTACATCCTGTATTATCCCCCAGAGCTGCACTCACTATTCTGCTGGTGCAGTCACTGTGTACATACATTACATTACTGATCCTGAGTTACATCCTGTATTATACTCCAGAGCTGCGCTCACTATTCTGCTGGTGCAGTCACTGTGTACATACATTACATTACTGATCCTGAGTTACATCCTGTATTATACTCCAGAGCTGCGCTCACTATTCTGCTGGTGCAGTCACTGTGTACATACATTACATTACTGATCCTGAGTTACATCCTGTATTATACCCCAGAGCTGCACTCACTATTCTGCTGGTGCAGTCAATGTGTACATACATTACATTACTGATCCTGAGTTACCTCCTGTATTATACCCCAGAGCTGCACTCACTATTCTGCTGGTGCAGTCACTGTGTACATACATTACTGATCCTGAGTTACATCCTGTATTATACCGCAGAGCTGCACTCACTATTCTGCTGGTGCAGTCACTGTGTACATTCAGTACATTACACTACTGATCCTGAGTTACATCCTGTATTATACCCCAGAGCTGCACTCACTATTCTGCTGGTGCAGTCACTGTGTACATACATTACATTACTGATCCTGAGTTACATCCTGTATTATACCCGAGAGCTGCACTCACTATTCTGCTGGTGCAGTCACTGTGTACATACATTACATTACTGATCCTGAGTTACATTCTGTATTATACTCCAGAGCTGCACTCACTATTCTGCTGGTGCGGTCACTGTGTACATACATTACATTACTGATCCTGAGTTACATCCTGTATTATACTCCAGAGCTGCACTCACTATTCTGCTGGTGCAGTCACTGTGTACATACATTACATTACTGATCCTGAGTTACATCCTGTATTATGCCCCAGAGCTGCACTCACTATTCTGCTGATGCAGTCACTGTGTACATACATTACATTACTGATCCTGAGTTACATCCTGTATTATACCGCAGAGCTGCACTCACTATTCTGCTGGTGCAGTCACTGTGTACATTCAGTACATTACACTACTGATCCTGAGTTACATCCTGTATTATACCCCAGAGCTGCACTCACTATTCTGCTGGTGCAGTCACTGTGTACATACATTACATTACTGATCCTGAGTTACATCCTGTATTATACCGCAGAGCTGCACTCACTATTCTGCTGGTGCAGTCACTGTGTACATACATTACACTACTGATCCTGAGTTACACCCTGTATTATACTCCAGAGCTGCACTCACTATTCTGCTGGTGCAGTCACTGTGTACATACATTACTGATCCTGAGTTACCTCCTGTATTATACCCCAGAGCTGCACTCACTATTCTGCTGGTGCAGTCACTGTGTACATACATTACTGATCCGGAGTTACATCCTGTATTATACTCCAGAGCTGCACTCATTAGAGACGTGCCACCTTTCTTATGGGCTTTCAGTGTCTGTCATCAGACTTTCTGACTATTTCCAGAAGTATTGATTAGAGGAATTCACGTGACATTTATATATGTTTTTATAGTTGCAGCATTGTGTCTACATGTGGAAAACATTTTGGAGTACGCCTGGTTTCTTGAACAAACTGTCTGTAATATTTAAAGGACCAGGATGGGGACCAGGAAAACCTCGGCTTGGACTAGCGGAAGAACTTCCAAAAGTACGTTATTATATTTTAATGTAAGTTAATATATTTTTCTAGATCCCAAAACATCAGTGATGAAAATGTAGCAGAATTCCAGGGTAATAAACGTATTGTTTGTTGGTGTCGTGGAGCTGAGGTTGTCAATACTCCAAGGCTAAAGGGGCCGATTCATGTGTATGGGTTCATGTATCCCATGATTTCTGCCAATTATAAGACAAATCCGCCATTGAAGAACGAGATATTGATACATATCATAGAATTAATTATTGCTCGAGTATTAACCCTTTAAGCCCCAAGGATGGTTTGCACTTGGCCAATGACGGGGCCAATTTTTACAATTTTGACCACTGTCCCTTTATGAGGTTCTAACTCTGGAACGCATCAACAAAATCCTGATGATTCTGACACTGTTTTCTCGAGACATATTGTACTTCATGACAGTGGTAAAATTTATTCGATAAGACTTGCGTTTATTTGTGAAAAAATGGAAATTTGGCGAAAATTTTGAAAATTTTGCAATTTTCCAACTTTGAATTTGTATGCCCTTAAATCACAGAGATATGTCAAGCAAAATACTTAATAAGTAACACTTCCCACATGTCTACTTTACATCAGCACAATTTTGGTACCAAAATTTTTTTGTTAGGGAGTTATAAGGGTTAAAGGGTTAAAAGTTGACCAGCAATTTCTCATTTTTACAACACCATTTTTTCTTAGGGACCACATCTCATTTGAAGTCATTTTGAGGGGTCTATATGATAGAAAATAACCAAGTGTGACACCATTCTAAAAACTGCACCCCTCAAGGTGCTCAAAACCACATTCAAGAAGTTTATTAACCCTTCAGGTGTTTCACAGGAATTTTTGGAATGTTTAAATATAAATGAACATTTAACTTTTTTTTCACACAAAATTTAGTTAAGCTCCAATTTGTTTTATCTTATCAAGGGTAACAGGAGAAAATGGACCCCAAAAGTTGTTGTTCAATTTGTCCTGAGTACGCTGACACCCCATATGTCGGGGTAAACCACTGTTTGAGCGCATGGCAGAGCTCGGAAGGGAAGGAGCGCTATTTGACTTTTCAATGCAAAATTGACAGGAATTGAGATGGGACGCCATGTTGCGTTTGGAGAGCCACTGATGTGCCTAAACATTGAAACCCCCCACAAGTGACACCATTTTGGAAAGTAGACCCCCTAAGGAACTTATCTAGATGTGTAGTGAGCAATTTGACCCACCAAGTGTTTCACTACAGTGTATAACGCAGAGCCGTGAAAATAAAAAATATTTTTTTCCCACAAAAATTATTTTTTAGCCCCCAGTTTTGTATTTTCACAAGGGTAACAGGAGAAATTGGACCTCAAATGTTGTTGTCCAATTTATAACATTGTCCCAGGGGGAGGACATCATGTTATAGGGTCAGGTCGCTGATCTTACACTTTGCAGAGCACTGTGTGCTCTGAGCAGGCACTGGTAATCCACCTCCCTGCAGGACCCGGTAGTAGCCCCGCGGCCATTTTGGTCCGAGGCCTGCAGGGAGGAGACGCTCGGTACAAGGTGAGCACATCGCCTTGTACCGAGGGTCTCAGGGAAGCCCACAGGGAGCCCCCTCCCTGCGCAATGCTTCCCTGTACCGCCGGGGGTTAATGTGTCAGGGGCGGTCCGTGACTGGGAATTAAGTCCCAGGTCTCCTCGACGGGATAGTACGTCATATAGGATTAAGGGGTTAATCAATTTTAGGAGGTTAATGTCTAATTTAAGGGTCCTAGGATATGGGAGTATAATAAGGTTTTTTCTTTTTTAACCCCTTTTCTTTAAGAGAGATCTCAAAGTAAATTCCTTTTTTTCAGGGCTGTCGGGGCCCTTTGTAATTGGACCAAATTACATGCAGATAGAATAGGATCTGTTGACCTACTTCAGAAGTTTAAGCGCTTCTCCCAACTTTATTACAACCTTTAGATTATTGTCTCTCAATAAAGGTTTGGTGATGTTACGTCTCTTCAATGTTTGCTAATGTTGTGAAGACAGGATAGCTCCGCCCTCGAGGAACCATGGCCGAAGATAAACTTTAGTGCACTAACTATATTTCAGTATTTCATATACTTATAATAATTTGTACACTTTTTGATTGATTGCAGGTTACCGGTGATGAAAAACCATATGACCCAACACTGTCAACATCCTCACAGATATATGCGATGGGTCACTTTATTCTTCTCCTTGGCATCTATGAGCACATGTTTAAAGCTAAATTTGTAAGTTTTTATGTTATGGAGAATGTTGGTAACTGTTACAAATTCTGAGAATGAATATACGTAAAAGGCTACAAAAAAGTATAAAAAAATGAAATAAAAATAACTTAATATTGAAATAAATTCAGAAATAATAATATATAATAATAATAATAATAGTAATAATAATAATAATAATAATAATAATAATAGTAATAAATCAAATACTTCCAGGTCTCATTTCCTCCTGTCTTTCTTTTTCACACATAAGAGTTTATTGCACACGGTCTCTGTTAGATCTGGCAATTACATGGTTGATTTCTTGATTTTTGAGTGTCATTTATACAGTTGACATATTGGATTCTTTGTTGTATCCAGGGTTTTAGTATCATGCAAAAAAAAATGCCATAGTAAAAAAAAAATTGTATAGTATTTTATGACTTCTTGGGATGGCATAATATACAAATAATAATAATAATATTTTTTGTGGAAAAAATATAATTATTACATATAAAAAAATAAAATATACGCAGTACTACAGTCAACCCAAATTGTATCTATCACCTGCACGGATCACCCACAACTAAACATTTTTTTTATTTTTAGCATTTTGCATCTAATCGAAGGAAATAAGGGAAACATATTGATGTGAAAATTATGTAAAAAACAAATGCCCTAACATAAAGCAACAATTCCTTTACCACCTTTGTGTGCAAAAATACTAAAAGTGTCTATGCATTTAAAAGCAAGTAATCTGGTCAAGATGGGTTTAAAGAGGACCTGTCGCCAGGTCAATAGTGTCCTTTTTTAAATGTATATTCCCATGAGTATGTTCTCTTTTTTTTTTAATCCTCCAGAAATATGAGGGTTTTTTTTAGTTAGTGCTAACATTTATGGTGTTTACCAGGGTAGCATTTTCCTTCCAGGATCCTCAGGGGCGTGTCTTTAGGCTGCCCTATGTTATTACCCTGTGAGCACCGCTCCCTAAGAAAGACCATAAAAATGTGTAATATGTAAAAATTCCACAATCTGTGGAACTGTATGATGGATTAAATAAAATAAAACACATGATACTCATGGGAAAAGTAGGAATAAAATAATAGCAAAAACTGAACACTTCTGACCTGGTGACAGGTCCCTTTTTAAGGTTATTATAATTTTTTATTTTTTTATTTGCAGGTGTTAACGCAAACAATACTTCTTGTGAGGATTCTTTACATTCTCTTGACCTTAACAGCTTTTGGATACATCCTGGAGAACAAGTGAGCACTTCATTTATTAATCCAGTATTTTTTTTTTTATAAATTGTTCTTAAAGGGGAATTCCAGTCTTATGAAAAATAAATATTAGTATGTAATAACCTCGAGTTACACATTCAGAATCATCCAATTATCGCTTTGAAAAAAGCTTAAAGGGGAAATAAAGGGCAATTTTTTTTCTCTCTGAAATAGCGCCAGAGGTGCTCATCCGGAGTGTACCCCAAATATCCCGCTAACGTCCTCCATTGTACCCCACTGTGTGCCCAGCACAATCGCAGGGGGCAGATATGGTGAGAATGAGAGCAGTTGTGTAACCTCAGTCTCATGATACGAAGCTTGATGATGAGCTGAAACTGGAATTTACCATTACAAAAATATATAATATATGATTCTAGAAAAAATGCATTTTATTTATTTTATATATCTTTATTTTAGACCCAAAGCAGCTGTTCTGGAAACCGTCCGATGTTTCTTATTCCTGATGCTTCAAAGACATGGATACTTAACGACAGACATTCCCAATTTCACAACAATATGTGAGGTAAGAAAACCGACACTTACTGAGTACAAGAGATAGAGAGATAATAAATAGATAAATAATATAGATAGATGATAGATAGATAATAGATAGATAATAGATAGATGATAGATATTTGTGCTGATGACCTGGCTTCCCACTTTATAGAGAAAATAGACAATATCTGTCAGGAAATCCGCTCCCGACACCAAGTGCAATGACTCCCATCCCTCCCTGCATCTCCCCTGGCTCACTTTCCACATTCGATCCCATCACAGAAGAAGAAGTCTCCAAGCTCCTCTCTTCTTCTCGTCCGACTACATGCACTACCGACCCCATTCCCTCTCATCTCCTCCAGTCTCTCTCTCCAGTCTTCACAACTCACCTAACTGCAATCTTTAATCTGTCCCTCTCCTCTGGCATTTTCCTCTCCTCCTTCAAACACTCTATCATTACTTCATTACTAAAAAAACCCACCCTCGACCCATCCTGCACAAACAACTACAGACCAGTCTCCAATCTCCCCTTCATCTCAAAACTCCTGGAGCGCCTAGTCTACTCCCGCCTTACCCATTACCTCTCCACTCACTCCCTCCTAGACCCTTCACAGTCTGGCTTCCGCCCCCTACATTCGACAGAAACTGCACTCATCAAGGTGACCAATGACCTTCTGACAGCAAAATGTAACGGTGACCACTCTCTGCTCATTCTCCTCGATCTTTCTGCAGCTTTCGACACTGTTGACCACCCTCTCCTACTCTCTAGGCTCCAGTCACTAGGCATTAAGGACACTGCTCTCTCCTGGTTCTCATCCTATCTTTCTGAACGCTCCTTCAGTGTTCTGTTCTCCGGCTCCACTTCATCTCCTCTTCCTCTCACTGTCGGGGTACCTCAGGGCTCGGACCTTGGCCCCTTCTCTTCTCCCTCTACACGGCCCCAATTGGACAGACCATCAGCAGATTTGGCTTTCAGTACCATCTTTACGCTGATGACACACAACTATACAAGTCATCCCCTGACCTTACCCCCGCTGTACTACAGAACGCCACTGACTGTCTGTCCGCAGTCTCCGACATCATGTCCGCCCTCTATCTGAAACTCAACCTCTCCAAAACTGAACTTCTTCTGCTCCCACCATCTACTAACCTCACTAAATCTGACATTTCCCTCTCCGTGGGTGGCACCATAATAACACCCCGGCAGCAGGCGCGCTGTCTGGGTGTTAGGTTTGACTCCGATCTCTCCTTCACATCCCATATACAATCTCTTGCCCGCTCATGCCGCTTACACCTAAAGAACATCTCTAGAATCCGCCCTTTTCTTACCATGGAGACAACAAAAACCCTCACTGTCGCCCTAATCCACTCCCGCCTGGACTACTGCAATGCTCTATTAATTGGCCTCCCCCTCACTCCACTTTCCCCTCTCCGGTCCATCCTTAATGCAGCAGCCAGGGTTGTCCATCTGGCTAATCGTTACTCGGACGTGTCTGCTCTTCGCCAGTCGTTACACTGGCTGCCCATTCATTACAGGATACAATTCAAAGCACTTGTTCTCACCCACAAAGCTCTCCACAGTGCGGCCCCCTTACATCTCCTCCCTCATTTCTGTCTATCGGCCTAGCTGACCGCTGCGCTCTGCAAACGACTTTCAACTAACCTCTGCACTAATCCGTACCTCCCACTCCAGACTCCAAGACTTCTCCCGTGCTGCACCAATCCTCTGGAATGCTCTACCCCAAGATATTAGGACCATCCACAACTTGCATAGTTTTAGGCGCTCCCTCAAAACACATTTGTTCAGAGCGGCCTATCACGTTCCCTAATCAGTCATGTTATGTTTGTGTGTGTGTAGCCCATTCACTATCTCCATCTACCCCCACCCCCTGAAGATGGCTGGACCATCATTGTACATACACACCTGTACTTTGTATCCCCCCACCTCATTGTAGATTGTAAGCTCTCACGAGCAGGGTCGTCTTATTGTGCTTTAATTATTGTATTGTTAACGTTGTTACCTATGATTGTTGTTTGAAACTGTTAAACTGTAAAGCGCTGTGGAATATGTTGGCGCTATATAAATAAAGATTATTATTATTATTATAGATAATAGATAGATAATAGATAGATAATAGATAATAAATAGATAATAGATAGAGGATATATATATACAGTAGATAGATGATAGCTAAATAGACAGATAATAGATGGATAGATGATAGATAGATAGATAGATAGATAGATAGATAGATAGATAGATAATAGACAGATGTTAGATAGATAAGATAGATAATAGATAAGATATAAATGATAGATGATAGATAGATAGATAATAGATAAGATATAGATAATAGATAGATCGATAATAGATATTAGAATTCTGAGAGATAGAAAGAGATAAATATATAGAAAGAAATATAAATGTATAGAGATAGAAGGAAAGAGATGGATATATAGATAGACAGAAATAAAGACAGAAAAAGTAATAAGATTGGACAGATAATGTCAGATGTCCTCATTTTGACCAAACCTCTGCACGACCAGCTCTACCCTCACCTACTGTATTCTCACCCATCCCTTGTAGATTGTGAGCCCTCGCGGGCAGGGTCCTCTCTCCTCCTGTACCAGTTATGACTTGTATTGTTTAAGATTATTGAACTTGTTTTTATTATGTATACCCCTCCTTACATGTAAAGCACCATGGAATAAATGGCGCTATAACAATAAATAATAATAATAATAATAAATAATAATAATTTTGACAAGATAAAAAAAGAATCACCCTCTTAAGAAATGTAAGTAACAAATTCTAATGATTTTTGGCTTTTTGTGTTTATTTTGTGCTTATTCGCAGTTGGTTCATTGTTCTAATTTTACACAACATATATTTATATTTTTCATCAGTTTGTTGCTTGTGATTTCATCACAATAGTTTTTTTTTTTCCTTCCCGAGATACTATTTCCCCGTAACAAGGCGCATTAGTGGTGTGCTTTTTCGGCGGTGTTTGGCTCGCTTTGACCCATTTCTATCCCCCTATTTATGGCATGTTTATGCTCGCTGAGCCTCTGCTCTTGGTTTCCACTGCACAGATCCGCTCCAGAAATCTTGCACTTCATAAACCAGTCTGATCTCCACCATCGATTTCTTAGGTGTTCCAGCGCTTACCAGGTATAGGGATAGTGGTTTTCAAGATGGAGTTTGAAGAAGTTTATGAAGTGTCATATGAATGCAGAGCGAGCTATAAAGGGGAAACCAATTGTTTTGAGACGTATGTGGAATAAATTTTGAGTTGCATGGGACGTGTGCGTCTGTTTTAAGGAATCATTTTCAGACATTTTTAAAAAAAAAAAAAAAGGAAAAAACAGGATACTTTAAAAAAAGAAATGGAGGAAAATGAAATTGATATTGTGATGTAAACTTGCTGTAAGGTGGAGTTAAAGGCAATTACTCAATACATTATACAGCTGGGGCAGAATAAAATATAGGCATAAATTACATTTATGTGATTAAATAATTAACATTTGTCATGTGCATATGTATTCACCCCTTTTGCAATGAAGCCCCTAAAAATTTCTGGTGCAAGCAATTCCCTTCATAAGTCTCATGATTAGTGACGAGATGTGCCCCTGTGTTTCAATCTAAGTGTCACATGTCTGTCACTGTATACACTTCACCTTTTCTGAAAGGCCACAGAGGTTGCAACACCATTAACAAGGGGCACCACTAACCAAACAACACCATGAAGACCAAGGAGATCTCCAGACAACACCAGGAAGACCAAGGAGATCTTCAAACACCACCATGAATACCAAGGAGATCTCCAAACAACACCATGAAGACCAAGGAGATCTCCAAATAACACCATTAAGACCAATGAGATCTTCAAACACCACCATGAATACCAAGGAGATCTCCAAACAACACCATGAAGACCAAGGAGATCTAAAAACAACACCATGAAGACCGAGGAGATCTCCAAACAACACCATTAAGACCAAGGAGATCTCCAAACAACACCATGAAGACCAAGGAGATCTCCAAACAACACCATGAAGACCAAGGAGATCTCCAAACAACACCATGAAGATCAAGGAGATCGTCAAACACAACCATAAAGACTAAGGAGATCTCCAAACAACACCACAAAGACCAAGGAGATCTCCAAACAACACCATGAAGACCAATGAGATCTCCAAACAACACCATTAAGACTAAGGAGATCTCCAAACAACACCATGAAGACCAAGGAGATCTCCAAACAATACCATGAAGACCAAGAAGATCTCCAAACAGCACCATGAAGACCCAGGAGATCTCCAAACAACTCCATGAAGACCAAGGAGATCTCCAAATGACACTATGACGACTAAGGAGATCTCCAAACAGCACCATGAAGATAAAGGAGATCTCAGGGACAAAATTGTTGAGAAGTACAAGTCAGGGTTGGGTTATAAACAATATTTCAATCTCTGATGACCCCCGGAGCACCATCAAATCCATTATCATCAAATGGAAAGAACATGGTACCACAACAAACCAAACAAAGAGAGGTCGTCCACTAAAACTCTCAACGTGGGCAAGGAGGGAATTAATCAGAGTGGCAGCACAGAGACCAAAAGTGACCCTGAAGGAGCTGCAGAGTACCCAAGCGGAGACTAGAGTATCTGTCCATATGACCACAATTATTATTTATTTATTATGTTTTTGCTTATATAGTGCTATCTGATTCCACAGCGCTTTATATACATTATCATCACTGTCATAAATGGGGCTCACAATCTTCATTCCCTATCAGTCTTTGGAGTGTGGGAGGAAACTGGAGAACCAGGAGGAAACCCACACAAATACGGGGAGAACATACAAAGTTCTTGCAGATGTTGTTCTTGGTGGAATTTGAACCCAGGACAACAGCACTGCAAGACTTCAGTGCTTACTACTGACCCGCTGTGCTGCCTGTTCACCCCATAGAGGTGGCCTTTATGGAAGAGTGGGTTGAAAAAAGCCTTTACTTGGACACAAAAATTGTAAGGCTCATTTTGAATTTTGCCAAAAAAACATGTGGGAGACTCCCCAAATGTGTGGAGGAAGTTGCTGTGGTGATGTGACAATAAATGAACTTTTTGGTCAAGAAGGTAAATGCTACGTCTGACTTCAAACCAAGACAGCTCATGTCCCTAATTACACCATCCCCACAGTGAAGCATGGTGGTGGCCGCATCATTGTGTAGGGATGTTTTTCCACAGCAGGGGCAGAGGAAATGGTCAGAGTCGAGTGGAAGATGGATGGTGCGAAATACAGGGATATTCTTGAGCAAAACCTGTTTCAGTCTGTCAGTGATTTGTGACCGGGACGGAGGTTCACCTTCCAACAAGACAATGACCCAAAGCACACTGCTAAAGCAACACTCGAGTAGTTTAAGGGGAAACGTGTAAATGTTTTCGAGTGGCCGAATCACAGCCCAGACCTTAATCCAATGGAAAATTTGTGGTGAGACATGAAGATTTCTGTTCACCAGAGGAAACCATCTAATGTGAAGAAGCAGGAGCAGTTTTGCCTTAATGATGGGCCAAAATCCCAGTTGCCAGATGTGGAAAGCTCATAGAAACTTATCCAAAGTGATTAGCAGGTGTAAATGCCGCAAAAGGAGGCTCTACAAAGTACTGACTTTAGGGGGGTGAATAGTTATGCTCACAGACATTTTCAGTTATTTTGTCCTATTTGTTGTTTGCTTCACAGCAAGAAGAAAACCAAATGTTCTCAGTTGTAGGCATGATCTGTACAGGAACTGATGCACATCCAAAAAAAACTGTGAAATTCCAGGTCGTGAGGTAGCAAACCATCAAAAATATCAAGGGGGTGAATACTTTTGCAAGCCACTTTAAATAGATAGGTAGATAGATAGATGATAGACAGAAAGATTAAATAAATAGACAGACATAGTCAGTGATCTCGGGCTTCTGGACGGGGGCACTGGGAGCTGACTCTTACCTGCCATCATCCCCAGCTCCTCTTTTGATTAGTTGCCTTTTTTTGTAGGAGGACTGTTTTTTACGTTACTCTTGTCTTAAAGGGGTTTACTTCGCTTATTAATTGGCCAAAAAAATTGCAAAGTGCATGTAAAAACTAGCAACTTTGCAATTAGCTTCTTATTAAAAATCCTCTGCATTCTGAAAAATGGGGGAAATTGTAATTCTATAGTTTACAGATCGTTCTCTAGGTTACCAGCCACTTCTGCAGTCTGTCAGAGGTGGCCAGTTTCCTAGGCACTTGAATGCTGCATACATTGGAGCCTGTAAGCGCTGGCCGGATCGCTGGGGTATATTATCAGTCTGTGTCTGCAGCTTTATATCATTGGGGAGATTTCTTTATATTTCGGTTATTGCAGTGATCTCTCCCCGCTGTGATATCTGCTCTTTGCTGGATGAGACGCATTCACTATGGGAAGTGTCCGTCTTTCGGGAGCTATGAATCTCCCTGGTGCAGCAGAGCACTTGTGACTGACAAGAGAAGAACTATAATGTAACTAAAAGTCGGAAAATAAAACTTTCATACTCCATAAACTTCCTATTTCTTAGCCAGAGTAAATTCAGTCCAATTCTCTCCCTGCTGAGCCTGGAATCTGTAGTCTTCTACATATTGGATTTCAAATTTGAGCTTTGTGTTTTTATACGATATATAAATAATACGATGTTATTTTTTCCAAAATACTTTAAAAATATGGAATTGTTTAATTTCAGATTATATGAAACATCTATTTTGCTGATACAGAGATCCTGCTTCAGAAATAGAGATAAATTATAAAATTGCACCTGCAACCACCACTAGGGGGAGTGTGGGAGCTGACTGCATACATCGGCCTCAATACCTATCAATGGCTACTATGTCATGAAATGATAGTGATATACAGTAGAAATATTCATATGGACGTTAGTTTCAATTTTATTCCTGACCACATGGTGTGCTATTAAACTTGTAACTAAAAGGCATACCACATAACGGATTTTAACCCTATTTATGTACCCCTTTAAGGGCACACTAGCTGATTCCAGCCAGCTAACGCTCGGCACGCTCGTTGCTATCTAATTAATGCTGCTGGGTGTGGTAATGTGTGGGGACGCAGCCTCATGTGGTAATGTGGGGGACGGAGCCTCGTGTGGTAATGTGTGGGGACGGAGCCTCATGTGGTAATGTGTGGGGACAGAGCCTCGTATGGTAATGTGTGGGGACGGAGCCTCGTGTGGTAATGTGTGGGGACAGAGCCTCGTATGGTAATGTGTGGGGACGCAGCCTCATGTGGTAATGTGTGAGGACGGAGCCTCGTGTGGTAATGTGTGGGGACGGAGCCTTGTGTGGTAATGTGTGGGGACGCAGCCTCGTGTGGTAATGTGTGGGGACGGAGCCTCGTGTGGTAATGTGTGGGGACGGAGCCTCATGTGGTAATGTGTGGGGACAGAGCCTCGTATGGTAATGTGTGGGGACGCAGCCTCGTGTGGTAATGTGTGGGGACGCAGCCTCGTGTGGTAATGTGTGGGGACGCAGCCTCATGTGGTAATGTGTGGGGACGGAGCCTCATGTGGTAATGTGTGGGGATGGAGCCTCGTGTGGTAATGTGTGAGGACGGAGCCTCGTGTGGTAATGTGTGGGGACGCAGCCTCGTGTGGTAATGTGTGGGGACGGAGCCTCGTGTGGTAATGTGTGAGGTCGGAGCCTTGTGTGGTAATGTGTGGGGGTGGGATTATGTGTGGTAATGTAATGGGGCGGGATTATCTGTGGTAATGTGTTGGGGGGTGGGATTGTGTGGTGATGTGGTGGGGGGCGGGATTATGTGTGGTGATGTGGTGGGGGGCAGGATTATGTGTGGTAATGTGGTGGGGGGTGGGAATATGTGTGGTAATGTGGTGGGGGGCGGGATTGTGTGTGGTAATGGGTGGGGGCGGGATTATGTGTGGTGATGTGGTTGGGTGGAGCTACTGTGCAGGGGGCGGGATTAGCGAGTAATCACGATGCCTTTTATATATATAGATGGGTGTAAAAAACAGGAACCCGCCTGAAGCCCTAAACAGCTGGATACTAGAGATTGTAGAACTGAACTACTGCACACCAAGGATTAAAGCTATAAACTGAGATTATAGAACTGACTCACTGTACCCCAGGGACTGTGGAATTAACCCACTGTATGCTAGGGACTGTGGAACTAACCCACTTTCCACCAGGGACTGTAGAACTAACCACTAACCCACTAAACAACAGGAAATGTAGAACTCACCCACTGTACACCAGGAACTGTAGCACTAACCCACTGTATGCTAGGGACTGTGGAACTAACCCACTGTACACCAGGAACTGTAGCGCTAACCCACTGTATGCTAGGGACTGTGGAACTAACCCAATGTACACCAGGGACTGTAGAACTAACCCATTGTGCACCAGGGACTGTGGAACTAACCCACTGTACACCAGGGACTGTAGAACTAACCCATTGTGCACCAGGGACTGTAGAACTAACCCATTGTGCACCAGGGACTGTAGAACTAACCCATTGTGCACCAGGGACTGTAGAACTAACCCATTGTGCACCAGGGACTGTAGAACTAACCCATTGTGCACCAGGGACTGTAGAACTAACCCATTGTGCACCAGGGACTGTAGAACTAACCCACTGTACAACAGGGACTGATGTGCTAAGCTACAGGATACTAGACACAGTAGAAGTAACCCACAGTACCCCAGGGACTGTAGAACTAACCCACTGTACACCAGGGACTATATAACTAAGCTACTGTACACCAGAAACTGTAGAACTAACCCTGTCATGATCTCAATGGCAAGAGAACATAGCATAAGCATATATAGGAACTAGCTCTTGGAAGATGGGAACTGAGCTGACCATGAACTAAACCTAACGCACAACTAGCAGTGGCCGGGTAGCATGCCTACGTTGATTCTAGATGCCCAGCCCAGCCGGAGGACTAAATAAAGCTAGCAGAGGAAAATATTAGTCCTAGCTCACCTCTAGAGAAATACCCCGAAAGGAGACAGAGGCCCCCCACATGTATTGGCGGTGAGTTGAGATGAAATAACAAACGTAGTATGAAAATAGGTTTAGCAAATTTGAGGTCCACTTACTACATAGCAGAAGACAGAAAGGACACTTTCATGGTCAGCTGAAAACCCTATCAAAAACACCATCCGGAAATTACTTTAAAACTCTGGCATTAACTCATAACACCAGAGTGGCAATTCCCGTTCACAAGAGCTTTCCAGACACAGTAACGAAACTACAGCTGTGAACTGGAACAAAATGCAAAAACAAACATGGACAAGAGTCCAACTTATCTAGTAGTTGTCTAGGAGCAGGAACAAGCACAGAGAGGCTTCTGATAACATTGTTGACCGGCAAGCAACTAACAGAGCAGCAAGGTTATATAGCGACTCCCACATCTTGATGGGAACAGGTGAACAGAGAAGATGAAGACACCAGTTCAATTCCACCAGTAGCCACCGGGGGAGCCCAGAATCCAAATTCACAACAGTACCCCCCCCCTCAAGGAGGGGGCACCGAACCCTCACCAGAACCACCAGGGCGATCAGGATGGGCCCTATGAAAGGCACGAACCAGATCGGAGGCATGAACATCAGATGCATTCACCCAAGAATTATCCTCCTGGCCGTATCCCTTCCACTTGACCAGATACTGGAGTCTCCGTCTGGAAACACGAGAGTCCAAGATTTTCTCCACAACGTACTCCAACTCACCCTCAACCAACACCGGAGCAGGAGGCTCAACGGAAGGCACAACCGGTACCTCATACCTGCGCAATAATGACCGATGAAAAACGTTATGAATAGAAAAGGATGCAGGGAGGTCCAAACGGAAGGAAACAGGGTTAAGAATCTCCAATATCTTATACGGGCCGATAAACCGAGGCTTAAACTTAGGAGAAGAGACCCTCATAGGGACAAAACGAGAAGACAACCACACCAAATCCCCAACAGAAAGCCGAGGACCAACACGACGGTGGCAGTTGGCAAAAAGCTGAGTCTTCTCCTGGGACAACCTCAAATTGTCCACCACCTGCCCCCAGATCTGATGCAATCTCTCCACCACAGCATCCACTCCAGGACAATCCGAAGATTCCACCTGACCAGAGGAAAATCGAGGATGAAACCCCGAATTACAGAAAAACGGGGACACCAAAGTGGCAGAGCTGGCCCGATTATTGAGAGCGAACTCCGCCAATGGCAAAAAAGCAACCCAATCATCCTGGTCAGCAGACACAAAACACCTCAGATATGTCTCCAGGGTCTGATTAATCCGCTCGGTCTGGCCATTCGTCTGAGGATGGAAAGCGGACGAAAAAGATAAATCTATGCCCATCCTAGCACAGAATGCCCGCCAAAATCTAGACACGAATTGGGTCCCTCTGTCAGAAACGATATTCTCAGGAATACCATGCAAACGAACAACATTTTGAAAAAACAGAGGAACCAACTCGGAAGAAGAAGGTAACTTGGGCAGAGGAACCAAATGGACCATCTTAGAAAAACGGTCACACACCACCCAGATGACAGACATCTTCTGAGAAACAGGCAGATCTGAAATAAAATCCATCGAGATGTGCGTCCAAGGCCTCTTAGGAATAGGCAAGGGCAACAATAATCCACTAGCCCGAGAACAACAAGGCTTGGCCCGAGCACAAACGTCACAAGACTGCACAAAGCCTCGCACATCTCGTGACAGGGAAGGCCACCAGAAGGACCTTGCCACCAAATCCCTGGTACCAAAAATGCCAGGATGACCTGCCAACGCAGAAGAATGAACCTCAGAGATGACTCTATTGGTCCAATCATCAGGAACAAACAGTTTATCAGGTGGGCAATGATCAGGTCTCTCCGCCTGAAACTCCTGCAAGGCCCGCCGCAGGTCTGGAGAAACGGCTGACAATACCACTCCATCCTTAAGGATACCTGTGGGCTCAGAGTTACCAGGCGAGTCAAGCTCAAAACTCCTAGAAAGGGCATCCGCCTTAACATTCTTAGAACCCGGTAGGTATGACACCACAAAATTAAACCGAGAGAAAAATAATGACCAGCGCGCCTGTCTAGGATTCAGGCGCCTGGCGGTCTCAAGATAAATCAAATTTTTGTGGTCAGTCAATACCACCACCTGATGTCTGGCCCCCTCAAGCCAATGGCGCCACTCCTCAAAAGCCCACTTCATGGCCAAAAGCTCCCGATTCCCAACATCATAATTCCGCTCAGCGGGCGAAAATTTACGGGAAAAGAAGGCACAAGGCCTCATCACGGAGCAGTCAGAACTTTTCTGCGACAACACTGCCCCAGCTCCGATCTCAGAAGCGTCGACCTCAACCTGAAAAGGTAGAGCAACATCAGGCTGACGCAACACAGGGGCAGAGGAAAAACGGCGCTTAAGCTCCCGAAAGGCCTCCACAGCATCAGGGGACCAATCAGCAACATCAGCACCCTTCTTAGTCAAATCGGTCAATGGCTTAGCAATATCCGAAAAACCAGCAATAAATCGACGATAAAAGTTAGCAAAGCCCAAAAATTTCTGAAGACTCTTAAGAGAAGAGGGCTGCGTCCAATCACAAATAGCTTGAACCTTGACAGGATCCATTTCAATGGAAGAGGGGGAAAAAATATATCCCAAAAAGGAAATCCTCTGTACCCCAAAAACACACTTCGAACCCTTCACACACAAAGAATTAGACCGCAAAACCTGAAAAACCCTCCTGACTTGCTGGACATGAGAGTCCCAGTCATCCGAAAAAATCAGAATATCATCCAGATACACAATCATAAATTTATCCAAATAATCGCGAAAAATATCATGCATAAAGGACTGGAAAACTGACGGAGCATTAGAAAGACCAAAAGGCATCACTAAATACTCAAAGTGGCCCTCGGGCGTATTAAATGCGGTTTTCCACTCATCCCCCTGCCTGATTCGCACCAAATTATACGCCCCACGAAGGTCAATCTTAGAGAACCACTTGGCCCCCTTTATGCGAGCAAACAAATCAGTCAGCAACGGCAATGGGTATTGATATTTAACAGTGATTTTATTCAAAAGCCGATAATCGATACATGGTCTCAAAGAGCCGTCTTTTTTTGACACAAAGAAAAAACCGGCTCCTAAGGGAGATGACGATGGACGAATATGTCCCTTTTCCAAGGACTCCTTTATATATTCTCGCATAGCAGCATGTTCAGGCACAGACAGATTAAATAAACGACCCTTTGGGTATTTACTACCCGGGATTAAATCTATGGCACAATCGCACTCTCGGTGCGGAGGTAACGAACCAAGCTTGGATTCTTCAAAGACGTCATGATAGTCAGACAGGAACTCAGGAATTTCAGAGGGAATGGATGATGAAATGGAAACCACAGGTACATCCCCATGAGCCCCCTTACATCCCCAGCTCAACACAGACATAGCTCTAAAGTCGAGGACTGGGTTGTGAGATTGCAGCCAAGGCAATCCTAGCACCAAATCATCATGTAGATTATACAGCACCAGAAAGCGAATAATCTCCTGGTGATCCGGATTAATACGCATAGTTACTTGTGTCCAGCATTGTGGTTTATTATTAGCCAATGGGGTGGAGTCAATCCCCTTCAGAGGAATAGGAGTCTCCAAAGGCTCTAAATCATACCCACAGCGTTTGGCAAAGGACCAATCCATAAGACTCAAAGCGGCGCCAGAGTCGACATAGGCGTCCGTGGTAATAGATGACAAAGAGCAAATCAGGGTCACAGATAGAATAAATTTAGACGGTAAGGTGCAAATGGAAACAGATTTACCAAGCTTTTTAGTGCGCTTAGAGCATGCTGATATAACATGAGTAGAATCACCACAATAGAAACACAACCCATTTTTCCGTCTAAAATTCTGCCGCTCGCTTCGGGACAGAATTCTATCACACTGCATACTCTCTGGCGACTTCTCAGTGGACACCGCCAGATGGTGCACTGGTTTGCGCTCCCGCAAACGCCTATCGATCTGAATAGCCATTGTCATGGACTCATTCAGACCCGTAGGCACAGGGAACCCCACCATAACATCCTTAATGGCATCAGAGAGACCCTCTCTGAAAGTCGCCGCCAGGGCGCACTCATTCCACTGAGTAAGCACAGACCATTTACGGAATCTTTGGCAGTAAATTTCCGCTTCATCTTGCCCCTGAGATAGGGACATCAAAGTTTTTTCTGCCTGAAGCTCCAAATGAGGTTCGTCATAAAGCAACCCCAAGGCCAGAAAAAACGCATCCACATTGAGCAACGCAGGATCCCCTGGTGTCAATGAAAAAGCCCAGTCTTGAGGGTCGCCCCGGAGCAAGGAAATCACAATCCTGACCTGCTGTGCAGGGTCTCCGGCAGAGCGAGATTTCAGAGACAAAAATAATTTGCAATTATTTCGAAAATTCTGAAACCCGGATCTATTCCCCGAGAAAAATTCCGGCAAAGGAATTCTCGGCTCAGATACAGGTGCATGACAAACAAAATCTTGCAAATTTTGTACCTTCGTGGCGAGATTATTCAAACCTGCAGTTACACTCTGAAGATCCATTACAAACAGGTGGACACAGAGCCATTCAAGGTTAAGAGGAGGTAAGAAGCAGCTAGACAGCAATTAAGGGCTAGGCAGCAAAACTCTGAGGGGAAAAAAAAAAAATTTTCCCTCAACACTTCTTTTTCTCCTGCTTCAGCCCAAACAATTAACACTTTGCGGGCCGGTCAAACTGTCATGATCTCAATGGCAAGAGAACATAGCATAAGCATATATAGGAACTAGCTCTTGGAAGATGGGAACTGAGCTGACCATGAACTAAACCTAACGCACAACTAGCAGTGGCCGGGTAGCATGCCTACGTTGATTCTAGATGCCCAGCCCAGCCGGAGGACTAAATAAAGCTAGCAGAGGAAAATATTAGTCCTAGCTCACCTCTAGAGAAATACCCCGAAAGGAGACAGAGGCCCCCCACATGTATTGGCGGTGAGTTGAGATGAAATAACAAACGTAGTATGAAAATAGGTTTAGCAAATTTGAGGTCCACTTACTACATAGCAGAAGACAGAAAGGACACTTTCATGGTCAGCTGAAAACCCTATCAAAAACACCATCCAGAAATTACTTTAAAACTCTGGCATTAACTCATAACACCAGAGTGGCAATTCCCGTTCACAAGAGCTTTCCAGACACAGTAACGAAACTACAGCTGTGAACTGGAACAAAATGCAAAAACAAACATGGACAAGAGTCCAACTTATCTAGTAGTTGTCTAGGAGCAGGAACAAGCACAGAGAGGCTTCTGATAACATTGTTGACCGGCAAGCAACTAACAGAGCAGCAAGGTTATATAGCGACTCCCACATCTTGATGGGAACAGGTGAACAGAGAAGATGAAGACACCAGTTCAATTCCACCAGTAGCCACCGGGGGAGCCCAGAATCCAAATTCACAACATAACCCACAGTACCCAGGAGACTGAAGCTCCAAAGAACTGGAAACTAGAGACTTAAATAAGTTGTCCGCTACTTGGACAACTTCTTGTCATATTCCTCGCTTGGTCCTCAAAAAATAATAAAGCCTATACTCACCTCCAGTGCCGGGTCCCTTCCCATGGTGTCGGCACTCGGACTCCCCGATGTGATATATGACTCTGGCGCCCAATCAGCACTGGCGTCACTGTCTCCGCCTTCAGACAAAACGTTCATGAAGAGGAAGTCCGGGATCAGCTGCAGGGTGGACTTCCTCTTCCTGATTGTTTTGTCCAAAGGCGGAGACAGTGACGCCAGTGCTGATTGGGCGCCGGTGTCACGTGTCACATCAACCACACGAAAGCCTCGGGGAGCGAGAGTGCCCACACTGCGGGAACGGAGCCAGCACGGGAGGGGAGTATAGGCTTTACTTTACATTTTGATCAAGAAGGGGTTATCCTAGTAATGGACAACCCCTAAACACCTAGATACCATGGTCTGAAGGACATAACATTCCATAATTAGCCACTAGTCGGTATTCTAGATCCAGATACTTGGCATCAGGGACTGATAATAATGGCTAATATTAATTATTAAGCCACTAAACACCAGGGATCTGAGACGAAAACTTCAGTTTCTATCAAGTGAAACAGTGAAGCCACTGGACCCTGGGGTTGGATCAGCAGAGCTCAAGACACCAATAAAACACAAGTCCACTGGACCTCGGAGACTGGAGAAGCCTAGGAGCCACTCAAGCTCAGCTGTCCTTCACTAACACGTTCAGCACTGCTTCATTTTAAGCTCTACTCTGTTCCTAAAGTGCTGCTGATGACTGAGGGCTTTGGTTTCATAGCCATAGCTATAAAAATAAAGTTAAGCAAACTACTTGGAAGAGTTTTGAAGTTCCTCTGTTAATTAATTGCATATGGACACCTCTGTAACCTCTGTAGCACAGATTATACCGCCACATGGATTTCACACGCCTCATTAGTTTTTATTATCTCAATTTGCCAAGACACCAACTCATCACGGCCTCTGCACTTACTGCAACCTTACTGTAGTCAGTTTAACATTTATTTGGTCTTAAATTAGGAATTAAAAAAACCCGACTTAAGTTCTGAATATTCTTGTGCATGAAAGTGTTTCTTTAATAACACAGTGGCGCGGGTTCTGTAGCGGGTGGCAACATTTCTTTGTTCACCTGCTTGTGAAATCTATGTCCACCACTAGAGGGTAATGCACAAGAGCTGTGCATGAATCCTATTGACAATCAGGCAGAGTACATGGATCAGACACAGAACCACTGCCAGAACCACACTGCCTTGACCTCCAGCCTGTCCACCATAGTAATAATGCTCCACCTGCCCTGACCCCCTTCCTGTCTACCATAGTAATAATACTCCACCTGCCCTGACCTCCTTCCTGTCTACCATAGTAATAATGCTCCACCTGCCCTGACCCCCTTCCTGTCTACCATAGTAATAATACTCCACCTGCCCTGACCTCCTTCCTGTCTACCATAGTAATAATGCTCCACCTGCCCTGACCTCCTGCCTGTCCACCATAGTAATAATACTCCACCTGCCCTGACCTCCCTCCTGTCCACCATAGTAATAATACTCCACCTGCCCTGACCTCCTTCCTGTCCACCATAGTAATAATACTCCACCTGCCCTGACCTTCCTCCTGTCCACCATAGTAATAATACTCCACCTGCCCTAACCTCCTTCCTGTCCACCATAGTAATAATACTCCACCTGCCCTGACCTTCCTCCTGTCCACCATAGTAATAATATTCCACCTGCCCTGACCTCCCTCCTGTCCACCATAGTAATAATACTCCACCTGCCCTAACCTCCTTCCTGTCCACCATAGTAATAATACTCCACCTGCCCTGACCTTCCTCCTGTCCACCATAGTAATAATACTCCACCTGCCCTAACCTCCTTCCTGTCCACCATAGTAATAATACTCCACCTGCCCTGACCTTCCTCCTGTCCACCATAGTAATAATATTCCACCTGCCCTGACCTCCCTCCTGTCCACCATAGTAATAATACTCCACCTGCCCTGACCTTCCTCCTGTCCACCATAGTAATAATACTCCACCTGCCCTGACCTCCTGCCTGTCCACCATAGTAATAATACTCCACCTGCCCTGACCTCCCTCCTGTCCACCATAGTAATAATACTCCACCTGCCCTGACCTCCCTCCTGTCCACCATAATAATAATACTCCACCTGCCCTGACCTCTTTCCTGTCTACCATAGTAATAATACTCCACCTGCCCTAACCTCCTTCCTGTCCACCATAGTAATAATACTCCACCTGCCCTGACCTCCAGCCTGTCCATCATAGTAATAATACTCCACCTGCCCTGACCTTCCTCCTGTCTACCATAATAATAATACTCCACCTGCCCTGACCTTCCTCCTGTCTACCATAGTAATAATACTCCACCTGCCCTGACCTCCTTCCTCTCCACCATAGTAATAATACTCCACCTTCCATGACCTCCCTCCTGTCCACCATAGTAATAATACTCCACCTGTTCTGATCTCCCACCTGTCCACCATAGTAATAATACTCCACCTGCCCTGACCTCCTACCTGTCCACCATAGTAATAATACTCCACCTACCCTGACCTACCACCTATCCACCATAGTAATAATACTCCACCTGCCCTGACCTCCCACCTGTCCAACATAGTAATAATACTCCACCTGCCCTCACCTCCCTCCTGTCCACCATAGTAATAAGTCTCCACCTTCCATGACCTCCCTCCTGTCGACCATAGTAATAATACTCCATCTGACCTGACCTCCCTCCTGTCCACCATAGTAATAATACTCCACCTGCCCTGACCTTCCTCCTGTCCACCATAGTAATAATACTCCACCTGCCCTGACCTCCCTCCTGTCCACCATAGTAATAATACCCCGTCTGCCCTGACCTCCCTCCTGTCCACCATAGTAATAATACTCCACCTGCCCTGACCTTCCTCCTGTCCACCATAGTAATAATACTCCATCTGCCCTGACCTCCCTCCTGTCCACCATAGTAATAATACTCCATCTGCCCTGACCTCCCTCCTGTCCACCACAGTAATAATACTCCACCTGCCCTGACCTCCCTCCTGTCCACCATAGCAATAATACTCCACCTGCCCTGACCTTCCTCCTGTCCACCATAGTAATAGAACTCCACCTGCCCTGACCTTCCTCCTGTCTACCATAGTAATACTCCACCTGCCCTAACATTCCTCCTGTCCACCATAGTAATAATACTCCACCTGCCCTGACCTCCCTCCTGTCCACCATAGTAATAATACTCCACCTGCCCTGACCTTCCTCCTGTCCACCATAGTAATAATACGCCATCTGCCCTGACCTCCCTCCTGTCCACCATAGTAATAATACTCCATCTGCCCTGACCTCCCTCCTGTCCACCATAGTAATAATACTCCACCTGCCCTGACCTTCCTCCTGTCCACCATAGTAATAGAACTCCACCTGCCCTGACCTTCCTCCTGTCTACCATAGTAATACTACACCTGCCCTGACCTTCCTCCTGTCCACCATAGTAATAATACTCCACCTGCCCTTACCTCCCTCCTGTCCACCATAGTAATAATACTCCACCTGCCCTGACCTTCCTCCTGTCCACCATAGTAATAATACTCCTCCTGCCCTGACATCTCTCCTGTCTACCATAATAGTAATACTCCACCTGCCCTGACCTCCCACCTGTCCACCATAGTAATAATACTCCATCTGCCCTGACCTCCCTCCTGTCCACCACAGTAATAATACTCCACCTGCCCTGACCTCCCTCCTGTCCACCATAGCAATAATACTCCACCTGCCCTGACCTTCCTCCTGTCCACCATAGTAATAGAACTCCACCTGCCCTGACCTTCCTCCTGTCTACCATAGTAATACTCCACCTGCCCTAACATTCCTCCTGTCCACCATAGTAATAATATTCCACCTGTCCTGACCTTCCTCCTGTCCACCATAGTAATAATCCTCCAACTGCCCTGACCTCCCTCCTGTCCACCATAGTAATAATACTCCACCTGTTCTGATCTCCCACCTGTCCACCATAGTAATAATACTCCACCTGCCCTGACCTCCTACCTGTCCACCATAGTAATAATACTCCACCTACCCTGACCTACCACCTATCCACCATAGTAATAATACTCCACCTGCCCTGACCTCCCACCTGTCCAACATAGTAATAATACTCCACCTGCCCTCACCTCCCTCCTGTCCACCATAGTAATAAGTCTCCACCTTCCATGACCTCCCTCCTGTCGACCATAGTAATAATACTCCACCTGCCCTGACCTTCCTCCTGTCCACCATAGTAATAATACTCCACCTGCCCTGACCTCCCTCCTGTCCACCATAGTAATAATACCCCGTCTGCCCTGACCTCCCTCCTGTCCACCATAGTAATAATACTCCACCTGCCCTGACCTTCCTCCTGTCCACCATAGTAATAATACTCCATCTGCCCTGACCTCCCTCCTGTCCACCACAGTAATAATACTCCACCTGCCCTGACCTCCCTCCTGTCCACCATAGCAATAATACTCCACCTGCCCTGACCTTCCTCCTGTCCACCATAGTAATAGAACTCCACCTGCCCTGACCTTCCTCCTGTCTACCATAGTAATACTCCACCTGCCCTAACATTCCTCCTGTCCACCATAGTAATAATATTCCACCTGTCCTGACCTTCCTCCTGTCCACCATAGTAATAATATTCCACCTGCCCTGACCTCCCTCCTGTCCACCATAGTAATAATACTCCACCTGCCCTGACCTTCCTCCTGTCCACCATAGTAATAATACGCCATCTGCCCTGACCTCCCTCCTGTCCACCATAGTAATAATACTCCATCTGCCCTGACCTCCCTCCTGTCCACCATAGTAATAATACTCCACCTGCCCTGACCTTCCTCCTGTCCACCATAGTAATAGAACTCCACTTGCCCTGACCTTCCTCCTGTCTACCATAGTAATACTACACCTGCCCTGACCTTGCTCCTGTCCACCATAGTAATAATACTCCACCTGCCCTGACCTCCCTCCTGTCCACCATAGTAATAATACTCCACCTGCCCTTACCTCCCTCCTGTCCACCATAGTAATAATACTCCACCTGCCCTGACCTTCCTCCTGTCCACCATAGTAATAATACTCCTCCTGCCCTGACATCTCTCCTGTCTACCATAATAGTAATACTCCACCTGCCCTGACCTCCCACCTGTGCACCATAGTAATAATACTCCACCTGCCCTTACCTCCCTCCTGTCCACCATAGTAATAATATTCCACCTGCCCTGACCTCCCTCCTGTCCACCATAGTAATAATACTCCACCTGCCCTGACCTTCCTCCTGTCCACCATAGTAATAATACTCCACCTGCCCTGACCTTCCTCCTGTCCACCATAGTAATAATACTCCACCTGCCCTGACCTCCCTCCTGTCCACCATAGTAATAATACTCCACCTGCCCTGACCTTCCTCCTGTCCACCATAGTAATAATACTCCACCTGCCCTGACCTTCCTCCTGTCCACCATAGTAATAATACTCCACCTGCCCTGACCTTCCTCCTGTCCACCATAGTAACAATACTCCACCTGCCCTGACCTCCCTCCTGTCCACCATAGTAATAATACTCCACCTGCCCTGACCTCCCTCCTGTCCACCATAGTAATAATACTCCACCTGCCCTGACCTCCCTCCTGTCCACCATAGTAATAATACTCCACCTGCCCTGACCTTCCTCCTGTCCACCATAGTAATAATACTCCACCTGCCCTGACCTTCCTCCTGTCCACCATAGTAACAATACTCCACCTGCCCTGACCTCCCTCCTGTCCACCATAGTAACAATACTCCACCTGCCCTGACCTTCCTCCTGTCCACCATAGTAACAATACTCCACCTGCCCTGACCTCCCTCCTGTCCACCATAGTAATAATACTCCACCTGCCCTGACCTCCCTCCTGTCCACCATAGTAATAATACTCCACCTGCCCTGACATCTCTCCTGTCCACCATAGTAATAATACTCCACCTGCCCTGACCTTCCTCCTGTCCACCATAGTAACAATACTCCACCTGCCCTGACCTTCCTCCTGTCCACCATAGTAATAATACTCCACCTGCCCTGACCTCCCACCTGTGCACCATAGTAATAATACTCCACCTGCCCTTACCTCCCTCCTGTCCACCATAGTAATAATATTCCACCTGCCCTGACCTTCCTCCTGTCCACCATAGTAATAATTCTCCACCTGCCCTGACCTTCCTCCTGTCCACCATAGTAATAATACTCCACCTGCCCTGACCTTCCTCCTGTCTACCATAATAATAATACTCCACCTACCCTTACCTCCCTCCTGTCCACCATAGTAATAATACTCCACCTGCCCTGACCTCCCTCCTGTCCACCATAGTAATAATACTCCACCTGCCCTGACCTTCCTCCTGTCCACCATAGTAATAATACTCCACCTGCCCTGACCTCCCTCCTGTCCACCATAGTAATAATACTCCACCTGCCCTGACCTCCCTCCTGTCCACCATAGTAATAATACTCCACCTGCCCTGACCTCCCTCCTGTCCACCATAGTGCAGCGCCCCAGAGTCCTGGTTGTTGCAGTACTGACGCTCCGCCACTAAGGGGAGTGATGTTACGTCTGATGGCACTAAAGGAGTTCACCTGACCAGGTATCAGTCACACATTACACTTCACACTCCGGCCACCAGGGGGAGCAAAGGGTTCTATGTATTAGGCCACTCCTCACACTCTGGTAAAACTGGGGGTTGGATAGGAAGTTAGGGAGAAGCTGACTGGGTTTTGCCCAGGTAACATCTAGTGTGAGAAGAGCGTTACTTGGGAAGATCCAGGGGGGTCCCTGTCAGGGGTGGGATCCTGACAGTGGCCTAGCAAAGTACAGATCGTTATGGAGCCGCGCCTGCACCTCACTGCGGCGGCATCTTAAGAAAGGACACGAAGCGAAGGATATTGTGGAGAAGTGAGAAACGAGATCACAGCACAAAGGCGATAGTACCAGAAGAAGTCCGTGCCCCGAGATCGGCAACATCCTTCTGAGGTGCGTAGGCGGCGGCCGGAACGCCGAGAAAGTAACAGACTCTACGCATTACTTTGAACTACGGCAGGGCAGTTAACTTTAGGTTGGCTGTCTCACCTTTTTCACCTAATGAAGACAATGGAGGCAATTGTGGGAGAGGGGCGTCTCTAGGGTCCCTATAAAATAACTCCAGGCCTACCCTGTCATACGCGTGCGTCCTATCCATATCATCTGGGGGACGGAGAGAAAGAACAGAAACATACACGACAGTTGTGAGGACTATCCCGTGGTGCTCAGCAGGGAAGTACTACAACACCCAGGCGCTAGTAGGAAGGCTACTGATTTCCACCTGCAAAGGGAACTCTGGATGTGCCTTCGGACCGGCCGGTCTCAGCCAGCCCTGTTAGCAGTGCTCTGGATTGTGGATGCCGAAGCCTTCAGTAAAAAGGTAAAGAGACTGCAACCCTGTGTCCTCGTTATTTACTGCGACCTACACCATCACCTGCATCTTTAATTGGGCGCCCCTTAGCAGGACCACGGACCGGGTCAGGCCACCGTGACATCCCCAGAACCGAGAGAAACCCGGATCCGAGTACCCCGCTGCCCTGCACCTGGGGGCCGCTCCAATAGTAATAATACTCCACCTGCCCTGACCTCCCTCCTGTCCACCATAGTAATAATACTCCACCTGCCCTGACCTTCTTCCTGTCCACCATAGTAATAATACTCCACCTGCCCTGACCTCCCTCCTGTCTACCATAATAATAATACTCCACCTGCCCTGACCTTCCTCCTGTCCACCATAGTAATAGAACTCCACTTGCCCTGACCTTCCTCCTGTCTACCATAGTAATACTACACCTGCCCTGACCTTGCTCCTGTCCACCATAGTAATAATACTCCACCTGCCCTGACCTCCCTCCTGTCCACCATAGTAATAATACTCCACCTGCCCTTACCTCCCTCCTGTCCACCATAGTAATAATACTCCACCTGCCCTGACCTTCCTCCTGTCCACCATAGTAATAATACTCCTCCTGCCCTGACATCTCTCCTGTCTACCATAATAGTAATACTCCACCTGCCCTGACCTCCCACCTGTCTACCATAGTAATAATACTCCACCTGCCCTGACCTTCCTCCTGTCCACCATAGTAATAATACTCCACCTGCCCTTACCTCCCTCCTGTCCACCATAGTAATAATATTCCACCTGCCCTGACCTCCCTCCTGTCCACCATAGTAATAATACTCCACCTGCCCTGACCTTCCTCCTGTCCACCATAGTAATAATACTCCACCTGCCCTGACCTTCCTCCTGTCCACCATAGTAATAATACTCCACCTGCCCTGACCTCCCTCCTGTCCACCATAGTAATAATACTCCACCTGCCCTGACCTTCCTCCTGTCCACCATAGTAATAATACTCCACCTGCCCTGACCTTCCTCCTGTCCACCATAGTAATAATACTCCACCTGCCCTGACCTTCCTCCTGTCCACCATAGTAACAATACTCCACCTGCCCTGACCTCCCTCCTGTCCACCATAGTAATAATACTCCACCTGCCCTGACCTCCCTCCTGTCCACCATAGTAATAATACTCCACCTGCCCTGACCTCCCTCCTGTCCACCATAGTAATAATACTCCACCTGCCCTGACCTTCCTCCGGTCCACCATAGTAATAATACTCCACCTGCCCTGACCTCCCTCCTGTCCACCATAGTAATAATACTCCACCTGCCCTGACCTCCCTCCTGTCCACCATAATAATAATACTCCACCTGCCCTGACCTCCCTCCTGTCTACCATAGTAATAATACTCCACCTGCCCTGACCTTCCTCCTGTCCACCATAGTAACAATACTCCACCTGCCCTGACCTCCCTCCTGTCCACCATAGTAACAATACTCCACCTGCCCTGACCTTCCTCCTGTCCACCATAGTAACAATACTCCACCTGCCCTGACCTCCCTCCTGTCCACCATAGTAATAATACTCCACCTGCCCTGACCTCCCTCCTGTCCACCATAGTAATAATACTCCACCTGCCCTGACCTTCCTCCTGTCCACCATAGTAACAATACTCCACCTGCCCTGACCTTCCTCCTGTCCACCATAGTAATAATACTCCACCTGCCCTGACCTCCCACCTGTGCACCATAGTAATAATACTCCACCTGCCCTTACCTCCCTCCTGTCCACCATAGTAATAATATTCCACCTGCCCTGACCTCCCTCCTGTCCACCATAGTAATAATTCTCCACCTGCCCTGACCTTCCTCCTGTCCACCATAGTAATAATACTCCACCTGCCCTGACCTTCCTCCTGTCTACCATAATAATAATACTCCACCTACCCTTACCTCCCTCCTGTCCACCATAGTAATAATACTCCACCTGCCCTGACCTCCCTCCTGTCCACCATAGTAATAATACTCCACCTGCCCTGACCTCCCTCCTGTCCACCATAGTAATAATACTCCACCTGCCCTGACCTCCCTCCTGTCCACCATAGTGCAGCGCCCCAGAGTCCTGGTTGTTGCAGTACTGACGCTCCGCCACTAAGGGGAGTGATGTTACGTCTGATGGCACTAAAGGAGTTCACCTGACCAGGTATCAGTCACACATTACACTTCACACTCCGGCCACCAGGGGGAGCAAAGGGTTCTATGTATTAGGCCACTCCTCACACTCTGGTAAAACTGGGGGTTGGATAGGAAGTTAGGGAGAAGCTGACTGGGTTTTGTCCAGGTAACATCTAGTGAGAGAAGAGCGTTACTTGGGAAGATCCAGGGGGGTCCCTGTCAGGGGTGGGATCCTGACAGTGGCCTAGCAAAGTACAGATCGTTATGGAGCCGCGCCTGCACCTCACTGCGGCGGCATCTTAAGAAAGGACACGAAGCGAAGGATATTGTGGAGAAGTGAGAAACGAGATCACAGCACAAAGGCGATAGAACCAGAAGAAGTCCGTGCCCCGAGATCGGCAACATCCTTCTGAGGTGCGTAGGCGGCGGCCGGAACGCCGAGAAAGTAACAGACTCTACGCATTACTTTGAACTACGTCAGGGCAGTTAACTTTAGGTTGGCTGTCTCACCTTTTTCACCTAATGAAGACAATGGAGGCAATTGTGGGAGAGGGGCGTCTCTGGGGTCCCTATAAAATAACTCCAGGCCTACCCTGTCATACGGGTGCGTCCTATCCATATCATCTGGGGGACGGAGAGAAAGAACAGAAACATACACGACAGTTGTGAGGACTATCCCGTGGTGCTCAGCAGGGAAGTACTACAACACCCAGGCGCTAGTAGGAAGGCTACTGATTTCCACCTGCAAAGGGAACTCTGGATGTGCCTTCGGACCGGCCGGTCTCAGCCAGCCCTGTTAGCAGTGCTCTGGATTGTGGATGCCGAAGCCTTCAGTAAAAAGGTAAAGAGACTGCAACCCTGTGTCCTCGTTATTTACTGCGACCTACACCATCACCTGCATCTTTAATTGGGCGCCCCTTAGCAGGACCACGGACCGGGTCAGGCCACCGTGACATCCCCAGAACCGAGAGAAACCCGGATCCGAGTACCCCGCTGCCCTGCACCTGGGGGCCGCTCCAATAGTAATAATACTCCACCTGCCCTGACCTCCCTCCTGTCCACCATAGTAATAATACTCCACCTGCCCTTACCTTCTTCCTGTCCACCATAGTAATAATACTCCACCTGCCCTGACCTCCCTCCTGTCTACCATAATAATAATACTCCACCTGCCCTGACCTCCCTCCTGTCCACCATAGTAATAATACTCCACCTGCCCTGACCTTCCTCCTGTCCACCATAGTAATAATACTCCACCTGCCCTGCCCTTCCTCCTGTCCACCATAGTAATAATACTCCACCTGCCCTGACCTCCCTCCTGTCCACCATAGTAATAATACTCCACCTGCCCTTACCTCCCTCCTGTCCACCATAGTAATAATACTCCACCTGCCCTGACCTCCCTCCTGTCCACCATAGTAATAATATTCCACCTGCCCTGACCTCCCTCCTGTCCACCATAGTAATAATACTCCACCTGCCCTGACCTCCTGCCTGTCCACCATAGTAATAATACTCCACCTGCCCTGACCTCCCTCCTGTCCACCATAGTAATAATACTCCACCTGCCCTGACCTTCCTCCTGTCCACCATAGTAATAATACTGCACCTGCCCTGACCTTCCTCCTGTCCACCATAGTAATAATACTCCACCTGCCCTGACCTCCCTCCTGTCTACCATAATAATACTACTCCACCTGCCCTGACCTCCCTCCTGTCCACCATAGTAATAATACTCCACCTGCCCTGACCTTCCTCCTGTCCACCATAGTAATAATACTCCACCTGCCCTGCCCTTCCTCCTGTCCACCATAGTAATAATACTCCACCTGCCCTGACCTCCCTCCTGTCCACCATAGTAATAATACTCCACCTGCCCTGACCTTCCTCCTGTCCACCATAGTAATAATACTCCACCTGCCCTGACCTCCCTCCTGTCCACCATAGTAATAATACTCCACCTGCCCTGACCTCCCTCCTGTCTACCATAATAATAATACTCCACCTGCCCTGACCTCCCTCCTGTCCACCATAGTAATAATACTCCACCTGCCCTGACCTTCCTCCTGTCCACCATAGTAATAATACTCCACCTGCCCTGCCCTTCCTCCTGTCCACCATAGTAATAATACTCCACCTGCCCTGACCTCCCTCCTGTCCACCATAGTAATAATACTCCACCTGCCCTGACCTCCCTCCTGTCCACCATAGTAATAATACTCCACCTGCCCTGACCTCCCTCCTGTCCACCATAGTAATAATACTCCACCTGCCCTGACCTCCCTCCTGTCCACCATAGTAATAATACTCCACCTGCCCTGACCTCCCTCCTGTCCACCATAGTAATAATACTCCACCTGCCCTGACCTTCCTCCTGTCCACCATAGTAATAATACTCCACCTGCCCTGACCTTCCTCCTGTCTACCATAATAATAATACTCCACCTGCCCTGACCTTCCTCCTGTCTACCATAGTAATAATACTCCACCTGCCCTGACCTCCCTCCTGTCCACCATAGTAATAATACTCCACCTGCCCTGACCTTCCTCCTGTCCACCATAGTAATAATACTCCACCTGCCCTGACCTTCCTCCTGTCTACCATAATAATAATACTCCACCTGCCCTGACCTTCCTCCTGTCTACCATAGTAATAATACTCCACCTGCCCTGACCTCCCTCCTGTCCACCATAGTAATAATACTCCACCTGCCCTGACCTTCCTCCTGTCCACCATAGTAATAATACTCCACCTGCCCTGACCTTCCTCCTGTCTACCATAATAATAATACTCCACCTGCCCTGACCTTCCTCCTGTCCACCATAGTAATAATATTCCACCTGCCCTGACCTCCCTCCTGTCCACCATAGTAATAATACTCCACCTGCCCTGACCTCCCTCCTGTCCACCATAGTAATAATACTCCACCTGCCCTGACCTCCCTCCTGTCCACCATAGTAATAATACTCCACCTGCCCTGACCTCCCTCCTGTCCACCATAGTAATAATACTCCACCTGCCCTGACCTCCTACCATATAAGGTAGATAATAGATAGAAAATAGATAGATAATAGACAGATGATAGATAGATAGATAATAGATAGATGATAGATAATAGATAGCTAATAGATAATATAGAAAGATAGATACTAGATAATCTATATTGTCTTTTATCTATCTATCTATTATCTATCTATCATCTATCTATATATCTATATTATCTATTATGTATTATCTATCGTTTGTCTATTGTCTATCTATCTAGATAGATAGATAAATAAATAATAGATAGATAATAAATAGATATATAATAGATGGATAATAGATAATAGATAGATAATAGATAGATATATAATAGATGGATAATAATTAAATAATAGATAGATAGATAGATAGATAGATAGATAGATAATATATGATAGATAATAGATAGATGATAGCTAGATAATAGACATATAATAGATAATATATAGATAATAGATAACATGATAGATAATAGATAGATAAATAATAGATAAATAATAGATAAATAATAGATAGATAATTTATAGCTAGATAGATAATAGTTAGATAATAAATAGATATATAATAGATGGATAATAGATAATAGATTGATAATAAATAGATATATAATAGATGGATAATAATTAGATAATAGATAGATAATGTATAGATAGATAGATAATAGATAAATAATAGATACATAGATAAGTAGATGAACCTGTAATGTGTTGTGATATATCGGGTCCTGAGTAGGGAGAATGCCATCTTTCCTATCTGTATACGTACAGTCCATACTTCATGGATTTTGGATAGGAGATAAATGTATTTTACACAGAGAAGCATACCCCCCGATGATATCCACCACAGGAATGGATCCATTTTCCTGGGATCTGACAGTTGTGACCCAGCGACGGCTCTGTCGTCAGTGATGTATGGCTCCAGATGTGGCATCCAATTGACTGTAGAATTGCCCTGCAGATCTGGGGAGGCCGCCCACCTAAAGCCTGCTCCTGTCCCGCGAGTCTGACACGCCACCTAAGGTAAATCTGCTCATTATCCCCTTCCTGCCTCCGGACCGTCGGGGCTGAGCACAGACACAGACTCTGGAATCTATTAGGCATCGATTCTACTGATGCGATTCGCACGTGAAAAGAGAAATGTGACACTTTGCAAAAATCAGGCAGCAGCAGCTGCAGGTTCAGGTGGTAAAACCGACCTTTGAAATGTCATAGCGGGAAGTTCTGTCTGTGCGGTGAAAGCCGCCATGATTTGAGCTAAAATACAACTAAATTAGATCTACTTTAACCAGGCAATCTACACTTAATGAGATGACTTTGCATATTCTGACACAGTCTATACAGCAAGTCTGACAAGTGAACAACAGGATATTTTTTCTATGTCCTTTACTGAACAGTGATACTATCTTGTCTTATCTACTCAACCAGCAGTACAATAGAGCTGTCAATACCTTGCCAAAACTCTAATGAGATGACTCTGCTCATCTGTCGCAGTCTATACAGCAAGTCTGACAAATGAACCACAAAAAATAGGATTTATTTTGTGCGTGTTTGCTTTATTGGTCAATATGAAAATTGCAATAATCCGAGTGTGTGCTGTGCATAATAAATACAGCAAGCATGAACATATTGTGAGTATCACTTTGTGACATGGAATGAACCCCCCGAGTTAGAACTAGTTTGAGAATCTAGAGTCTAAAATTCTGAAGGGGTTAATTCCATTCCTGGTGAGCTAGGGTACTGATGAGTTAATAAGTCCATTCAATGTACGCTAGAGTTGTGAAAGGGCAAATTAAATATCGTACATGCGCTAGAGTGGTGATAGGGTTTATTATACGATCCCTGGTGGTCTAGAGAAATGCAGTTCGCACATTTCAGAGACATTCTGAGATCCCTTTTGAAGACACTCATTTATGGAGACTTCGATGGTGGTAAGTGTAAGTGTTTCTGTGAGCTCGCTGCGAGAGTTAATAAGTGTGTAATGAAATATAATAAACTACATTACTTCATATAATTGCATTTCCTTTGGGAGTCTAACAATGAGACAACTTGGAATGAAATTAGTAAATTCTGGTAAATTGACGAATGTCAAGTCACAGATTCAAGAGATCAGTATGGGTTTATTCCCACATTCAGGTCCTCAAAAAATCATGGCAAGAAAGTTATAGTTTGGCAAAAATTAAGGAAAAAATACAAAAAAACTTTTTTTTTGCTATGTATTTGTGTTTAATTTATTAATTTATTTTGTGTGTGCTAACTTTGGCAGAATGTACTGCTCTATGTATCTATTTTCCTTAATTTACCGCCTCCTCTCTTAATTGCTCTTTTTTTTTTTTTTTTTTTAAAGACATACTTCTGGTCTGGCTGGCTGTTGTAGCATTTCCATTTCAGTACACAACAGTGTCACTTGAATTTAAAATGCATTTTCTTGGGACAAAGACCCTTCCACTTTGCTATTTATGTGTAATCACAGGTACCCTATTGTTGTCCAACACTCAGAAAAGAGTTCTCCTCTCTCAAGTTACCTTTCCAAACTATAACTCTTTTTCTACACACATAAGACATCCTCGTTCAGTCACCTGGGCACTGGCGAGGTCTTTCACTTCACAAAGGGGCTGCCTGCATGTTAATTAGGATTGTCAGTTCAAACTATTCCTACTCCTTTATGTTCATTGTACTAATCTGAGTGTACGCGATTCAAACTGTCAGCTGTTTTTTTGTCAGCTCTTGCCCTACTGCAAAAGAGAGTGGGGGAGGGGGATGCCCCTTCACTACTGGCTTCAGAGATTTTAATATTTTCTTTGACACTGACATTAAACTATTTTATGCCCTTGACCACCAGGGATACAGACAATAACCTTTCCTGATGTAGTCCTGTCTGCTGTATGATATTACTCACCTGGATTCTATGTGGTTCTTTAATACTACTCACCTGGATTCTATGTGGTTCTGTACATCTTGTTGCATTGTAGCTAATTATTAGGGTGCTGTATGATTACATTTATTTGATCTAGACTCGGCTTAGCGGGAGCCGCACTGCTAATAGCCTCGCTCGCTACCCAGAGCTACAGACATATAGCTGTAATATTCTAATGTAACAAGGGAGTGCAGATTCCGCCTAGAGATTGGCTTCAAGTACCAAGAAGTTTACTTTGAAGTCCAGGTGGGGATTCAGCCCATCAGGTTAAGTGTTTTGGTTCTTCGTGACTGCTCCTCTAATTGCCTGTTTACATGAACACAAGGACTACATTCAGTCATGTCTGGTTACCATTTTCTATCCTAATTGGAGATTTATTTTTCTAACCTCTGGACAGTTGAGGCTCGTTTAGGATAGGATTGTGCAGGAGCAATGACCTAAGTGAGCTGTAACACCATCAGAATCGTTACTTATTGGCTCATTTGTTATTTTTATACAGGCCTTTTCAATAAACACAAAAACATTCCCTGTCTACAATGAAGGACGACGAGAGCTCGGTCGTAAATAGTATACATCTCCTTCCTATATGGGATGTTGAGGGCTCCACTAGCGCGTGATTCACACTGATGATTCATGATGACCTCGGAGGCGTTCAATGACCATTGAGGGAATTGAAAATGTGAACTAAGCAATTTATTCCGCCCTTATTTAAGACAAGAATATTTGTAAGACTTGATCTTCACCAGAGTTATTTTTGTGAGAGCCATCACTTTGCTCACCATCTCCATAAGGAGAAACCTTACCCCTTAGACCCCAGTCCAGAGCCTCTCACCTAGCCAAATCAGATCTCATGCTTCGCACTGACGAGGGCCAACAGCCCGAAACACCTTGTCTGCGAATTGAGATACTGATTTGGCTTTTATCCTAAGTCATATTGCACGACTCGTTAAAGGGTTGATTGTGACTTGCAGGATTGCTACTTCCAACAGATGGCGCTATAGAGTTTATGTCCTCTTTTTCTCTGAAGAGGTAATTAGCATCATGGATATTGAGATTTGTGTCCTCGCTTACTCATGGTTTCCTCTTTTCCGTAAGATTTCTTTTGGGGAAGTGTCTGGGTAGGCCTCCACCGAGCTGGAGCGTAATGGTGATCAACGGTCACGGCAGCCTTGCCGGCTGGAAAGCCGTATTCAGCAGAATAAAAAGAAAAAAAAGAAGTTGTGGAAGGAATTCAGAATTAGACCATCTCAATATGCAAAGTTCATGTAAAAAAACCCCTCACTTTTACTGGAGCAGTTGATGATGATGATGATTACAGCTCTCCACAGTTGATCAGTACGCTGAGTCAACAGCCTCTGATGGTGTGATGACCGCAGCTCTTTTCCGGCAATGTGTAGCCTCTCTCCTCACTCCCGCTGCATATATTGCACTATACGGGCACTAAAACTTCTCGTCTCAGCCTGGACCTTGGCAACCAGGGCACCTCAGGACTATAGGAAAGGACCTCAGCTCTTTTCCCACCGGATTATAATTTATGTCTAAACATCACTCCTCCGATCTCTAAATGATGTCGTCTGGCAGTTGGGCACTTGTTGAAGGACACTATGTCTCATGCTACTGTACCGATTTTGCTGGATCCCCAACACCGACCACAGCAGAGGCACTGGCTGGCCTCCTTGATCTCAAGCACCACTCAATCCCAGGGTCATGGGGTTGCTTCTCCTGGGCTCTGTAGTTCTCCTACAGGGGCTGCTACCCACCAGACCTTACAATAGCCCATATAGAAGCATCTTGTGGAAGGGCAAGGAAAGTTCCTATGCTTTAAGAACGTATGGCTATTAGACATACATGCCAACTGTCATGATCCGTTCCAGGGTTTATTAGTGTCTGCCATTTTTTAGACGGATCATGTCAAAGGTTAACTTTGCTCTGCCTCATTCTGGGTTCAGGTTTGCTATTTAGCTCCCATGAATCTTGCTGGCGGTGTCAGTTATAGTTCTGTCTTCGGCTTGTGAACCTGACTCTGGAAGCCCTTGGTTTGTCCTGCTGTGAACCCTGACTTGTCCTGTGTCTGTTATCTCCCTCTGTCTGCCCTTTCCCTGCGTTTCTCTGTTCTGCTTGATTCTCGGATTCTGACCTCCTGGCTTGGCTATTAACTCTGTTTTGATTTGTCCCTATTGTACCGTATTTTGCCCGTCCTGGTTTACTGATCTCTTGCTACGTCCTGACTATCCTTTCTGTTTAAATCCTTCTTATACTGACGTGCTATCTTGTGCCCTGACTCGGCTTTTCTGACTACTCTCTTGCCACTAGGTGGCATCTGTTCTGCTGCTCAGTGTGTGCAGTCTCGCTTCCCTATAAAGCTCCCCCTGGTGAAGGTTGCACTGTACTGCACTGCAGCTACATGATACCAACCTTTCAAGTTTTCAGAAATTAGGAGATATCGGTAACCTGCGCTGCAGATTGTGTATCCACAATAAGATCCAATAAACGGTATAAAGGGTAACAGTACGGTTTGATCTCGATGCGTTTTGAAGTGCTATGACTTCTTCATCAGATGAACTACAAAAAAATGCAAGAATCTTTGTGGTTCTCCTGATGAAAAAGGCAGAGAACTTCAAAACACATTAACCATACCATTTGTTGGATCTTTTTGTGGATACACAACCAGTAGCACAGGTCACCCACATATCCTAATACCTGAATATTATGTTGGATCTGCCAACCTGTGGAGCTGCAGTAGCTGAAAAACTTCTACTCTGAAGCCTTATCAGTGTCCTGTCTCACACGACCGCACCTGGTAGTCAGCTCCGCTTTACATTCAATGCTGTTATCTTGATAACATCCTATTCCACTTGTTTGTCCCACAGCCATTTTACAACCTCAACCAAGTTTGAAGTTTCACCTAAAATTTTCGAACAAGCCCAAACCTCCTCTATGCCCTCACCATGCGCTCTTGACCGAATATTCCTGCGATACACAGATGAAACCTCGTTAGAATCAGTGCCTTCCAGAAAGTTTCAGTGGTTCTTTGTAGATTTGCCAATTCTTCTGGGGATCTGAGAGGACATCCCTTTTTTTCCAAAGTCCCATGGACATTTCATAAAACTTGGCAAATATGAAATAAGATTATATATAGTTGAATGTAATTACACGGTTGGATAATGAAACCTGTATATATGACATGCTACCCATAAGTAGCAAAAACATTTTAATAAATGTATTAATACATGGAATTAACACTAGACATTATAAAAAGTTCAAGGATAAGCAAAGGATAAAAATTAAGAATAAAGTTGGGTGTTACAGATCACTTCCCGCGCCTCAGCACCCCTAGTTGTCTTCCCAACCAGATAGCTCATCATCTATGTCACGTCAGGCACCAGCCAAGGAAATCAAACAGTGAGCTATCGACCAACCTAAAGAGGTTTGGGCTGGATGGGAAAGCAATCAAAGAGTCAGAGGCTCAGGAAGTGCTGGATCACACCCAAAGCACTTAACAAATAATTTGCATATGAATTAAAATGCTAATTACCTGGAAATGAATGCAGCAACAGATAGAAGATATGAAGGTGTCGATGGACTTACATTTCACAGTCCTGCATGTCCATATATCCAGTTTGGAGGGGGGTTTATCTTACTGACAGATTCCCTTTCATGATATTGCAATCTATCTTTGTATTATTGAACAAATGAAACATAACATCAATAAGATTTATTCGATTTTTTGGAATCCACTGATAAGATATAGACCCTAGTGGCAAATAACACACTAAAGGGGTAAAATTGTTTGAAAAGTTACAGGTGATTTGTTATATATTTTCGAGCGCTGAACTCAGTACAAATATCGAAAAAATTCCATCACGTGCAGTTTTTCACAAACACTGACTCTTACTTGCACCATACTTTGACTCCTTTGCGTAGCTGCAGAACTTTTCGGCTCTACACTGGTACCTGTTTTTCATGGTACAAAAGCATAGGAAAAGGAATTCCTTCTATACGTTTCTCGAGACAGTGCTCTAGTGTATTGCAGAGATGTTCCTGGGCTGTTGGAAAAATGTAACACTGAGTACAATGTGAGCGAGTGGAGACTCTTTATTGATTCATCCAGAAAAAAGTCTGAAAGCTGTGCTGCTGCACAATGGCAGTAAGTATACTCAGTGCCTCTCGGGCATTCTGTGCACCTGAAGGAAAGCTATAAGAATTTAGACTTTATTCTCAAGAAACCTAACGAGGATCAAGGACGGTCAATCTGTGGTGATCTGAGAGTTCTTTCTTTTCTCATTGGGAAGCTAGGAGGATACATGAAGTACCCATGCTTTTTGTGTGAATGGGACTCATCACTGGAGCCAGAAAGTTGGCCAACGAGAATATGTTTGCAACCTGGACTCAAGAACATAGTTGCGTAAAAGTTTAGTTGATCCTACTAAAGTTCTCCTGCCACTATTCCACATTAAGCTTGGACTGATGAAGCAGTTCCTGAAAGTTTTACCGAAAGAAGGAGAGACTTTTGAATACCTTCGTACCATGTCTCAGGGACTGTCCGAAGCAAAGATGAAGGAAGGCATTTTTTTGGGTTTGGATATTCGGAAACTCATGAAGGACAACGCGTTCGAAACAAAAATGAAAGCTGTTGAGAAAAGGGCTTGGGATTCTATTAGCGATGTTATGAAGAAATTTATAGGTAATAACAAAGATCCAAAATTTAAGTCCATCCGGGAGAACATTCTGAAATGTTTCAAAGCCTTCGGATGTCTGATGAATTTGAAGTTACATTTTTTTACATTCCCATTTAGACTACGTTCCTGAAAACCTTGGAGCTGTTAGCAAAGAGATCTTTCATCAGTATATCAAGGAGATGGAACGTGAACATGATGGGGGACTACTGCTGGAGAAGAGCTGCAGGCCTTCTATAACAGAAAAGGGATCAGTCCACACTCCACCTGGCCTAAGTCGACCACAAACTGAAGATGGAGCTTGTCAGTAAGGAGCATTGCCTGGGATTTCAACAAAACTATTTTGGGATATTGCGGAAAATGTGTCATACTAATATATTATGAGTACGACTGTAAATCTTCTTTACTTTGCACATTTATTTCTGAGTTTTTTAAGATTTAAACTCACATTTTTATGATTGCGGAGCACCAATTTGCAAGACTTAAATAATGTATCCAAATAATTGCTGGTGAATTAATTAGGGTCTTCTACGACAGAGTTCAGTTTATAGGAATGTTCTGTACATCCCACCAGACATAAATGAATTTTCTATCCAATATTCTCTGTTATTTGTCACTCCCCTCCAAGATGCGGAGCACGAGAGAAGACGGCCGCCTGTTTTCACAAGATCCAATCTAAACGAGGTCTCTGCTCTCGAACGACTGAGCATTTTAATTGCTCCACATATAAAGGATTCCACTAATGAATTTTTAATGTCTGCAGCTTGTGAACTAGAAGCTTCTCGTAGATTGCAACACTCGGGCTCTGTTTCTCTACAATAGCTGCCTTATGCCTCAAATTAGCCATCACTTAACGAGCCGCCTCTAATCAGGGAAACATGTTTCTATCGAGGCCGGTAATTGATGCTCTCATTTATCCATTGCATTTTAATTTTCAATATTCATCACTGTTATCAGGACAAATTTTGCGACAGATTTGTTCTACCCGAAAGGTAAAACTCTCCTTAGAAAATTTTGCAAATGTCTGCAATTATCGGTGAATTTATCATCTTTTCTCTTCCATCTTTTGATGTCAATTGTGATAATAAAGTCATGTTCTGTATTAGCTAAAATGAAAAAAAAATAAAAAAAGTTATTGACTTCTCCTATTTTAGGATGATTCCAGAGCTGAGCTGAGGGTCAAAGTTTCTTCTTCATGGGGCAGAGTCATTGCGTGGACTAAATAACCCATTGTCCTGGTTCCTCCAACCCTGCCCTCTGCTTATATCAGGACACTAAGCATGTATGGTATTATTAAGTTCTTATGTCTTACCATGTTATAATTATTATATGGTGCCATTATATGGGACCAGTGGAGTAGGAGGCAACTTCAGTTTGCTGCCGTAACTTAATGCCCCAGTAAATGGCAGAGTCGTTTATTGGTGCCTCCATTGCGCCCAACACCAAAGCAGAAACCCCGCCAGCCCCCATTATGTACACCGCTGTTGGGCAACACATGACTGTAATATTTAGGTTCTCCTCTATTGTGACTGTATTATGGCAATATTTTTTCCTCGTAAAGAATTCACTTTTTTAATACTCTATGTGGGATGCCATTCCAGTGCCGCCTCTCCACTGCCCCATGAGTCCTTTTTTTTCACGGCTGTAGCAGTGGCGCCATCATGTACAATTTGTGACCATTGCAGCCAATCACAAGCCTCAGAGGTCTTGCGCCATGTACCTCTCCATCTCTGCTGAACCTAGTGATTGGCTGACGCTGTGCACTACTTGTGTGTGACCAGCGCCCTATACAAGCCTTTATTGTGTGCAATGTAATACTAAGCAATCGCCCCCTCCATGAACTGCTAGGTTGTGAGTGGCTGTCTCATCAGTATTTTGCACCTGTGTTGCCTCCATCTTTATTACATGAATTTGCCGTTGCTGCTTCCTAAAAATTAGGACAGTGAATGGGCTGCCATTTACAGATTTTGCATTGGGCACTTCTCTTGGACTTCCCCTTTCCGTAGATCACATAGCAGGGATGTGGTTGACCTCTATTCGTCCTCCACCATTTTTCCTAAGATGAACAATTATAGGACATTTGCATTTTATGGTTTCTGAATTATTCCCAGCAAATCAAAAAAATTTAGTCAATTTAGGACAAGATGGAAAAATCTCCCCCTAAAAATAATGTTGCCAACATCGCTGAGTGTCAGAACAATGAAATGCAAGTTTCCATATGTGGAGCTATCTGACCTTGTGCGGCGGTCATCCAGCGCGTGCTCGTCGGGGGCTCCCCGCTGATAACTTCTTCACATTTGTTGCAAACGTAGATGTAGATTTCTCATCTCCAAGTCACACATTGGCCACCATGGCGACCGCGGCTTCATTTTTACGATACTGTTCTTTTCGTTTTTACTTCTTTTTTTCTACCCTTTTTTGTTGTGGGCTCTGGATACATCTGGAATTTTGTTTATGTTGTTCTTGGCAGTGCGATTGTGTGAAAAGTCGTTCCTGGAAAAATGTGGATTATTTTCTTTCCATAATGGCTCGTCGTGTTATATGAGGATCTGGAAATGTATTTTTAACCTGTGCATTCGTCATACGATACCGTTCACTTTTCACTGAGGTCAATGGGAAGAAGGAAATTTCTATCCTTGAGCCACGGATTTAAAGTTGAGTCTTTGTGCCAATGGGAAAAACCATTATATTGTGAAGCATAAATATGTACTAAAAAAAGTGCAGCCCCAAACCTCAAACTGTTTAGTTGGTGTCAGATCTGCAAATATTCCTTTCTTAGGAGGCATTGATATTTGTGGCTTCTCCAGATGTGTCTGTCCTTACATTTCCTCTTGGACTTAAATGGCAGCAGATGAGCGGCTAAAAAAAATAAATTAGTTTTGAGATACTATGTGGAGAGTAATTTCTGCTATAGGTGTCTATGTGTTGCCATCTCGTGATCGTGAAGTGTATTGCAGACTCTCATAGTTTGCTGCCACGTTACAAGGGAGTTCTGCAGGCTATGCTAGATGGGAAAAAGGTTGCAAATTATCTCAGAAGGAAGATCACTCTCTAGAGCCACCTAGTAGAGATGAACTAATGAATGTGCAGAACTCTGGACCTGCTCTGTTGTTGGCCGGCCTGGCATGACATCACCATTGTAAAGTAATTCACATGCAACAATGTACCAAAGGAGGAGCTGGAGATGCTGGCAGGTGGAAGGCAATACGTAGGTCTTCCATTCGGAAGCCATGGAATCCTAAAAATTGCCAAAGACATAATTAGGGTTATTAGCCAAGCCAAACACCCACCTTTAGACCTATCAATAGTGTTTTGGTTCCTGTTTCTCATCAATACAGAATAGATTTTTCTTGTAAGGGGGTCTTGTAGAAGGCCACAAATATTGATCTTGAAAATTCAGGAACTGAAATGCATAAAGAGGTTGTCAACTTTGGGATTAACTTTTTTATGGTCATGACTTGTGACAGAGTTTTTATTTTTCCTGGGGAGATGAAGCATTACATTAATTCCCACTGAAATCAATGGGCTTCCAATGTAATGCAGGGATGTTCTGGGTCCACCTGGAGGATTTGAAAGATATGTAACTTGCTTTGTGGAAATCATCTAAAATGCCTCCTGACATTTTACACACTGCAGAAGGCTGCATCAGATAGAGAAGATTCACATGATGGTATTCCCCATAATTAATTTAATCTACCATATCACATGGTATAACACAACCAATCACAAGGGACTAACATAGCCTCTATAAAAGCTGAGGCAGGGAATGCAGCAGCTGTTCTGTGGTGAGTCTGAAAGGTATGAGGACGTCATAATTTGCAGCTTAGTCATAGAGATAGGAAGCGATAGTCATAAAACACTGAAGAAACAGCATAGATAGTGGGTGACAGCTCAGCAGTGAAGAAGAACACAGTGTGAGGAAAAGAATAATATAGATTAATGGGGAAGAAGTATGGAAGAGTCTCTGTGTCTGTGAGGCAGAGCCAATAGTTTGCAAATTAGTATAAAATTGAAAAGATCTTACCATGCTTCAGGAGCTTGCAAGTGTTCTATGGACCAGGTACCTGACCTGGATTGTTGATGGTCACACTTAAGACGCCTGAAGAAGGCTGGTTCCAGCCGAAATGTGTTGTGGTTTTAATAAATGTTAATCGTTCTGGTTCACTCCTGGTGAACATTTAGATCGATGTTATTTGGGAGCACCAAGTATCTGTATCCCGTACCTTGCTCTCCTCCTCTTATTATATTTCAAGGTTTATTTCTAATCATGGATAGAAGCTGCCATGACCGTGACGATGCAAAACTATGTGAGCACTTGGGGGAAAGAAAGTGACAACATCTCTCACCACCATATTATCAGTGATATCAGATGTTTTTGTCTTCCTTACTCATTCTATCTTTTACTCCTTATCTTCCTTCATGAAGATGATGACTTTATGTGGTTAGGGGCGAACTTCTGAAAACATCCAATAGAAATATTGTGGTGGATTTCATTTGATTGATGATTTTCACATTTTGGAAAGAGGCTTGCTTTGAGTTTGGCCAATTCAGTAGTCATGAATGAGGGTGGTTCAGTTGGGATGTGGTTTCCAGCTAAGCTAAGTAGTCCTTCTACCTTCCTTGTATACATGTCTTGTTTTCCGATCCAGTTTTGGCCTCCTCATTGTCTCACTCATCCTCTTCCTCAACCCTTCTTTTCTTTCATTGCTGGAGGAAAGTGGCTCAAATCATACAAAATCGCTCCTCCATCTGTTTGTGTGCTGGACTTTCCTTGACATTTTGGCAAATAAAAAACATTTGAACTTGTGACATTCAGCTCCCCACCCTCCTTACATTCTTCTCCACCTCTCTGATTTGTCCATGAGCCATTTTTGGCAGGACGTTCTTGTCTCTCGAGTCCTTGCTTCCCTTCCAATACACCTACACTTTATCGCTCCGAGACTCCATCATCTTGCTGGCTTTTTACTGCAAAACTTTCAGCAATTTTGTTAAACAGTGTGAAACTTAATGTAGCAGCAAAAAGCTACTGTAACAACTCAGTTAAGCTGTCACTACTACAACAAAGATGGTCCGACCTTAGTGTAACAACCCTGCCGGCATCACTGCATGGCCTTCCATCCCCCACCTGCCTGTTACATCACCTCACTCACCCAGTGCCATGCTGTGAGATCTGTCTGCTGCCGGCTCCATGCTGTGGGCTTCATGGCAGCTTGCTTTGTGTACACTTCCTGGCTGTGTGCATAGGGGGGCGGCGCCAGCCACTCCTGTTTCTTATTAAATCTGTGTGCACCTCCCTCTGGTGTCTCTGGCCAATAGCCTAGAGGCCTCTGATTCTTAAGGCGTCCTCACCCATCGGAGGACGCCGGAGCAAACTTACTTCCTCAGTCAGTACTTGGCTGCTGAGATGTCTGGTTCTGTCTCTGTGTCCGCCTCCCAGCAGGGCGTAGTACCCTGGTCTGTGTTCGCCACCCAGTGGGGCGTCATACCCTGGTCTGAATCTGTGTTCTATTACTTCTGTGTCTGAACTCTGGTCTATGTCCATTCTTGTCTGTACTCTGGTCTATGTCCGTTCCTGTCTGAACTCTGGTTTATGTCTGTTCCTGTTCCTGCTTTGGTTGTTGCCATTCTCACTCTGCTGTGTGTATCTCTCTGCTCTGCTTGCCACTGTGTTTCTGCACTTCTCTGCTCTGGTCACCACTACCTGTGGCTCTGTGCCTCTTTGCTTTGCTCACCACACCTGTGGCTCTGCATCTCCGCTCTTGGCTCCGCCTCCAGCGTCTCCGCTCTTGGCTCCGCCTCCAGCGTCTCTGCTCTTGGCTCTGCCTTCAGCGTCTCCACCTCCAGCATCTCCGCTCCACCTCTAGTGTCTCCTCTCTTGGCTCCGCCTCCAGCGTCTCCACTCTTGGCTCTGCCTCCAGCATCTCTGCTCTTAGCTCTGCCTCTAATGTCTCTGTCCCTAGCTCCTCCCTCTCCTTCTCTGTCTTCGTCTTTACTCTTAGCTCTGCCTCCCCCTTCTCTGCTCTTAGCCCAGTCTTCTCCTTCTCTGCTCTTTCCTGCGTTTCTGTTCTTGGCTCCGCCTCCTGCTCCTAACTGCACCTCCTGTGGTTCTGCTTTGCATCCGCTCTTGCGGCCTTGCTCTATCTCTGTTCTGCAACTTGCCATACTGGTCTCTACCTGTCTCTTTATATTCACCAGTCCGAACAGGTCTCTACCTGTTTCCATATACCCTCCAGTCTGAACAGGATCTTACCTGTCTCCATACACCCGCCTGTTTGCCAGAGTGCCAGCCGTACCCGCCTGTCTGCCAGAGTGCCAGCCGTGCCTGTCTGCCTGCCAGTATCTCCGTCAAGCGAGTCTGCCCGTCAGGGCCTCTGCCGTACCCATCCGTCAGCCAGTGTCACTGCCATGCCTGCATGCCTGTGTCTTGTCCCCCGGTGGGATCAGCATCTACAGTCAGACTCCACCCTAGAGTAGCACCTGGTAGCTTCCTGCCGCACAAGTCTGTCCTCACCATCAGAGGCTCCAGCGAACACCTAGGAAGCTACTTAGTTATGCCACTTCCAGGGAAGTCTGGTCTGTGGTCCAGTGGGGCCACATCCCCGCGCCAACCAGTCTGGGCGCGAGCGTGACACATAGCAGTTTATTGATATACAGTAATGCAGCATGGTCTTAAAGAGAACGTATCCTCAGAAAACTAATTATTGTTTAAATCACGTTTTTGTGTTATATGTATTGTTTTTTAAATATTGGCAATGTTTTTTATTTTTTCATATCATCATTACTGCTACATAATATGTCAATGCCTTGACTTTGATATGGGACTGCAAGCTGCATCCACGCTCCCATGATGCGATCACAAGGTGCCGCTGGGTTACGAAAAGAGGGTCGGGAGCCTGCTGGAAACCACTGCACCTGCCATGACTGGCATTCATAGGTCATTTTCACTATACACTGCAGTACTGTAGTATTGCTGTGTATAATACAAGCAATCGAATGGTCGAATCTCCAAGTCCCGTAAGGAGACTATTAAATACAGTAGAAAGTGAAAAAAATGTTTTTAAAATATGAAATAAAAAATATATAATATTCAAATCACCCTTATTTTCCCCATTAATTATTAAGAAATAAACAAATTTAAAAAATACACATATATAGTATCGCTACGTTCATGTACATCCGATCTATAAAAATGATTTGCACATATCGGTAAATCCTGTAAACAGAAACATAAGCTAAACACCAGAATTATAGTTTTTCAAACACCACAACACTGTGAAAAAATGCAATGAGGCAATCAAAACATCGCATCTACCCTAAAATGGAAAAATTGCTGAATGGAAGGAGAACAGCATAGGGAAGACTGCTGGAAGACTCTCTGACTCCCAGATCACTGCTGAGAACAATGGTGTCACAATTTTACTCCACTTTAAGGACTGACAATAAAACATTCAAAGTTCACGAGAAATTGGAGTTTACATGAAAAAAAATGTTAACAAACATCCTTTTCTGTATAATGACTTGTATTTATGGCAAAATTTTAAAATGATTTAAAAAAATTGATAATTTAAGTGAACCAAAATTGAAATTTTTATTAAAACATTGGAAATTTCAGTGAAATTTATGAAGGAAGCAAGGACTGCCAAAAATTTGATAGAAGAGGGATTCAGATACACATTCTGTTCAAATTGTCATGTAGTGGTACTTCTAGACTCATAAAGGCTATGCGCTAAGTGCAAAGCCTTCCAAAAATTACAAGCAGGGTCATCCATACATCTTTCAAGGCACCAATTGTAGTATCTCATTCAAATATCTTGAGCAAAGGGCCTGATTCCAAATGCCACCTCTAGGAGAGGTGTTTTTTTATGGAAACCATCAGCAAGCAGCCTAACCATATACCATAGATCTGCTGTACTATCAATGACCGGGTCTTGGCCTTCATTTTCTGTGTTTTTCCACTGTCTCCTGTATTTTGGTTACTCAGTTAGTGGTCAAGCTATGTAATTTTCTTACACTTACCACAATTAAAGCTGATGATGTAAGGAGGTGGACGAGTTGCCCACTTTTCCCCTTGAAGTTATGGCGTTTGAAACATTTTTTTTTACTTTAAATATTTTGATTGTGTTTTGACAACATTGATACGAAAACAGAGTGTTCCAATTACGTTCAATAATAACAATAAAAAAGTTGCCTGTTGTTAAAACTAAGTTATCGTAAACATTAGACTATAAGTAGTGTTGAGCGATACCGTCCGATACTTGAAAGTATCGGTATCGGATAGTATCGGCCGATACCCGAAAAGTATCGGATATCCTGATGGTTCCCAGGGTCTGAAGGAGAGGAAACTCTCCTTCAGGCCCTGGGATCCATATTAATGTGTAAAATAAAGAATTAAAATAAAAAATATTGATATACTCACCTCTCCGGAGGCCCCTGCACCTCACCGCTGTTAACCGGCAGTCTTCTTTGCTTAAAATGAGCGCGTTTAGGGCCTTCCATGATGCCACGGCTTCTGATTGGTCGCGTGCCGCTCATGTGACCGCCAGGCGACCAATCACAAGCCGTGACGTCATTCTCAGGTCCTAAATTCCTAGAATTAGGAATTTAGGACCTGAGAATGATGTCACGGCTTGTGATTGGTCGCGTGGCGGTCACATGAGCGGCACGCGACCAATCAGAAGCCGTGACATCATGGAAGGTGCTGAGCGCGCTCATTTTAAGCAAAGCAGGCTGCCGGTTACTACCAGGGCACGTCAGAGGGTGAGTATATCCCTATTTTTTATTTTAATTCTTTATTTTTTACATGGATATGGATCCCAGGGCCTGAAGGAGAGTTTCCTCTCCTTCAGACCCTGGGAACCATACACTGGGAACTTCCGATTCCGATTCCCGATACCACAAAAGTATCGGATCTCGGTATCGGAATTCCGATACCGCAAGTATTGGCCGATACCCGATACTTGCGGTATCGGAATGCTCAACACTAACTATAAGTATAATCAGCTTGATGAGGTATTAATATATGCTCTTACATGAACTAAATAATTATGTTTGTGCTAGAGGAATGGAAAACAAAAAAAAACAAAACAAAATACCACGACTTATTGAAACCTGCGCTTCAGAGGAGACCAAATCTACCACGACATTCAATTTTAAGTATTATTTTCCGACAACCAGTTTGTCAGTTTATTCCCCTCACTTAATAATATCCAACATGTCCATTGGCAATGAAAAGCTTTGAGGATTAATATTGTTGGTTATGGAGTTGTGTTCAACCCAACCCAAGGTAGTGGACAGGAATAAATGGAATTAATAGTGAGACTAACCCAGGAGGGAGGATCTAAGTGAGGACACAAGCGAGAACTTCCTGGAAGTGGTTCAGATAGGAATGACCCTGCATTAGGAGCAGACCTTAGGTCTGACTGAGTAGAACTCGCGTGCAGTGGATGTCCTGTGGCATGAGAGAGACTACCGAGTAAGATTTTACGGAGAAGTGAGTCATAGTCTGGAGTCGGTTGTAAGAGGAAAGTAAGAAATATCTGGGCCAGGGGCAGGAACCCTAGCGGGACGGTACGGAGTTGACTGTCAATCGATTAGAGGGGCAGAGAAGAAAGGATAAACAAGACGATAAGTAAATGCCCCATGTGGTGGTCTAGTGATGTCAATCAAGTGAAAAACTAAGTAGTGGCATATTGGCATAGGAAACTCCCCTAAGGGCAGAAGGATGTGGAACTGTGGGTGGAAGTATAGGACTCTTGCTTACTACACGTTAATGCTGTTGCCGTCCCATTGGGGACGAGTAGGCTCCTGAGATAGTGTGCTGAGCTGTGTGGAGCCTGAAGAGCTAAGTGAACTGGAAAGCAAAAGTGACTCCTGGAAAGGGATTAAGAAGGGTGTGATAATGTTCCATGTGGCCATGAAGATTAATTCTTCTATCGGCCGTACATAGTTCATCAAAAGTTATACACCTGGTTCTGGGCAGCCCAAAACAACGGCACCATGCAGTCTGCAACTGCTTATCGCCATCACAGCTAAAGTCCACACACCCAACCAGGACCCCACTTTTCACATAGTGTGCTGGGGTGTGAAGCACAAGTTCCCCGTGCCACGTTACAGTGGCATAAGGATATCTAAGACCGCAGCTACTCAATCTTCCTTTCCTGCATCCCTTGACTCACTCTAATCAATCTTTGATTGGCCTCAACATGGGAAAAAAGCAATGGAAAAATGAAAAAACCCAAGAACTGCAGCCGTGCAAGTCTCGATTTGAGACCCCATGACTTGTGTTGTCCCACCACATGACCACGTATGGTCGATAAGAGGCCTCCTTAGCCGCAGGTCTTAGGTTTTTCATTCTTCCATCTCTCCTTTCCCATGCCAAGGCCAATCACAGATTGATTGGAGTGAGTCGAGCAAAAGAAGAATGGAAGACTGAGAAGCTAGGATGGAATTGCCATAAGGAAAGGTGAGAAAAGGTGAGCATAAAAGGTCTTTCATGTTATAACTACCAAAGCACATTCACACGGGTAGCGTACAAAGCAAGGAGACAAATATCGGAACATGACATGACCCTGTTCAGACTAGGTAAAGCCCTTCTCTCACCCTGGTCTGTCCCTGTCTGACTGCGGAGATTGACTCCCTAAGATAACACAATGGTGCCCCAACTCGATTACCCTGAATGTCCTTAGCAGCTCCTAAGAAAGTTAGAGGAGTTCACTAAGGAATAAAGGAATCACACACAAAGCAACTGCAATTAATGCAAACTATAGCATAAAGAATTAATCCAACAAAGTCTATCACCAGCAGGAAACACCAGTAGGGGAAGGTATTTAAAGCTGCACCTGAAAGGTGATAGGACAGAGTAAATTAAAAACACCTGTTACCATATGGTATATTTTTATATGGCCATGGCTAATATTGGGGCATAGTTTCTGATTTTATTTTATTCCTACTGTTTCCCTGATTATTCTGTTTTTTTCACTATAAGGTTCCAGAGAAATGCGCTTTTTATTCAGTGCTGATTTGTATGGTCTACCATGGGAACATGACTCATCGGCTCCTCTGGGGCGTGTCCTTAAGCTTTTCATAATAACCCTTTGAGCCACGCCTCCTTTGTAAAGACTATAAAAATTATCACTAAATAAAAAGTCCCTTATCTTTCGAACCGTATGGCAGATATATATAAAAAAAAAAAAAAAGAAAAACAGAATTTGCAAGGGAGCAGTGGAAATAAAATAAGAGCAGAAACTGACCACTTATGTCTTGTGACAGGTCCTCTCTAACATGAAACTAATAGATAAGAGTAAGCGCCCATGAGGACCCATGAACCATATCTTGTCCCTGCTGTCATTGGTGGTGTATTAACACCTCAGTTCTCTATGAAGATCACTGGAGCCTGTTCCAGGATGGGTCGTGTGAGTAGTTTGCCAGCTGGAGTGTATACTGGCATTGCAGGGAGCAGGATATATTTAATGCACAATATGTGACAACCTGCGGCATTCACAAGTGCACCGTAGAGCGGAATAATGGTAACATTCAATGTGATCCAGGAAACTATGATATAACGTCTATATATTGTCCCATTTTTGTAATCCATTCTCTTTTGGCTGCAAAATTGAGACCTGAGCGGCCATGTGGAAATTGTGTTATTTGGCTGAATTTTGTGAGAGCGTCAGTAACCAAACTTTCAGGCTGAAAGGTTTTTTCTTTATAATTATAAATGAGTTCTATCCAAATACATTTCAGGAACATGACAGGTAACAGAGGGCACCGGAAAAACTCAATGGTCTCCGATGTGACTGAGTACAGAATTAACAAAGAGGTTGTCCATTACTTATACATTGATGGCCTGTTCTTAGGCCATGTGCACACGTTCAGTATTTTTCGCATTTTTTTTCGCGTTTTTTCGCTATAAAAACGTGATAAAAACGCTAACATATGCCTCCTATTATTTACAGTGTATTCCGCATTTCTTGTGCAAATGTTGCATTTTTTTCAGCGAAAAAATCGCATCGCGGAAAAAAAAGCAACATGTTCATTAAAAATGCGGTTGGTACCCAGGGTGGAGGAGAGGAGATTCTCCTCCACGGACTGGGCACCATATAATTGGTCAAAAAAAAAGAATTAAAATAAAAAATAGTGATATACTCACCTTCGATGTCTTCCTGCCTCTCAGGTGCATGTGGCCGCTTCGGTTCCTATAGCTGGTGTGCGGTGAAGGACCTGCGATGACATCGCGGTCCTGTGATTGGTCGCGAGACCGGTCATGTGACCGCTCACGTGACCGCGACGTCATGGAAGGTTCTGCGCACACACACCATCTATAGGAACGGACGCCGCTGAGGAGATCAGCTGTCTGCAGGTGAGTATAACCATTTTTTTATTTTTTTTATTATTTTTAAACATTCTATCTTTTACTATTGATGCTGCATAGGCAGCATCTATAGTAAAAAGATGGTCACACTTGTCAAACACTATGTTTGACAAGTGTGACCAACTTGTCAGTCAGTTTTCCAAGCGATGCTACAGGTCGCTTGGAAAACTTTAGCATTCTGCAAGCTAATTACGCTTGCAGAATGCTAAAAAAAACGTGAAAAAAAATGCAAAAAAAAAAATGCGGATTTCTTGCAGAAAATTTCTGGTTTACTTCAGGAAATTTCTGCAAGAAATCCGGACGTGTGCACATACCCTTAGGGTAGATCATCAATGTCTGATCGGCCGGGGTCCGGCACCTGGCACCCGATCACCTGTTATCAGTGTTAGCGGTGGCTGCCGGACGGAAGTACTTACTTGCAGAGCTTAAGGATAGGCCATCAAAAGTAGTGGACACTGGACAACCTCTTTAATGAATGTAAAAATGATAGATAAATACTGTAGATAGATAACAGGTAGATAATAGATAACAGGTAATAGATAAATAGACAGATAGATAATAGACAAAGGACAACATCTACAAGGAGTTTGTATGTTCTCCCTTTATTTGCGTGGGTTTCTGGGTTTCCTCCCACATTCCAAAGACATACTGATATGGAATCTAGATTGTGAGCCCCAATGGGGACAGTGATGATAATGCCTGTAAAGCGCTACGGAAAAAGGTAGCGTTATATAAAAATAAAGATTATTCTTATTATTATGATAGATAGATCATAGTTATATAATAGATAAGAGATAGATAAGAGATAGATAATAGATAGAGAGATAGATAGATAATAGATAGATAATAGATAGATAAATAGGTAATAGATAATAAATAATAGATTGATAATAGATAAATAATATATATATATAGATAATAGATAGATAATAGATAGATGATAGATAATAGATAGATAGATAATAGATAATAGATAGAAAGATAAATAATAGATAGATAGATAATATATAATAGATAGATAATAGATAATATATCGTATATAGATAATAGATAGATAATAGATAATAGATAGATAGATAATAGATAGATAATAGATAATATACCGTATATAGATAATAGATAGATAGAGCTAAGGCTACTATTTTCAGCCCACATACCATCATATAACGCACTTAAAAAGTAACTAGACACTCTTTTTTTTAATAAAAGTGTCCAACATGGAAAGATAAGAAACTTTGCAAATCACTTTATTAGGCGATGTGTCTTTTATTTGATTATATAGGGCCATTAAATCCACAGCGCTGTACAGACATCACCACTGTCTCCTCACAATTGAAACTTACGGTATATAATACAATCATATGATCGCAGGTTCAAGTTCCCTATAACTAAAATAAATAAAGTTAAAGCAAAACAGTTTAAAAACAATCAAAAAACACATAAACGTTTGAATTACCCTTCAATTTCCTATCTGCTACACATTATATATGGTTATATTGTATCTTCGAAGGAATGGGATCAGCAAAAATGGCAACTCACTGTGCAAGGCACAAGCCGTCATACCGCTGCATCAATGGAAAAATAAAAGCCTCAGAAAAGGGCGGTGCGAAACAAATGCGTTTTTTTTTCACTCAAAAACACTATCCAACGTTGGTATCGCTGTAATCGTACTCAAATAGAGAATCATTTTTACCTTACAATAATTGCCATTACAATAAAAGAACAACAACAAAAAAAGCAAAATTCTTTTTTTTTACCATTTGAGCTCACTTGAAATATTTTTCACATTTTCCATTATCTGGCAAAGTGACCCGTCCCGCAATGCGGAGCCAAAACCTGAATCCCATATTTGAGCTGTGGTCTTAGGATTAATAGAGGGGTATGTACCCTATTTATACACTCTAAAATCTCTTTGGCTTTTGCAGCTGCTGCCTGACATTGAGCGCTGCTGCTCACCTTCCTTTTAACCAGAAGTCCCAGCTCTTTGTTGACCAATGAAAGCATTTACTAATGACTTATATGATCCTCCATACTTAAATCTGGTCACGTAACATTGGACGTTCTAAGGCAGAGGTGTCAAACTGCATTCCTTGAGGGCCGCCAACAGGTCATGTTTTCAGGATTTCCTTAGCATTCCACAAGGTGCTGGAATCATTCTGTGCAGGTGATTAAATTATCACCAGTGCAATACAAGGAAATCCTGAACACATGACCTGTTGGCGGCCCTCGAGGAATGCAGTTTGACACCTCTGTTCTAAGGTGTCTTCCCGAGCGGTGCTGTGTCTACTCATCGCATTTCTTGACATGTAAGCTATGAAATATTCTACTTTTTCAGGTTATCTTTACATGAAACACTGGTACATTATCTATTTTGTTTTTTTTTGTAAATACCATCAGATAACCCCTTTAAAGAGCCAACATAATATGGTAAATCAGCCCCCAAATAATGATTTTTAATGACGAGCAAATCTGCCGAAATTGTAATTTGACCGTTTCCTTAAATTTTGGTAAGGAAATTTGATCTGCATCAAACTTATTCTTTGCAAATTGAATATTTCCTATAATATTCCAGAATCTCTCCAGAAATCAGAGCGTAATAAACGAAGGTTGGAAAAAAATAATACTGATTTCACCATTCACCTGTCCCATCTCCTCTAGAGATTCCAGAGATTAGACAATTGGGTTGACGTGAATTGAATTTGCCTCAAATTTTACCCCCCAAAATTTTCTCCTGAATATAATTTTTTTTATGATGCACTAAAAAATTTCCAATTTTTTTGTACAAAAAATGAAGGAAATTAAATTCAACTCGAACGTATTGTTTAGTTAGTTTGCTCCTGGGGCTCCAGCGTTAATTGGCGCTCTTGGCAATGGCCCCACCTTTTACCGGCCCTGAATTCTTCAGACATGTCCCTCTGGCATATGAGTGGCGGCATGAAATGACAGAAACCTTCTCCTGCGATGTCATGCAGGGACTGACACATGCTCATATTCGACTTTGGACGACCAGTGCTGCTTTCTTGGCATTTACTCGTCTTCCTGTTGTGGGAAATGGAGGAAAAAAATGTGCATTTTCAGCTCTTAGGAGAATCTCGGAGCATGAAAAGTCTTTTTAGTGCGGAGAAGAAGAGAAAATATACTCAGCGAGCTCTGGGGACCAATGAATTCTCCTTCTTCCTTGGAAATTCAGTGAACCGAAGTTGCTGAAATCCAAGCAGAGGAAGATTTTATGGCCGTTGTTCTCTTTCTCGAGCTATAAAAAGCTGGAATTTCAGATATTTTTGCTGAAGTTTTGTATCGACAAATTAGATTTTTTTTAATAGGTTTATAATCTTTTTAATCCATTTAAGAGGAGAAACGTCAAAGGGATTTTCCATTGTTAAAAGAGCTGAAATATTGTAAATGAAAAGTTCTACACTGTATCATTTTCTCAGGGTTTATCATATCACTCCTTGCTGTCGAGAAAAGGGAATATTCCTATTTATATTTGAAAAAAACCATAAACTGACCTAATTAGACTGCTTCTATATTCCTTAACCTGGATGACCTCGTATAGCCCGACCAATAAACACAGAACAGTTGTACTCGTGCCTAAATTTGCATGTAGCAAAAGAACCCGCAGTGCCCTTCATTAAAGAGCCAACAAGTTGCTGTGGGGTGCCGTGCTCCTGCTGAAGTTTAGGATGTTCCCACAGCCGCGGGTCTGGCAATGATGGGGTCATCAAGACTGGAGAAAGGCTGGTCACAGTCGAAACGTTGCCATACCATATGGGCTAACAAAGTCCACTTCTTTTTCGCTATTTGCTGGAGTGCTGCCTGCTTTTTACTTTATTTTACTTCTACAAATGGATATTTGTTTGTAGGGCTTTGCACCCAAAATTTCTTCTTTACAGTTCTTTTCCATTTTTTCTGCTAGATAGATAGATAATAGATAGATAATAGATAGATAGATAGATAGATAGCTAGATAGATAATAGATAGATAACATAGTAACATAGTTATTAACCCCTTCATGACCTTGGGATTTTCCATTTTTCCGAGTTCGTTTTTTGCTCCCCTCCTTCCCAGAGCCATAACTTTTTTATTTTTCTGTCAATTTGGCCATGTGAGGGCTTATTTTTTGCGGGATGAGTTGTAGACAAGTTGTACTTTTGAATGACACCATTGGTTTTACCATGGCGTGTACTTGAATTCGGGAAAAAAATTCCAAGTGTGGTGAAATTGCAAAGAAAGTGCAATCCCACACTTGTTTTTTGCTTGGCTTTTTTGCTAGGTTCACTAAATGCTAAAACTGACCTGCCATTATGATTCTCCAGGTCAGTACGAGTTCATAGACACCTAACATGACTAGGTTATTTTTTATCTAAGTGGTGAAAAAAAATTCCAAACTTTGCTAAAAAAAAAAAAGTGCGCCATTTTCCAATACTCGTAGCGTCTACATTTTTCATGATCTGGGGTCGTTTGAGGGCTTATTTTTTGTGTGCCGAGCTGGCGTTTTTACTGATACCATTTCGGTGCAGCTACGTTCTTTTGATCGCCCGTTATTGCATTTTAATGCAATGTCGCGGCGACCAAAAAAACGTAATTCTGGCGTTTCGAATTTTTTTACGCCATTTAGCGATCAGGTTAATCCTTTTTTTATTGATAGATCGGGTGATTCTGAACGCGGTGATACCAAATATGTGTATGTTTGATTTTTTTTTTATTGATTTATTTTGAATGGGGCGAAAGGGGGGTGATTTAAACTTTTATATATATATTTTTTTTCACTATTTTTTTTTTACTTTTTTTTTTTACTTTTGCCATGCTTCAATAGCCTCCATGGGAGGCTAGAAGCTGGCACCACTCGATCGGCTCTGCTACATAGCAGCGATCTGATGTTCGCTGCTATGTAGCAGAAATGCAGGTGTGCTATGAGCGCCGACCACAGGGTGGCGCTCACAGCTCCCGGCGATCAGTAACCATAGAGGTCTCAAGGACCTCTATGGTTACTATGCAGAAGCATCGCCGACCTCCGATCATGTGACGGGGTCAGCGATGCGCTCATTTTCAGCCGCCCAGCCGGAAGCGCCTGTTAGATGCCGCTGTCTGCGTTTGACAGCGGCATTTAACTAGTTAATAGCGGCCGGTGGATCGCGTTTCCACCCGTCGCTATTGCGGGCAAATGTCAGCTGTTCAAAACAGCTGACTTGTCCCGGCTTTGATGCGGGCTCACCGCTCACCGCTGGAGCCCTGCATCAAAGAGGGGGATCTGACCTCGGATGTACTATCCCGTCCGAGGTCAGAAAGGGGTTAAGGTTGAAGGAAGACTTTAAGTCCATCTAGTTCAACCCATAGCCTAACCTAACATGCCCTAACATGTTGATCCAGGGGAAGGCAAAAAAAACCATGTGGCAAAGAGTAAGCTCCACATTGGGGAAAAAAATTCCTTCCCGACCCCACATACGGCAATCAGACTAGTTCCCTGGATCAACGCCTTATCAAGGAATGTAATATATATACCCTGTAACATTATACTTTTCCAGAAAGGCATCCAGAGGTAAAATTATGTTCTCCTCATGAGCATCTATGCCTCTTTTAATACATCCCATTATTTTATTTGCCTTTGTAGCAGCTGCCTGACACTGGCCACTGAATATGAGTTTGTCATCCACCCATACACCCAGGTCTTTTTCATTGACGGTTTTGCCCAGAGTTTTAGAATTAAGCGCATAGTTATACTTCTTATTACTTCTACCCAAGTGCATGACCTTACATTTATCCCCATTAAAGCTCATTTGCCATTTATCAGCCCAAGCTTCTAGTTTACATAAATCATCCTGTAATATAAAATTGTCCTCCTCTGTATTGATTACCCTGCAGAGTTTAGTGTCATCTGCAAATATTGAAATTCTACTCTGAATGCCTCCTACAAGGTCATTAATAAATATGTTAAAAAGAAGAGGGCCCAATACTGACCCCTGTGGTACCCCACTACTAACCGTGACCCAGTCCGAGTGTGCTCCATTAATAACCACCCTTTGTTTCCTATCCCTGAGCCAGCTCTCAACCCACTTACACATATTTTCCCCTATCCCCATTATTCTCATTTTATGTATCAACCTTTTGTGTGGCACCGTATCAAAAGCTTTTGAAAAGTCCATATACACTACACCCATTTGTGTCAACTTCTGTGCATGTTATCAGGCCCAAATCACCAGGGTGTGTGAACTTATGATCAGGGTAATTTGGATGCTTTGCGTTGTCATTATGGTTTAAAAAGAGAAAACACAGTAGTCTGACAATAAATGGCTTCACCCAACCACTAACCATGAGTGGAGAAAAAGTTTTGGTGTTCATCATTCATTTTCTCTGAAAAAAGACCAAGAAAGCAAAAATTCTACCGGGGTATGTAAACTTTTGAGCACAACTGTAGATAATAGACAGATAAATAGTTATACAGTATGAAAGGTACTAGAACTATCTTTTCTTTTCCTTGTGCTCATTAAAACACATTATTTTACCGCAAATGATTGATACTGAATAGCGAGTCGTTTTGAATAACGAATGCACTTTGGTCAATGATGTACAATGTATAGATGAGGCTCCATAGAAAAAAATCAAATGATGCTCCCTTTCAGCTGCCAGGAGTTGTAAAAAGCCATTAAAGAAGCACTCCTCTTCCCAGGGCCGTTTCTTCAACAGGGCGGGCAGGGCGGCCACACGGGGCGCCGTGGGGCCGGGGGGCGCAGGAGAGGCCTCGGGCCCCGGTGGTCCCCTGCCCGCTGCTGCTGCTGTTTAAGGGCTGTCAGGGGCGCGGATGCCGCGCTCAGTGCTGAGCGCGGGCGCGCCCTGCCCGAACTCAGCTGCAAATCTGACAGCTGAGCGGTCAGATCATCGCCTCGCGTCGCCGCGCCCCCCCCCCGCACCGCACATAATGGTTGCGGCCACCTCGGCGCCGCCACTCACCCATACCTCCCAACCGTCCCGATTTCAGCGGGACAGTCCCGCTTTGGCACCGGGGTCCCGCTGTCCCGCTTCGGGCATTTAAAATCCCGAATTTGCGGCCGCCGGTGAAGCCCCGCCCACTTCCGGGACGTAGAGAGAGCCTGTTTTTTTTTTTTTTTATATAAAAGCTGCCTCCTGACCGCCCGCGCAACACCCCCCCCCCCTCCCGCCCCCTGTGCGGCGCTGCCACGCTGAAGGAGAGAGCCTGCAGCAATCAAGAAGAAAGGTCAGCGATTCACTACCTCTGGCTGTGTGTGCACGGAGCTCCGGCTTCTGCTCTTAGCTGCTATCCCGGCAGAGAAGGAGAGACGGGGGAGGTGCCGGGATAGTGCAGAGCTGTGAGCAGGAGACTGAAGACTTCAGCAGAGAGCTGCACATGGACATCAGCCGCCCCTGCATCACAGAGGAGATTGTGTGTGTGTGATGTGTGTGATGGCTGCGTGTGTGTGTGTGTGATGGCTGGGTGTGTGTGTGTGATGGCTGTGTGTGTGTGATGGCTGCGTGTGTGTGTGTGTGATGGCTGCGTGTGTGTGATGGCTGCGTGTGTGTGTGTGATGGCTGTGTGTGTGTGATGGCTGCGTGTGTGTGTGTGTGATGGCTGCGTGTGTGTGTGTGTGATGGCTGCGTGTGTGTGTGTGATGGCTGCGTGTGTGTGTGATGGCTGCGTGTGTGTGTGTGATGGCTGCGTGTGTGTGTGTGATGGCTGCGTGTGTGTGTGATGGCTGCATGTGTGATGGCTGCGCGTGTGTGTGTGTGTGTGATGGCTGCGTGTGTGTGTGTGATGGCTGTGTGTGTGATGGCTGCGTGTGTGTGTGATGGCTGCGTGTGTGTGTGTGATGGCTGCGTGTGTGTGATGGCTGCGTGTGTGTGATGGCTGCGTGTGTGTGATGGCTGCGTGTGTGTGATGGCTGCGTGTGTGTGTGATGGCTGTGTGTGTGTGATGGCTGCGTGTGTGTGATGGCTGTGTGTGTGTGATGGCTGTGTGTGTGTGATGGCTGTGTGTGTGTGATGGCTGTGTGTGTGTGATGGCTGTGTGTGTGTGATGGCTGCGTGTGTGTGATGGCTGCGTGTGTGTGTGATGGCTGCGTGTGTGTGTGTGTGTGATGGCTGCGTGTGTGATGTCTGCGTGTGTGTGTGATGGCTGCATGTGTGTGTGATGGCTGCGTGTGTGTGTGTGTGTGATGGCTGCGTGTGTGTGTGTGATGGCTGCGTGTGTGTGTGTGTGATGGCTGCGTGTGTGTGTGTGTGATGGCTGCGTGTGTGTGTGATGGCTGCGTGTGTGATGCATTTGTGTCAAAGCTGCATGTGTTTGTGAGCTGCGTGCGTGTGAGCTGCGTGCCTGTGTGTGAGCTGCGTGCCTGTATGTCATTATACAGTATGGAGCATCATGTGTGGTCATTATACAATATGGAGCATCATGTGCGGTCATTATACAGTATGGAGCATCATGTGCGGTCATTATACAGTATGGAGCATTATGTGTGGCCATTATACAGTATGGAGCATCATGTGCGGTCATTATACAGTATGGAGCATCATGTGCGGTCATTATACAATATGGAGCATCATGTGCGGTCATTGTACAGTATGGAGCATCATGTGCGGTCATTATACAGTCTGGAGCATCATGTGCGGTCATTATACAGTCTGGAGCATCATGTGCGGTCATTATACAGTCTGGAGCATCATGTGCGGTCATTATACAGTCTGGAGCATCATGTGCGGTCATTATACAGTATGGAGCATCATTTGCGGTCATACAGTATGGAGCATCATGTGCGGTCATTATACAGTATGGAGCATCATGTGCGGTCATTATACAGTATGGAGCATCATGTGGGGTCATTATACAGTATGGAGCATCATGTGCGGTCATTATACAGTCTGGAGCATCATGTGCGGTCATTATACAGTATGGAGCATCATTTGCGGTCATACAGTATGGAGCATCATGTGTGTTCATTATACAGTATGGAGCATCATGTGCGGCCATTATACAGTATGGAGCATCATGTGGGGTCATTATACAGTATGGAGCATCATGTGCGGTCATTATACAGTATGGAGCATCATGTGCGGTCATACAGTATGGAGCATCATGTGTGTTCATTATACAGTATGGAGCATCATGTGTGGCCATTATACAGTATGGAGCGTCATGTGTGTTCATTATACAGTATGGAGCATCATGTGTGGCCATTATACAGTATGGGGCACTGTGTGGCCATATTTTTTTGTTTATAATTATTGTATATGAAACAGTGTGATCGGCAGTGCTAAATGGGTGTGGTTGGGATGTGGATATGGGTGTGACTAATTATGAATGGGTGTGGTCAGAGGCGTGGCCTAAAATTTGCCGCGGCGCGCAAAGCGCGCCGCAAACTTTGTCCCTCTTTCCCATCTTCAAAAGTTGGGAGGTATGACTCACCTCCGCTCCGCGCTGGATGAACAGCGAGAATGAACAGCCAGGATGAGGCAGCTCGGCCACTCCCACACTGATAGCAGGGGCGCCGCGCTCTCGGCTGAGCACGGGCGCTCCCTGAGACAGTGATCAAAGAGCTAAGCACACACACTATCACTGTCAGACTAGGCTGCCTGGCTGTTGCCAATTTCAATGCTGGACAGGACAGGCTGCAGTCTAGTCTGACAGTGGTAGCAGTATAGCAAAAATGCCCACCCCCTGCCTATGGATTAGTCCTTCCCTTCCCAGCAGCCCCATTTAGCAGTCTGAGCGCGCTCAGACTCAGAGGGCAGAGGGCACTGACACACTGAACAGGTGAGGGGGTCTGAGGGATGGGATGGGTTGGGCTAGCCTTTTTTTTTGGATGGGGACCCCCACACCTGCCCCCCCCCCAACCACCCTTGGGGCATGCTGATTTGGCATGCCCCACAGCATGAAACCCGGGAGGGGGCCCAGCTGACTTACCTCATCTTTGGCAGTCTGGTGGCATCCTCACCCAGGCGAGAAGTGTTGGAAAGAGTTATGGCAGTAACTGTATACCTGGCAACCAATAATTTAGCTTTTCGAGGATCGTCAAATACATTGTTTACACCAAATAATGGACATTTCCTTGGGCTTATAGAGCTTCTTGGAAAATTTGAACCAGTAATGAGAGATCATTTAAAACGAATTACTTCCCAGGAAATCCATACACATTACTGTGGAAATTTAATTCAAAATGAAATTATCTGCTTGATGGCCTCTCAGGTGAAGAAATGTATTCTAGAAAAAGCCAAAAGATCTAAGTATTTTTCAATAATGTTGGACTGCACACAAGATGCAGGTCACACTGAACAGTTGTCATACACCTTAAGATTTGTTGATATAGATGATGATCACGTAGCAATAAAGGAACATTTTATTGGCTATCGTCCTGCTACTGATACATCTGGGGAAAGTCTCGCCAATCTCCTTTTAGAAGAGATTAGTAAATGTGACCTGGAATTAGAAAATGAACTGGCAGAAAAGCTGAATTATTCGGAAGCTATTAATGCTTTTGCAGCGGCTAAATCTAGAAGAGTCAGTTTCTCATAAATCTGCAACCTACAATTTTTAGGATCTGTTTCCAAAATAATTAATAGATATTATTTACCTACAACTTTGTTCTCACCGTTAATAATTAGCATACTTGTCCCTTTTCCCCAAGTTCTATATAAGTTAAAGGCAAATTATAATTTATTAAAAAAAGGGAAGATACAAGCCTGCTCTCTATTTATTACTCAAGCCCACAAAAATAATGTTTATTATTTTCGGTGCCGGGGGGGGGGGGGGGGGGGGAGAAATTTCCTACTCTCGCCCTGTGTCATTTTTGGGCTAGAAACTGCCCTGCCTCTTCCTCCTCCTCGTCCTCCTCTTCCTCCCATCAAAGTTTTTATCCTCTTAATATATTGCAGTCATCATGTTATAAAGCACTGTGCAATTACAACTGCTCATTTTTCCTTTCTACCCAGCTACTTCTTCTCTTTTCCATAAGATCTAAGACATCATGTGCTTAAAAACTGACGAGCTGAACCCTTCTAAGCTCCATGTAGAAACAGGAGGTCAATTTTCCCTGTGTGAGTCATAAGTCACTGCCAAAGTCTATGTATGGTAGAGAGAGGAGGAGGGAGCAGCTGGGTCAGGAGGTGAAGATTCGAATGAGTCATGCAGGGAGAAAAGAGAAAAATTATCTGGGTAGAAGGATAAAATGAGCAATTGTAAGTGCAACGTGCTGTGTAATATGATGCCTGCAATATATTAAGAGGATAAAAACTTTAATGGGAGGAGGAGAGACTCTTAAAGAAGGATGGAAAACCTCATGAAGAATCCCGTTGTCCCAGTGAACACTACAATGGGCTTCTTATACTGGACCCCTTATTTTCTGGGTTCTTTGTACCTAGTGATCTTATTTTTTCCTATTTTTGAGGAGTCTGTTCTTGGGGATCCAGTCGGGGAATATTGCTGCTTTTGCACATGCCCCCTCGTCTAACCCAGGTCTTTTCTGAGCCTTGCGTTGATACATATGTCTTACCGTAAGACCTTCTTACATTGTTTCACTTCTACAGCCGCAGAAGAATGAAGTCTTTTATTTGGTCCCATTAAAAAATAATCATATAAGCTACAATTTTAGATTAGAACTTCTATAGGACATGTTCCCGCGATGAAGTCTCCTCCGCTATTGACCGGTGACGTACAGTCAGACCCTCATGGAAACAGGTGGAGTCTTCTGATCCAGGCCATGAATAGAATAAAATATCCATTGTTTCCTCGCTCTCTCCATTCTCTCAGTTGCTTTCTTGCTTACTTATCCTGCAAACATTATATTAGCTGATAAAATTGGCAGCGAGACCCTCCGGCGCTGAGCGGACAGAAGGTCTGCTCGACTTCCACGCACATTGTAATACCAAGAAAGTGGAATTATCGCTCGGAGCTGACGACAATGAATTTTTACAGCTCTTGCAGGAGGACGCCGTGACCACGGCTGGATATTCCAGGGGATAATAACTTTTTGATTGCAGGAGGTGTTCGTAATAGAAGCGGTGCAATTATATATTTTTTCTGCTATGGTACTTAGTCACGTTGCTGAAACTTACATCGGAGGAGAGATTTATTTTTCCAGTTCATTTGATCCTCCTCAGCCCACTCACACGACTATTATGAAGTCGAAGGAGCATCGGTGGTGGAAAAAGTGAGAATTAAATGGAGATAGCACAAGGAGACCTTGCCCTGCACATCTTGCAAAATAATTGATACATAAATGCCAAAAAATCTGATGTAACTCCATACTTATGTGCCATTAGTATTACTTCCCCTTGTGCTCACTGTAGTAAGGGGGGAACCAAGCAACCACCTGTCTTCTTGCCTGGGTGGCCACCATTCCTGCACTTGTAGCTACGTGTCTTCGTGGTGTTTACACATAGAATGATGACTGCTGTACAATGCACTGCCTCTCCATGCAGCACAGACTTGTATTAAACTCCTCCCACTAGGAGCATGAGATGATGACATCATTCAATATCCGCTTCATGATTGGTGGAGATGCAACCTCAATTAAACTGATCGAGAGAAGAGATGTCTGGTTCCCAATTCCAGCAGATAAATAACCAAACATGTCTAGCTGTGACATCACCTATTGTGAATGGTGGATCCTGTGTTATCTACAGTATATAGAGGTGTTATCAGTCATTGTACAGGAGGAGGAGGTGAGCTGTGACATCACCTATTGTGAATGGTGGATCCTGTATTATCTACTGTATATAGAGGTGTTATCAGTCATTGTACAGGAGGAGGAGGTGAGCTGTGATATCACCTATTGTGAATGGTGGATTCTGTGTTATCTACTGTATATAGAGGTGTTATCAGTCATTGTACAGGAGGAGGAGGTGAGCTGTGACATCACCTATTGTGAATGGTGGATTCTGTGTTATCTACTGTATATAGAGGTGTTATCAGTCATTGTACAGGAGGAGGAGGTGAGCTGTGATATCACCTATTGTGAATGGTGGATTCTGTGTTATCTACTGTATATAGAGGTGTTATCAGTCATTGTACAGGAGGAGGAGGTGAGCTGTGACATCACCTATTGTGAATGGTGGATCCTGTGTTATCTACTGTATATAGATGTGTTATCAGTCATTGTACAGGAGGAGGAGGAGGTGAGATGTGATATCACCTATTGTGAATGGTGGATCATGTGTTATCCACTGTATATAGAGGTGTTATCAGTCATTGTACAGGAGGAGGAGGTGAGCTGTGATATCACCTATTGTGAATGGTGGATCCTGTGTTATCTACTGTATATAGAGGTGTTATCAGTCATTGTACAGGGGGAGGTGAGCTGTGACATCACCTATTGTGAATGGTGGATCCTGTGTTATCTACTGTATATAGAGGTGTTATCAGTCATTGTACAGGAGGAGGAGGTGAGCTGTGATATCACCTATTGTGAATGGTGGATCCTGTGTTATCCACTGTATATAGAGGTGTTATCAGTCATTGTACAGGAGGAGGAGGTGAGCTGTGACATCACCTATTGTGATTGGTGGATCCTGTGTTATCTACTGTATATAGAGGTGTTATCAGTCATTGTACAGGGGGAGGTGAGCTGTGACATCACCTATTGTGAATGGTGGATCCTGTGTTATCTACTGTATATATTATTATTATTTATCATTATAGCGCCATTTATTCCATGGCGCTTTACATGTGAGGAGGGGTATACATAATAAAAACAAGTACAATAATCTTGAACAATACAAGTCACAGCTGGTACAGGAGGAGAGAGGACCCTGCCCACGAGGGCTCACAATCTACAAGGGATGGGTGAGAATACAGTAGGTGAGGGCAGAGCTGGTCATGCAGCGGTTTGGTCGATCGGTGGTTACTGCAGGCTGTAGGCTTGTCGGAAGAGGTGGGTCTTCAGGTTCTTTTTCAAGGTTTCGATGGTAGGCGAGAGTCTGATGTGTTGTGGTAGAGAGTTCCAGAGTAGGGGTGATACGCAAGAGAAATCTTGTATACGATTGTGGGAAGAGGAGATAAGAGGGGAGTAGAGAAGGAGATCTTGTGAGGATCGGAGGTTGCGTGCGACATCACCTGTTGTGATTGGTGGATCCTATTTTCTTCTTTGTATACAATGAATATACACATTCCCTGATAAAATTCCAGGCTTTTATTATGTAAATAAATCCTACCAAGAAGAATAATTTCTGAATTTTTTTCCTATCTTATTGTCACCCATAATCTGTACAAATTCACGGAGAAGAAACTGAAATATTTTCAGGTGGAAAAAAATAAAAAACTAAAATAAAGTGGTTGCATAAACATTCTCACCCTTAAGCTAATATTTTGTTGAAGTCCCTTTTGAATTTCTGGCAGAATTCAGTCTTTTTGTGCCGGAGTCTATGACACGGCACATCTAGAATTGGCAATCTTTGCCCAGTCTTCTTCGCAGCAGCTCCACATCTGTCATATTACGGGGGCATCTCCTGTGTACAGCGCGCTGTTCAGGTCAACCATAGACTGTCACATGGATTCAGGTCTGGGTTCAGGCTGGTCCATTACAAAACTCTGATCTTTTTGAGAAGCCATTTTTGGTTGATTTAGAGTTTGCTTAGAGTCGTTGTATGGAAAGGTGAAATTCCTCTTCATCTTAAGTTTTTATCAAAGGTCTGAAGGTATTAATGTAAAATTGACTGATATTTGTAACTGTTCACGGTTCCCTCCATCTTAATAAAAAGACTCAGTTCCGGCTGCCAAAAAAATGGCCCTAAGGCATAATGCTGCCTCCATCATGCTTCTCTGTGGGTGTGTTGCCCGTCTAGTACCTTTTGGAATTACGGCCAAAAAGCTCCACCTTCCACCTCATCAGTCCAGAACATGTGTCCCACATGCTTTTGGTAGATTTGATGGAGGTTTTGGTAAAACATAGCCAAGCTTGGATGTTTCTCTTTATAAGTAAAAGCTTCTGTCTTGTCATGGCACCCCACAAGCCAGATATATGACGAATATGGGAGATTTTTGCCATATGCAACAACCAGAGCTTGACAGAAATCCATGCAGCTCTTTTAATGTTGATGTTGGCCTCTTGGCAGCCTCCTGGACCACTTTTCTACTTATCTTTTCATCAATATTTGAGGGACGTCCTATTCTAGGTAAGGTCACTGTCGTGTCAAATTTAAGCCACTTCTTGATGACGTCCTCACAGTGTTCAGGGTAGATCTAATGTTTTGGGAATATTTATGCCCCCTTCTCCTGACTGATAATTTTCATCAATGAGATCCCTTTGCTGTGTTGTCAGCTGTTTACAGAACATGGATTTTCCTATAAAACACAACTAAGAAAACGTCAGGGAAAAATTACTAGAACAGCAAAACTATATCAGAATTCTTGTAATTGATGGTGGCCGTGCACTATTTACCATAAATATAAATGTGACTGGATAATTCTGAACAAAGCCACAACCGCAATTATAAAAGGGTGTTCACCCTTCTGCATTTAAATTGTTTTTTTGTATCAATTTGTTCCTTAAAATTATTTCAGTTTGTTTTTTTTACAAATTTTCCACATTATGGAAGACATTAAAGGTGGAAAATGATTTCTTTACATGACAAAAACCTGCCAATTTTACAGGGATGTGTTCATGTTTTATATCCATTGTGTGTATATATACTGTACATATATATATATATATATATATATATATATATATATATATATATATATATACACTGTACATACACATACATGTATCCATCCTACATACTGTATCCATTCTGTCTTTGCTGTCATGTAAACAGAGTCTGATACATTGTATCCAGCACTAAACCCTGAGAAACTAAAGAGAAAAAAAACATCACAATTTCCTTAGATTACCATAGGGACCATCGGCATAAAAGAAGCTCTCCCTGCACAGTGGTTGGGAAATATCTGCAAGAATCGTCCGTGTGGGAAAGCAGTAGGAAGGAGAAGTTTGGTAATGACTTATGTAGACAAGTATAAAATGTGTTAACCCCTTGTGTCTGTGTAAAGCAAATTCTGTGCACTTAAAGGCTTATCTTGTGAATTAAAGGGGTGTTCCTGTCGTAAATTATCACCAATAAGTGGGCATAAAATCTCTCTGAGCAACGAGACCCCCGACCTGTCCATGTACACCAAAGTGAGCCAATTATTTGAATGTCCAGAATGTAATACCACATATCACCAGCAGTGGCCGCTGCACAGTATATTCACCAGTCCCTGACCCTTTTATACACTGTTTATTGGTTGCCCGCTTCCAGTATAAAAGGGGTTGTCTTCAAAAAGGTTGTACAAGTTTGAAAAAGAAGGCAAGCTTACTATTTTCCAAAAACTCCTCAGGTTAGGTCTTATACTGTAGAATTTCATTGAAGTGAATGGGACTGAGTTGCAATACCACATACAACCTGTGCGTAGGTGTGGCGCTGTTTTTGAAAGCAAAGAGCATTTTTTTTCCTAATCTTTAACAACCCCTTTAATGCAGTACCATTACCGGGATTATGCCTCCTAGTATTTATTTTGCATGCCTTTTACCCCTGATTTTGATGCCACATGATGCTTTTATTGAGTTGAACTGGAAAAAAAATGTTTGCAAATCCGCCCCCTTGCTCCAGGTCCCCCTGTGTTTCCAGAAACATAAGGCAGGATTATTCGCAGTACCCAAGGGCAGGGTGCCCCCGATGACCCATATTTAAGTGTACACAATTAACTGTAATGCGTGTGATTTATTATCGTCACAAACCCTCAGCTGTAATAAAGACAAGCCCCGTACTGTAATATACGGACTGTAATAACGTAGCTGGCAGCCGGGAAGATTAATTATAGGAGACGACTGACGAGCCACTTGTGAGGTAAACAAGCCACACACAGTAATGATGGCATTAATAATACCGCCAATTATAAAGCCGCAGCGGGGAGCGCGGACAATGGTGAATTAGTGTACGAGCAAATGAGCAATATACTAAGACGTGGGCGGAAGATATGATAAATGACTAACGGCGAGATGTGAATTATTGTGACTGTACCTAAATGCTGCTTAAGTAACGATTCCATTCCGACCATTCCATTCCTCTATTATTTGGTCTACATAAACTCTACATTAAGTAACTATTTTTAAACATATCCAAAAATGACATTGAGTACTATTAAATCATTGTATTTTGTTTTCTTAGTGCACCAAGATAACTTTATAAATAAATTATACTAATAACACGCAAAAAAAAAAGTTGAACTTGTAATACTCTTCCTGGCCACAAGGTGTGCCAAAGAGCATTAGCGACTTCTATTTATACAATGGTGGAATGTAACAGTAAAGCTCCATCTAGTGGCAGGATTTTATAGAGGACAAAAAAAAGTATTTACATCAATTTTTCTGGCTAACACCGTCCCACAATATAATTTTTATTGCACATCACAAATGACTTCTGAATGTGATTTTTTTTTTACAATCTATCCTTAGCTTAGCTTTTTTTTCCAAGTTTGATAGAGGGGTTTTTTTTAACATTGCACACTATATAAAAATAATATTTGTTACACAAATACATAGATTTCAAAGATGGAACTTTATTAGTTGACAGTGTTTTTTGTCTCTTATATGGGTTTCTTTTGTCTCTTTTCTCTTTTTTTTGTCTTGTGTTAGTCGTTGATGTCTTTTGCTCCAAATTCTTTAATATGCCACCCGTAGTTCATTGATTTTCACAAAATTTTAAATGCTATTATTTTTCCCTTTGACTTTTTATTTAGTGTTTTTAGACTAAAAAGTGGCATGTTCCACTAAAATGTTACACACATAAAATACACACATAAAAAGGAGGAGGGGACTGGAGTGTGTTTGTGCAAAATATTAGCAACTTCTTAAAATGTCACAATTGATGAATCAGCTGAAAACATCTGGAAACCCCTATCCCGGTCCTTAGTGACAAACATTAAAAAAAAACAAACAAAAAAAACAATAACATACAAAATAGATTTAAAGTGCAAATGTACAAAATAAAATAAGAATAAGGCACAAATTAAAAACTTGCATAAAACTACATGAATTATTCATATATATAGTGTTCTGTGGGGAAACTTTGTAGTAGGATTTAAATTTCCCTGCAGTGCCACCAATGGGGAAATTAGGTATTACGCCAGGTCAGATCAAATTATTGTCCTGTTTTCATGATACAGGAAAGTACAGGTCCTCTACAGATGGAAATACTCTTCTTAAAGGAGACCTATCACCAGGTCAAAAGTGGGCTTTTTTGTTCTTATTTTTTTTTCTCGCTCTTCCTCTGAGTTTTCCATTTTTGTTGTTAGATTATTTTGATAAATCTGCCATGTTACTCACTGGGTTTCTTGGAGGCATGTCTTTAGGATGCTCTGTATAATTACACTGTGAGCCACTCCCCCTTCATAAACACCATAAAACTGATATATTTGCACTAAATAAAAATATATCTGGAACCTTACGGTGGCTCAGTGGTTAGCACTGTACTGTGGCTCAGTGGTTAGCATTGTATGGTGGCTCAGTGGTTAGCACTGCAGCCTTGCAGCGCTGGGGTCCTGGGTTGAAATCCCACCAAGGACAACATCTGCAAGGAGTTTGTATGTTCTCCCCGTGTTTGCGTGGGTTTCCTCTGGTTTCCTCCCACATTCCAAAGACATCCTGATAGGGAATTTAGATTGTGAGCCCCATTGGGGACAGCGATGATAATGTGTACAAACTGTAAAGCGCTGAGGAATATGCTAGCGCTATATAAAAATAAAGATTATTATGGCACATTAAAAAAAACAAATGAAATAATACTTTAAAAATAAACAAAAATGGAATGATCGGGGATGCAGTGGAATAAAAGGCACAAAAACTGTGCACTTTTGACCTGGTCGCCTCTTTAGGATCCCCCTCTCATGAAAGGGAAAGCGGTTAAATTGTGGACCTCACTTATCCTCACTTATTAACTCTCTATTCCTCTAATTCAGTAAAGGTTTCCATATACAGATCAATCCACAGACTATAGCGATGGCGTCGAATTTCTTGAAATTTGTGGTTTCCCACAAATTCGAGCATTTTTAGAGTCAACTCTTAGTTCGCAAAAAAAAAAAAGAAAAACCTTTCCTACTGCCATTCCACACACTGCTAAAGCATCAGAGTCACTGGGTAAGTCTCTCCCTTCTGTAGATTGTAAGCTCTTATGGTCAGTGAGGTCCTCTCTCTCCTGTAGAGTGTAAGCTCTTATGGTCAGTGGGGTCCTCTCTATCCTGTAGAGTGTAAGCTCTTATGGTCAGTGGGGTCCTCTCTCTCTCCTGTAGAGTGTAAGCTCTTATGGTCAGTGGGGTCTTCTCTCTTCTGTAGAGTGTAAGCTCTTATGGTCAGTGGGGTCCTCTCTCTCCTGTAGAGTGTAAGCTCTTATGATCAGTGGGGTCCTCTCTCTCCTGTAGAGTGTAAGCTCTTATGGTAAGTGGGGTCCTCTCTCTCCTGTAGGGTGTAAGCTCTTATGGTCAGCAGGGTTCTCTCTCTCCTGTAGAGTGTAAGCTCTTATGGTCAGCGGGGTCCTCTCTCTCCTGTAGAGTGTAAGTTCTTATGGTCAGTGGGGTCCTCTCTCTCCTGTAGAGTGTAAGCTCTTATGGTCAGTGGGGTCCTCTCTCTTCTGTAGAGTGTAAGATCTTATGGTCAGTGGGGTCCTCTCTCTCCTGTAGAGTGTAAGCGCTTATGGTCAGTGGGGTCCTCTCTCTTCTGTAGAGTGTAAGATCTTATGGTCAGCGGGGTCCTCTCTCTCCTGTAGAGTGTAAGCTCTTATGGTCAGCGGGGTCCTCTCTCTCCTGTAGAGTGTAAGCTCTTATGGTCAGTGGGGTCCTCTCTCTCCTGTAGAGTGTAAGCTCTTATGGTCAGTGGGGTCCTCTCTCTCCTGTAGAGTGTAAGCTCTTATGATCAGTGGGGTCCTCTCTCTCCTGTAGAGTGTAAGCTCTTATGGTCAGTGGGGTCCTCTCTCTCCTGTAGAGTGTAAGCTCTTATGGTCAGTGGGGTCCTCTCTCTCCTGTAGAGTGTAAGCTCTTATGGTCAGCGGGGTCCTCTCTCTCCTGTAGAGTGTAAGCTCTTATGGTCAGTGGGGTCCTCTCTCTCTCCTGTACAGTGTAAGTTCTTATGGTCAGCGGGGTCCTCTATCTCTCCCGTAGAGTGTAAGCTCTTATGGTCAGCAGGGTCTTCTCTCTCCTGTAGAGTGTAAGCTCTTGTGGTCAGCGGGGTCCTCTCTCTCCTGTAGAGTGTAAGCTCTTATGGTCAGTGGGATCCTCTCTCTCCTGTAGAGTGTAAGCTCTTATGGTCAGTAGGGTCCTCTCTCTCCTGTAGCGTGTAAGCTCTTATGGTCAGCGGGGTCCTCTGTTGTGAAATTGGATTTTGGGCTCCCCCGGTGGCCACTGGTGGAATTGAACTGGTGTGCATCATCCTCTCTGTTCACCTGTTTCCATCAGGATGTGGGAGTCGCTATTTAGCCTTGCTCCTCTGTCACTTCCATGCCGGTCAACATTGTAATCAGAAGCCTTTCTGTGCATGTTCCTGCTGCTAGACAACTCCCAGCTAAGTTGGACTTTAGTCCTTGTTTGTTTTTGCATTTTGTTCCAGTTCACAGCTGTAGTTTCGTTTCTGTGTCTGGAAAGCTCTTGTGATCTGAAATTGCCACTCTGATGTTATGAGTTAATACTAGAGTCTTAAAGTAATTTCAGGATGGTGTTTTGATAGTGTTTTTAGCTGACCATGAAAGTGCTCTTTCTGTCTTCCTGCTATCTAGTAAGCGGACCTCAATTTTGCTAAACCTATTTTCATACTACGTTTGTCATTTCATCTAAAATCACCGCCAATATTTGTGGGGGCCTCTGTCTGCCTTTCGGGGAAATTTCTCTAGAGGTGAGCCAGGACTATATTTTCCTCTGCCAGGATTAGTTAGTCCTCCGGCCGGCGCTGGGCGTCTAGGGATAAAACGCAGGCTACGCTACCCGGCTACTGTTAGTTGTGCGGCAGGTTTAGTTCATGGTCAGTTTAGTTTCCATCCTTCCAAGAGCTAGTTCTTATGTTTGCTGGGCTATGTTCTCTTGCCATTGAGAACCATAACAGTTTGACCGGCCCACAAAGGGTTAAATTAATTGACAGAGAAAGGAGAGAAAAGAGAAGTCTGCTGAAGATTTTTTTTTTTTTTCCTTCAGTTCTGAGTGTGCTTGTAATTGAATCTCTTGCAAGTCTGCCTATATTGCAGCCTTCCTCTCTCTCTCTCCTTCTAATCCTGGAATGGCTCTGTGTTCACCTGTTTAAAATGGATATTCAGAGTTTAGCTGCAGGTTTGAATAATCTTACCACGAAAGTTCAAAATTTACAAGATTTTGTTGTTCATGTTCCTATATCTGAACCTAGAATTCCTTTGCCTGAATTTTTCTCGGGGAATAGATCTTGCTTTCAAAATTTCAAAAATAATTGCAAGTTGTTTTTGTCCCTGAAATCTCGCTCTGCTGGAGATCCTGCTCAGCAGGTCAGGATTGTGATTTCCTTGCTCCGGGGCGACCCTCAGGATTGGGCTTTTGCATTGGCTCCAGGGGATCCTGCGTTGCTCAATGTGGACGCGTTTTTTCTGGCCTTGGGGTTGCTTTATGAGGAACCTCAGTTAGAACTTCAGGCGGAAAAGGCCTTGATGTCCCTATCTCAGGGGCAAGACGAAGCTGAAATATACTGCCAGAAATTCCGTAAATGGGCTGTGCTTACTCAGTGGAATGAGTGCGCCCTGGCGGCGAATTTCAGAGAGGGTCTCTCTGATGCCATTAAGGATGTTATGGTGGGGTTCCCTGTGCCTGCGGGTCTGAATGAGTCCATGACAATGGCTATCCAGATCGATAGGCGTCTGCGGGAGCGCAAACCTGTGCACCATTTGGCGGTGTCTACTGAGAAGACGCCAGAGAATATGCAATGTGATAGAATTCTGTCCAGAAGTGAACGGCAGAATTTTAGATGAAAAAATGGGTTGTGCTTCTATTGCGGTGATTCAACTCATGTTATATCAGCATGCTCTAAGCGTACTAAGAAGCTTGATAAGTCTGTTTCAATTGGCACTTTACAGTCTAAGTTTATTCTGTCTGTGACCCTGATTTGTTCTTTATCATCTATTACCGCGGATGCCTATGTCGACTCTGGCGCCGCTTTGAGTCTTATGGATTGGTCCTTTGCCAAACGCTGTGGGTATGATTTGGAGCCTCTTGAAACTCCTATACCCCTGAAGGGGATTGACTCCACCCCATTGGCTAGCAATAAACCACAATACTGGACACAAGTAACTATGCGGATTAATCCGGATCACCAGGAGATTATTCGCTTTCTTGTGCTGTATAACCTACATGATGTGTTGGTGCTTGGATTGCCATGGCTGCAATCTCATAACCCAGTCCTTGACTGGAAAGCTATGTCTGTGTTAAGCTGGGGATGTAAGGGGACGCATGGGGACGTACCTGTGGTTTCCATTTCATCATCTATTCCCTCTGAGATTCCTGAATTCTTGACTGAATATCGTGACGTTTTTGAAGAACCTAAGCTTGGTTCATTACCTCCGCACCGGGAGTGCGATTGTGCCATAGATTTGATTCCGGGTAGTAAATACCCTAAGGGTCGTTTATTTAATCTGTCTGTGCCTGAACATGCTGCTATGCGAGAATATATAAAGGAGTCCTTGGAAAAGGGACATATTCGTCCTTCGTCATCTCCCTTAGGAGCCGGTTTTTTCTTTGTGGCTAAGAAAGATGGCTCTTTGAGGCCGTGCATTGATTATCGGCTTTTGAATAAGATCACGGTTAAATATCAATATCCGTTGCCACTGCTGACTGATTTGTTTGCTCGCATAAAGGGGGCCAAGTGGTTCTCTAAGATAGATCTCCGTGGGGCGTATAATTTGGTGCGAATTAAGCAGGGGGATGAGTGGAAAACCGCATTTAATACGCCCGAGGGCCACTTTGAGTATTTGGTGATGCCTTTTGGTCTTTCAAATGCCCCTTCAGTCTTTCAGTCCTTTATGCATGACATTTTCCGTGATTATTTGGATAAATTTATGATTGTGTATCTGGATGATATTTTGATTTTTTCGGATGACTGGGACTCTCATGTCCAGCAGGTCAGGAGGGTTTTTCAGGTTTTGCGGTCTAATTCCTTGTGTGTGAAGGGTTCTAAGTGCGTTTTTGGGGTTCAAAAGATTTCCTTTTTGGGATATATTTTTTCCCCCTCTTCCATCGAGATGGATCCTGTCAAGGTTCAGGCTATTTGTGATTGGACGCAACCCTCTTCTCTTAAGAGTCTTCAGAAATTTTTGGGCTTTGCTAACTTTTATCGTCGATTTATTGCTGGTTTTTCTGATGTTGTTAAACCATTGACTGATTTGACTAAGAAGGGTGCTGATGTTGCTGATTGGTCCCCTGCTGCTGTGGAGGCCTTTCGGGAGCTTAAGCGCCGCTTTTCTTCCGCCCCTGTGCTGCGTCAGCCTGATGTTGCTCTTCCTTTTCAGGTTGAGGTCGACGCTTCTGAAATCGGAGCTGGGGCGGTTTTGTCGCAGAGAAGTTCCGATTGCTCCGTGATGAGACCTTGTGCTTTTTTCTCACGTAAATTTTCGCCCGCCGAGCGGAATTATGATGTTGGGAATCGGGAGCTTTTGGCCATGAAGTGGGCTTTTGAGGAGTGGCGTCATTGGCTTGAGGGGGCTAGACATCAGGTGGTGGTATTGACTGACCACAAAAATCTAATTTATCTTGAGTCCGCCAGACGCCTGAATCCTAGACAGGCGCGCTGGTCATTGTTTTTCTCTCGGTTTAATTTTGTGGTGTCCTACCTGCCGGGTTCTAAGAATGTTAAGGCGGATGCCCTTTCTAGGAGTTTTGAGCCTGACTCCCCTGGTAATTCTGAACCTACAGGTATCCTTAAGGATGGAGTGATATTGTCTGCCGTTTCTCCAGACCTGCGGCGGGCCTTGCAGGAGTTTCAGGCGGATAGACCTGATCGTTGCCCACCTGGTAGACTGTTTGTTCCTGATGATTGGACCAGTAAAGTCATTTCTGAGGTTCATTCTTCTGCGTTGGCAGGTCATCCTGGAATCTTTGGTACCAGGGATTTGGTGGCAAGGTCCTTCTGGTGGCCTTCCCTGTCTCGAGATGTGCGAGGCTTCGTGCAGTCTTGTGACGTTTGTGCTCGGGCCAAGCCTTGTTGTTCTCGGGCTAGTGGATTGTTGTTGCCCTTGCCTATCCCGAAGAGGCCCTGGACGCACATCTCGATGGATTTTATTTCGGATCTTCCTGTTTCTCAGAAGATGTCTGTCATCTGGGTGGTGTGTGATCGTTTCTCTAAGATGGTCCATTTGGTTCCCCTGCCTAAGTTGCCTTCTTCTTCCGAGTTGGTTCCTCTGTTTTTTCAAAATGTGGTCCGTTTGCATGGTATTCCGGAGAATATCGTTTCTGACAGAGGTACCCAATTCGTGTCTAGATTTTGGCGAGCATTCTGTGCTAGGATGGGCATAGATTTGTCTTTCTCGTCTGCTTTCCATCCTCAGACTAATGGCCAGACCGAGCGGACGAATCAGACCTTGGAGACATATTTGAGGTGTTTTGTGTCTGCAGATCAGGATGATTGGGTTGCTTTTTTGCCTTTAGCGTAGTTTGCCCTCAATAATCGGGCCAGCTCTGCCACCTTGGTGTCTCCCTTTTTCTGTAATTCGGGGTTTCATCCTCGATTTTCTTCTGGTCAGGTGGAATCTTCGGATTGTCCTGGAGTGGATGCTGTGGTGGAGAGGTTGCATCAGATTTGGGGGCAGGTAGTGGACAATTTGAAGTTGTCCCAGGAGAAGACTCAGCTTTTTGCCAACCGCCGGCGTCGGGTTGGTCCTCGGCTTTGTGTTGGGGACTTGGTGTGGTTGTCTTCTCGTTTTGTCCCTATGAGGGTTTCTTCTCCCAAGTTTAAGCCTCGGTTCATCGGCCCGTACAAGATATTGGAGATTCTTAACCCTGTGTCCTTCCGTTTGGACCTCCCTGCATCTTTTTCTATTCATAATGTTTTTCATCGGTCATTATTGCGCAGGTATGAGGTACCGGTTGTGCCTTCCGTTGAGCCTCCTGCTCCGGTGTTGGTTGAGGGCGAGTTGGAGTACGTTGTGGAAAAAATCTTGGACTCCCGTGTTTCCAGACGGAAACTCCAGTATCTGGTCAAATGGAAGGGATACGGTCAGGAGGATAATTCTTGGGTGACTGCCTCTGATGTTCATGCCTCCGATTTGGTCCGTGCCTTTCATAGGGCTCATCCTGATCGCCCTGGTGGTTCTGGTGAGGGTTCGGTGCCCCCTCCTTGAGGGGGGGGTACTGTTGTGAAATTGGATTTTGGGCTCCCCCGGTGGCCACTGGTGGAATTGAACTGGTGTGCATCATCCTCTCTGTTCACCTGTTTCCATCAGGATGTGGGAGTCGCTATTTAGCCTTGCTCCTCTGTCACTTCCATGCCGGTCAACATTGTAATCAGAAGCCTTTCTGTGCATGTTCCTGCTGCTAGACAACTCCCAGCTAAGTTGGACTTTAGTCCTTGTTTGTTTTTGCATTTTGTTCCAGTTCACAGCTGTAGTTTCGTTTCTGTGTCTGGAAAGCTCTTGTGATCTGAAATTGCCACTCTGATGTTATGAGTTAATACTAGAGTCTTAAAGTAATTTCAGGATGGTGTTTTGATAGTGTTTTTAGCTGACCATGAAAGTGCTCTTTCTGTCTTCCTGCTATCTAGTAAGCGGACCTCAATTTTGCTAAACCTATTTTCATACTACGTTTGTCATTTCATCTAAAATCACCGCCAATATTTGTGGGGGCCTCTGTCTGCCTTTCGGGGAAATTTCTCTAGAGGTGAGCCAGGACTATATTTTCCTCTGCCAGGATTAGTTAGTCCTCCGGCCGGCGCTGGGCGTCTAGGGATAAAACGCAGGCTACGCTACCCGGCTACTGTTAGTTGTGCGGCAGGTTTAGTTCATGGTCAGTTTAGTTTCCATCCTTCCAAGAGCTAGTTCTTATGTTTGCTGGGCTATGTTCTCTTGCCATTGAGAACCATAACAGTCCTCTCTCTCCTGTAGAGTGTAAGCTCTTATGGTCAGTGGGGTCCTCTCTCTCCTGTAGAGTGTAAGATCTTATGGTCAGTGAGGTCCTCTCTCTCCTGTAGAGTGTAAGCTCTTATGGTCAGCAGGGTCTTCTCTCTCCTGTAGAGTGTAAGCTCTTATGGTCAGCAGGGGGCCTCACTCCCCTGTAGGAAGTAAGCTCTTTTAGTCAGTGGGGTCCTCTCTCTCCTGTAGAGTGTAAGTTCTTATGGTCAGCAGGGTCCTCTCTCTCTCCTGTAGAGTGTAAGCTCTTATGGTCAGTGGGGTCCTCTCTCTCTCCTGTAGAGTGTAAGCTCTTATGGTCAGTGGGATCCTCTCTCTCTCCTGTAGAGTGTAAGCTCTTATGGTCAGTGGGGTCCTCTCTCTCTCCTGTAGAGTGTAAGCTCTTATGGTCAGTGGGGTCCTCTCTCTCTCCTGTAGAGTGTAAGCTCTTATGGTCAGCGGGGTTCTCTCTCTCCTGTACAGTATAAACTCTTAAGGTCAGTGGCATCCTCTTTCTCTCACCTGTAAAGTGCAGGCTCTTATGCTCGTCTTTCTCTCCTCTCCCCACCTGTATTTTTCAAGCTATTTCAAGCTTTCCAGATTCATGCAAATTCATTCATCAAAAATCGAATTTTGGGGGAAAATTAGGCCAATTCGGTGATTTTGAATGTCAAAAGATCTGCTCAATACTAGTTCTATGAACACAGCTTTTCAAAAAATCTGTATGAATTAGTCTCTTCTGGGTTGCAAGTACAATTAATCCAATATTTCCACATTATTTGTTGCAAACCTGCAAACTAATTAACAACTTTTTGCAATTCCAGCCATAAATTCTCCATTGGATTTAGGTCTGGGCTCTGACTCCAACTCTCTTGGTCATGACTATTGCGATTATTTTTTAACAATTCATATATAGCTTTGACTTTTTGGTGGTCGTCTAGCTGCAGAGGAGTTGATGACTTCTTAGTTATAGTTCTCTTGTGGACTGCAGCAGGTTTTCTTCTGAGATTATATTTGTACTTTGCTGTCTTCGCCATACGTGCTATCTCACAAGACTTCCAGGACCTGTTCCGGAGTCTCCACCAAAATGATTATGTGGATGGAATGATTTTGAAGGTGGCCTGATTGGAAATTTTCCATTGTTTCTGTGTTTGACCTCCTTCAACTTTACATGCTGTATGAAGAAGACTCTACATAGCTGTCATTTCCCTTTATAAATTGCATACAGCTCCTGCTACATTGGTGGATGCCGACATCTTTGTAAATGTACGGGCCGGGAGTTCATGTACAGATAGTTATGTAAAATTCAGAAAATTGGTCATAGGAGTTGTTTAAGGAGACATAAAAAAGTTGGATGGTGATGTAGTTGTAGCCGGTTTCCTTTAAGTTTCTACCACTTTGTTTTTTGATACTTGATCTCTCCACTTGTTTGCCGATAATCATTTCCCGTTTTCCGTCTTTACGATGAGACATATTCATACTCGGAGAGTTATTTTATCCCTGATGTTACATTTTCCCACGTGAGATGTTCAGAAGCCAAAGATCTTCACTAAGGGCCAGCACCATCATCTCCCTGACTTTGAAAAATACAATGTATCATAAACCGAGACAGCAACAAGATGGATACAAACGGTAACATTGATGTTCGGGGATCCGGGGAGCACTCGCGGCATGTTCCATGATTAAAATCTCCTGTTCTCTCTCCTTTTTACCGAGTTCATGTGACTATGAAGAATGAGATGGGGAATTATCTTTGAGTCGATTCCATGTTTTCATTACGCAGGCCTCGAACATGAGAGAATTATTATCTCCATCTCGGAATGTATGACAAGGTTGCATCATTGTATCAGCGCAAAGCTGTGTTTCTCCTGTCGAAGGTCAAATCAGGAAGGAAAGGAAGGACGTCTCTCATTACTAGTAATCCTTTTGGCTCAACAGATCCAAATTTCTGTGCTGTTCAATTTTACAATATAGGTTTAATGAGATGGAATCTTTATTTTTACCTAAAAGGGTCTATAAGTCCTGCACACGGAGGGGGGGGGGGGGGGATTCGTTGCAAGGGGAGTTTGCAAAGTCAGTTTTTCTTGTGTCTCATTGCCTTTATTTGCTCCACATTTATCAATACGTTGTTTGGTAAATTTGGAACATCTTTAGATAAAACGCTGGGTTTTTTTTCCATATTTTGCTTCACCATCTTACTGGAGTGAGAATTAAACATTTTCGGCAACTTTTGAAATAGCTCCAATTGATAAATTTAGGTTAACGTGACCCTCAAACCTAGCACTGAAAGGTGACTATAGATTTGTCCTGTATATTCATCCTACGCAGTGACCTCTATTTGCTTTAAGCTCTTGAGATTCGTATTCCTACATCCAATATGGTGGTCGTAGTGGTATGGACAGCACAGTGTCATGTCTCAACCATGACTCCCCTACTGCCTGGGCTGTTGAGTTCAGATTTACTAAAGTTTCCAAATAGAGAAGAATGGATCAGGCAAAATTCAAATTTGCCCATTCACGTGGCATTTCCCTGGAAATTTGATTCGCAAAGAAGTTGTGCTAGAAATCGAATGTGTTTTATTTTGTTCTATGTTCTGTGACCTGTCTAGATGCCAGAACATAATAAACATAAGATGTAGGTAAAAAAAAAATTATACTCATTTCACCACTGAACTGTCCAGCCTAATCACTCTTAACTGCCCCCTGTCTAGTCCTCTGCACATCTTCATATCACCACAGGTTGAAACCCCGTGCTTCTGCTTGCAAGGCCATGACTTCCATCTCTGAGTCATCGATTTTTTTTTGCACAAGCAGAGGTAATGTCATTTCATGCATCTTTCACACATATGCTCGGAAATTCTGCGCTTAGCAGTGGTGATAAGATGATTCATTGAGGACTGGAAGGTGGAAGGTGAAGAATGGAGAGGTTGGAGAGGTGAGTGATTTGCTGAGAATAAGTATTTCATTCATTTTTTAAACTTTTGATGACCCTTTATGGTTCATCAAAACGGCGGCCTGCATTTTGGTAACTATGGGTTTTTGTAATATTCAAGTAGAAATAATTTCCACTTGATTATATTTGGTCATCTATATGAATTAATTCACCAGTGTAACCCAATGTACCACAAATCAGCGCAATGAAAATTAGGCAAAATCTTTAATCAATCCCATAACTTAGATCCTGACCTTTTTTTTCATACAAAATATTATTTATAAGTCATGCAATATCATGTCCTTTTATATTATAGCACAAATAAAGGTTGAGGACAAAGCTGCATATAAAGGATTAATCTGCAAGTAGAGGACATGGCAGCTTCTAAAAGGTTAATCTAAAAAAATCGGAAATAGAGTAGCATGTTGTAAAGGGTTAATGTACTGCCCAATAAGGGACATAGCTATTTTAAAAGCGTTCATCTGAGCACCTCACTACATACATACAGAGCCCACTTTTCTAATTATAATTATTTTAGAAATTGCTATATTTTGGTCTCTATTTACTTTATGAAGTTTCCCAGTAAGATATAGGTCCTCATTAACCTTTCTACTATATATACCTGAAATATGGCAGATTTATTGAATATTTTTTATGCAAATTCCGTTTAAAATTTTGGAAAAATGTTTAGTACAACACATGTAAATGGAATTTTCAAATCCTCATCTACATCCAACGAAAAAGAGACAGATTGCAAGGAAATCAAGTTATGATGCAAATATTCAAACTGGTCACAGAAACTATAATTAAGTAATTACCAGTTAATTGTAATAGTTGGTACAAAAATGCAATAAAAAGAATAAAAACTTAAAATGCTGTTAATTATCTCTTAACAAAATGAATGGGACCTTTTCTGTTAATAAAACCGTAGTCAATAGGGTAAAAAGTATTTTTTAAATAAATGTAAAATAAGATAAAAAATATAAAAAATGAATGTCATAATAAAAAAACTTATAATGAAAACCTGTGATTTCCTTAAGAACATCGGAAATGGAACAACAAATTACTTTTCCAGCTGCATTGGACATTAATTTTCCTAAAATGTTTTTCTAATAAATAATTTTAATTTTATCCCCAAACTTGTATTTCTACAGTATATTGATAGAGATGTGGATATTTAGTCACTTTTTCAGACTTCCTGTAAAGACTTCAAAAATTGGTCTTTTGAACCCTTTTTTTTTTGTTACTTTGTATCCGTAACGCCAACACTTATTTAAAACAGCTGGATATTAATGTCTGCTATTATGCTCTTTTTTGTGCTTGTGTCATAGTGAGACTGCCAGAACAGGTAGTCAAAATGGAAAGTGGGAAAAATGTCAGCATCTGTGTTTCCTGTCCATTATCTCAGAAAACAACTTTCCCAATGGGTCATAATAATATTTTTTCCATTATCCAGCTTTTTGGAAATTCCCGCAGGAACAAATCTGGAGCTGAAATCCTGGTTCAATACAGTTTATGGCTTAAATTTGGATTCAAGAGAATCTCTTCGGGAGGTCCAATTTCTGGCAGACCAATCAAATAAATTAACTCCCTAAACTTAAGTTAGACCTCTGGCACCAGTGAAGTTTATAATCAAGGAATGTAATTTGTCTTAAGAAAAGAAGAAATATATTTGCATCGTGTTGGTGATGTAAATTAGAACCCTATACAATATGACGCATAGACCCTTAACTATAGAACAAAACCGTATTATACATAGTTTGTACTTTCATTTTTTAAAAACCAAACTTTTTATAATTTGGGTTTTCACTAGGAATAAAGCCTTTACACATATTGTAGGATTTGTTTTAGGGATTTTCATTAAGTAAATGATAATACATAATGAGAATAAAAGTTGACGTGACCAGTTCTTGATGAGAATATACGTTCCTCATCTTCAAAAGTAATTTCTGAAAATTATCTCCAAAAACTTTTCTCAATGGGGCACAACATAATTGTTTACATTTTCCATCTTTTAGAAATTCCATGGGGGGAGGATGGATTTGGAGTTGAAATCCTGTTTGGACACAGCACATGGGTTAAAGTTAGGTTTGAGAGAATCTGTTTGGGAGGTCCAATTTACTGAAGAACATCCAGAAGAAATTCCCTAAACGTTAGACCTTTGGTATCAGTGAAGTTCAGGATCACAGAATGTAATATTTTTTTTCCCATGAGAAAAGTATAAAATGTTATCCATTGTGTTAATGCTGAAAATTAAGAACCTATGCATAGTAACATATTTGGTCACATATATGGTCAGAGATATAGTCTACTGCCAGGTACGACCAGGACACGCAGAAACCAAGAGGAAACTCAAGCTCCAGGTAAAACCAATGCGTTTATTTGAAAAATAGATTTTTTAAAAAAATACATCCTTGTCGTGAAAAAATAGAAAGGTGAAGGGGGAGAGGGAAAAGGCAGTTCAACGCGTTTCGAACGTGACTTTGTCACATCTTCCAAAGTGGAGTGCGGTCAACTCTTATGCATATGTGCTAATTGCATGAGAAAAGTACCGAATCTTGTTAATAAAGGAACATAATTTCCTTGCGCATATTCAGACCTAGGGGAACACATAAGTCTAAGTTATAAATCCAAAATGCCTCGCCTGGTGCGCAATCTTCTCAAGTAATCGCCCCCCCCCCCTATTATGCCTGGTCACTTTTCGATACCATAAACTCTAAAAGATTAAATACTTCTGTTAGGTTGTAAAACAAAATGCTTAAAATGTTACGATTCACATTGTTAGTGCTGGTAATATCGGCAATATGCTCTGATATACGGATCTTTAATTTGCGCGGTGTACATCCCACATACATCTTGTGGCATAAAGAGCAGTCAATAATATATACAACGTCCGTAGTATTACAATTTATAAAGTTTTCTTATATCAGAACTACAAGAGTTGTTCTGATTACAAAAGTTTTTTGATATTAACCGCATGTGAACAGGTTCTGCACTGATCTCCTCCGCACCTGTAGAAACCTCTGCAAGAAAACCAGGTTTGATTTTTAGTGTGAGAGGAAAAGTAGGTGGGAAAAACTAAATTGCCTATTGTAGACGCTTTTTTTTTGCCACTATTGCACTTCTCGGTTCAAGAATAGAAAACAAGATAAGATCCTGATATAATATAGAAAGTAACTTATAAATGATTTGTTTTATGTGGTTGAATTGAGGGCTATATTGGATAGATAGTACAGGTTTATCATTTATTTTTAAAGTTCTTCGAGTTTTTAATTTTATTTTTATTGTCATGTTGCCCTTTGTTCACCATATCAGATCTATATTTAGAGGAGATAATATTAGTGGCCCTATTAAGGGACCAAGTAGAATAGCCTCTTTTCTTGAGGCTGGAGCGGGCTTCACTAACTTTCCTATTGAGGATATTAGGGTCACTACAATTTCTTTTAATTCTGTTAAGCTTAACAACCGGTTTAATATAGGTAGATGTCATGATCCTACCCTCCAAAGTCCCTGATACTTGAAGGTCCAAAAATAAAATTGTGTTTTTATGAAATGTGTAGGTAAACTGCAAATTAAAGCTATTATTATTGAGATACCCAATGAAGTCTGGTATGGCAGACACATCGCCCCCCCTCCCAGATGAAGAGGAGATCATCGATGTATCTGCCATACCAGACCATGTCGTGCGCAAAAAGGGTTGGATGCGAAATACAGGAACAACCACTCCTAATGAGCCATTACCAGATTTGCTAGCGACGGGGAACATTTAGCCCCCATAGAGACGCCCCTCTTCTGCAAAGAAAATGAGTGATCAAATGTGAAAAAATTATGGGTTATAAACGTAACTTACAGAATGATATCCTGTAGATCCTGTGTGAATTTGCTGTAATGAGACGTGAAATTTTAAGGCTTAAATAGCCACATCATGGGGTATTGATGTACACAGCGATGCTACATCACAGGATAATCATGAAAAATCCTAACACCATTTTTTGTCTGAAAAACATCACACGAGTCCTTAAGAAACCCTGGTGTTCTCTGGGCTAATGGTTGGAGAGCTGCATCAAGCCACTCAGGTGTTCTGTCATGGATCCTATCCCAGAGATCATGGGTCTTATTGGGGGAGGGTTAATGGCTTGATGTATTTTGGGTAAAGCATGCACTAAAGGGAGACTGGGATGATCAACCAGTAAATAGTCCCATTGGACACATTTGAGATGGATGATAACAAACTGGAAGTTGCAAAGGACTTCAACCTACTTGGATCAATGATCACTCAAGATGCATCAATGACACCTGAAGTCAATAGGAGAATCATTATGGGCAAATCAACAATGAAGTCACTGGACAAGGTCTTCAAACTGAGGAACATTTCACTAGCGATGAAGACATGGCTCGTACATAGTCTGGTCTTTTCTGTAGTAACATATGGATGTGAAACCTGGATGAGATAGAAACAAGACAGACGAAGAATCAATGCCTTCAAAATATGGTGCTGTAAAAGGATGTTATAAATACTATGGATAGCAAGAAGAACAAACAAATCAATTTTGGCACAAATCAAGCCACACATATCGCTGGCAGCAAGAATCACCAAGCTACGACTTGCCTACTTTGGATACATCATACAAAGAGAGCAATCACTGGAGAAGGACATCATGGTCGGAAGAATAGAAGGAACAAAGCGATGAGGAAGACAAGCAATCTGATGGCTTGATACAATTAGGATAATGGTGGAGAAGACCCTAGGTGGGATTACACTCTTTTTTTTTTTAATTTGGCTACCAAGGCTCGTACATAGTTTGACCTTTTCTGTCGTAACATAAGGATGCGAAACCTGAAGGATAAATAAATAAGAGAGAAGAATAATCGACACCATCAAAATGTGGTGCTGAAGAAGGAGGTTATCAATACCATGGATGGCAAGAAGAGCAAAAAATACAGGTTTTAGAATTAAGCAAAAAGATTCTTATTTAGCGGCCTCACTGGAATCTGTGGCCACCGGTGAGAGTCCTCCTCCCTGCAGGCATCACTTTATTCTGCTTAGTAGGTCCCTCAATGAAGTCACTGGACAAAGTCTTCAAGTCAAGAAACATTTCACTGGGAAGAAGACATGGCTCGTGCATAGTTTGGTCTTTTTTTGTGGAAACATAGACGTGAAACCTGAACGATAAATATAAAAGACAGAAGAAGAATCAATGCCTTCGAAATGTGGTGCTGGAGAATTATGTTATCAATACCATGGATGACAAGAGGAACAAGCAAATCAATTTTGGAACAAATCAAGCCAGACATGTCACTGGAAGCAAGGTTCACCAAGCTATGATTTGCTTACCTTGGACACCTCATGCGAAGAGAGCAATCCCTGGAGAAGGGCCTCATGTTCGGAAGAGTAGAAGGAACAAGGAGAAGAGGTAGACCAGAAACCTGATGACTTAATACTATCAAGATAATGGAAAAATAAAAATGCATGGTAACTCATAGAGCTGTGGCTGTAGTGCAAAAAAGTATTATACAAGCTATTTTTGTAATTTTTTTATTTAATTATTTTACATTTTATAAAAATCTATCCTCCTTTAATTTGTGATTTTATTGGAATTAAGACTTTATGCATAACATTAAGAATTTTTCGATAATCTTCATAAAGTAATAAATGATACATTAGGGAAACAAAGTGACATGGATGGTTTCCATTGGGAGTAGAATGGGTAGAATGGGTGTCCTTTATCTTAAAAAATATTTTCTGATCATCATCTACGAAAAAAGCTTTCTCAATGGGGCCCAACATAATTGTTTCTATGTTCCAAATTTTGGAAATTTCTCAGGGAGAACTTGGCTGGACAAAAACATATGACTTAAACTTCCCCAAACTTTAGGTTACCCATAGACTTCTAGCACCAGTGAAGTACGTGATGAGAGAATTTTTTTTTTTTCTGAAAAAAAAAATATTAAAGCCCCACTCAGGTGACATTTTTCATTTGCCCATTTGTTAGGGATCATGTGTTTAAGTGTAATGATGGTAGTTATATACTCACTGATCGCAGTCCCCTACTGTTTTCAGCAGCGCTCCTGCATCCATGCATTGCTGCGTGGAGGGCAGTTTTTGAATTTTTTTCATAGACTCTTACATTTAGAAAGTGATCTCCTCCCCACACGGTGAACCGGTAAGTTACAGATGCGGTGATATGATTCCAGAAGGGACCGCAGCCCTGCTGAAATTGGGAAAAGATGGCAACTGGTGAGTATATTACTACAATCATTCCCTAATAAAGAGGCAAATAAAACAGTTACCAAAGTATTGCTTTGAGCCTTCTGGTTGGTTATGCTAAAAATAAGATCCCGCAGATGTTTATATATAGAGTTTTTTTTACATTTTTTTATTTTATAAAAATTTAATCTTTGATAATTAGTGTTTGTTATTGGAAATAAAACTTTACATATAATATGAAGAAATTTTTTTAAATCAAAATACAGAAATAAATAATGCATTCGAAGAAAAAAAAAGAGAATTCCCACAGAGAATAAAATTAATTACAGTCAATCATCTTTCAGTCAATGATTCTTTCCCAATGTGGCATTACATAATTTTTTCCTTTTTTTTCCAATTTTTTAAAATTAATCAAGAAGAAATTTGGAATTGAAATCCTTGTTGGACACAGCTCATGATCATGACTTAAACTTAGGTTCAAGAGAATCTATTTGGGAGGTCCAATTTCTGGCTGAACATCCAGAGAAATTTACTAAACTTTAGGTTACATCTTGACCTCTGGCACTAATGTAGTTGATCATCAAGAGAAGCCATTTTTTATATAGAAAAAAGTCGAATTATTTTATGTATTGTGTTTGGGTTGTAAATGAAGACTTAATATATGGTTACAAGTGAACCGTTGGCTACTTCTGGTATAATACTTTATCAAAATAGTAATCTTTTAAAAAAGAAAAGTACATTTTAATTTAAGAAAAGTCAAAATTTTACTTATTGTGTTTATTTTGGAAATGAAGTTTTTAAACAAAGTATTTTTTTAAAAAGTTTTCAACCATAGAAAAGTAATAAATAATAGACTGAGAGAACAAAAGTGGTCATGGCCCCTTTCCCAATGAGAGTAGAATTGGTGTAATGAAAAGGTAGAAGACCGTCATCTCCAAACCGCGGTTGTTAATGTTGGATAGGATCCTTTGTTCCAGTAGTGATTTTCTTTTTTCATTGTTTGAACCATTAATCACAATTTTTCAATAGTTAATACTTACTTTTCTTACCATAAATATGATATTTTCATGAATTATCTTCATCTGAAGGTTCTGATGTGTTCACTCGGGGGGGATGATGTCAGGCCATTTATCATTCGCTCTTGAAACATTTCTGAAAACTCACAACTGCGGCCAAAACTGGAAGTTTACAAAAATCACAAGATGCAAGATGTGCTTTAGCTAAAGAGTAGAGATAAACAAATAAATTCTACTTGAATTTTACAAATATCCGCATTCGCCATAAATGCGTTTTTTTTTTGTAATTCGCTTCCGCGTGGATTGGGAACAATGAACCTTGAATCCAAAATCTTGAAGGGCTATCGAGAGGTTAAAAAAATCCTTATACTCACCTTACCGCTCACCTCTCAGGCCCCTCCGTTCCTCGCCATCATCTGTCCGATCCTCGTTGCATCTCCAGCCGAAATCCCATGAGCTTGAAACGTCAGAGTCATGACATCACGGCGTGTACCATACTCTCGCATATGCAGAACGTTCCCATGCCCCATCAAAGCTGGAAGTCCAATAGTATCGTGAGAGTCTTGGAAAATTCAACGCGAGCGACAAGATGCACCGAGAACTGGACTGGTGACGTTTAGGAGCGGAAGGAGAGTATAAGTAATTGTGTTATTTTTTACATATTACTTTTATTATGCTCTGGGGTTTGAAGAGACTCCTAATTTTAACAAGGTACATTAAATTTGCGGAGAATAACTTCTTCGTGAATCAAATTTCTGGTAGTAAAGGCACAAACAGGCGAATTCAAACATTGCCTGATCCACTCATCTCTACTAAAGAGTTTATAGACCTGATGATGGGCCCCAACCCTGAAATCTGTATTGTGCATGAGAGCAGACCTACACTGGAGGAAGAACCTCTTGGATTGACGGCTTCTGCAAAGTCTCCGAGCCCTTGCTTTTCCTTTTGGAATAGAGATATTTCCATAAATTTCAACCGTTACTCACTTTGGAACTCAATTTTTTTCTGTAACTTTTTTTTTTACATTTTTTCATCACCACGTAGAAGAAATAGTAGAAATAATATTGCAATGCCTTCTGGTGGGAATACATTGAGAAATCGAGCATACCAACAGACATGTTTTAAAAGCTTGAGATTAATACTGCGTGTGCATTAATTTCTTGATTTCTGAACTTTTTCTGTTACTGCTGCTACTACTTTGCTACTTAAAGAGAAATACTCACCTCTCCTGATATATTTGTTTTTACAAAAATGTATGAATACTAAATAGTATAACACATTTTGCAGAGTCTCCTTTTAGATCTCTGTGTTGTGAAGTTTCTTTGTTATCCCTCCTGGAAATGTATGAATAATCTGACTTAAAGTAGCTCTGTTCATGGTAGCAGCTCCCAAGAGGGCTTCCACAGTCTTGCTTTATGCTAGCCGCTCCAGACTAGCAATTCTCAGAAAAACCCTGACTTTCATCCTTTAACCTCTGCACAGGGTTCTGGACTTACACTGGGCCCCCAGGGTTGGATCCACAGAGTGGCTGCTGGCTGGTGGAATGGGCTAGCAGGAAAGGGTTGTATAAGCTAGATCAAAACCAGAAAAATAAAAAAAAATAAAAAATTGTCAGACAAAAAGCTGAAGATCAGACAAAAAGCCCATTGTGATGAATAAGAATGTGAGCAGAACTAATATCTTCATAAGTGTATCTGGTAATCATTTGGCTCTCTACGAAGCTGACAAACCTGTGTTATCTATACTGGATATTGTCAATTTATTTTTTTCTTTTACAATTGTTAAAAATGTTTTTTTGTTTTTTTTAGGTGATATTTTCCATTTGCATGGCTCTATGGGGACTGCAAGCCATAAGACAGCTTTTCAGCATGAAACCTCAAAAACAGGACTGAAAATTCATAACATGTTCAGACAGAAGACAAATGTATGCTATCAAGTCATACAATACAACATTTTTAGATATTGAGGATTCTCTTTGAAATGACAAAACCGTCAGAAATGGTGACATGTAAAAGTGATTGCATAATATACCCAAATAAAGAACTTACAATAATTTGTATCAAAAAGGAAGGTCCGATCTGAAAATCAGTTTATAACTGTATATAGTCTGTACAAAGTAATTCAATGTAATAAAAAATATCATTTTATGCATAATCTTATTGTATTTACTGTGTCCAGTGGATTTATAATTCTTCTGTAGTTTTCCCAAACAGAAACATAATACATAATCTTGTCCATAGCAGCAGCTCTATAGTAGTTATATTCTTGTACATAAGAGAAGTATTATAGTAGTTATATTCTTGTACATAGGGGGCAGTATTATAGTAGTTATATTCTTGTACATAGGGGCAGTATTATAGTAGTTATATTCTTGTACATAGGAGCAGTAATATAGTAGTTATATTCTTGTACATAGGAGCAGTATTATAGTAGTTATATTCTTGTACATATTGGGCAGTATTATAGTAGTTATATTCTTGTATATAGGAGCAGTATTATAGTAGTTATATTCTTGTACATAGGGGCAGTATTATAGTAGTTATATTCTTGTACATAGGAGCAGTATTATAGTAGTTATATTCTTGTACATATTGGGCAGTATTATAGTAGTTATATTCTTGTATATAGGAGCAGTATTATAGTAGTTATATTCTTGTACATAGGGGCAGTATTATAGTAGTTATATTCTCACATAGGGGCATTATTATAGTAGTTATATTCTTGTACATAGGAGCAGTATTATAGTAGTTATATTCTTGTACATAAGGGAATTATTATAGTAGTTATATTCTTGCACATAGGAGCAGTATTATAGTAGTTATATTCTTGTACATAGTAGCAGTATTATAGTAGTTATATTCTTGCACATAGGAGCAGTATTATAGTAGTTATATTCTTGTACATATGGAGCAGTATTATAGTAGTTATATTCTTGTACATAAGAGCAGTATTATTGTAGTTCTATTCTTGTACATAGGAGCAGTATTATAGTAGTTATAGTCTTGTACATAGGGGCAGTATTTTACTAGTTATATTCTTGTACATAGGAGCAGGATTATAGTAGTTATATTCTTGCACATAGGAGCAGTATTATAGTAGTTATATTCTTGTACGTAGGAGCAGTATTATAGTAGTTATATTCTTGTACATAGGGGCAGTATTATAGTAGTTATATTCTTGTACATAGGGAGTAGCATTATAGTAGTTATATTTTTATACATAGGGAGCAGCATTATAGTAGTTATATTCTTGTACATAGGAGCAGTATTATAGTAGTTATATTCTTGTACATAGGGGCAGTATTATAGTAGTTATATTAATGTACATAGGGGCAGTATTATAGTAGTTATATTCTTGTACATAGGGGCAGTATTATAGTAGTTATATTCTTGTATATGGAGCAGTATTATAGTAGTTATATTCTTGTACATAGGAGCAGTATTATAGTAGTTATATTCTTGTACATAGGGGCAGTATTATAGTAGTTATATTCTTGTACGTAGGGGCAGTATTATAGTAGTTATATTCTTGTACATAGGAGCAGTATTATAGTAGTTATATTCTTGTACATAGGGGCAGTATTATAGTAGTTATATTCTTGTACATAGGGGCAGTATTATAGTAGTTATATTCTTGTACATAGGGGCAGTATTATAAGTAGTTATATTCTTGTACATAGGAGCAGGATTATAGTAGTTATATTCTTGTACATAGGGGCAGTATTATAGTAGTTATATTCTTGTACATAGGGGCAGTATTATAGTAGTTATATTCTTGTACATAGGGGGCAGTATTATAGTAGTTATACTCTTGTACATAGGAGCAGTATTATAGCAGTTATATTCTTGTACATAGGGGCAGTATTATAGTAGTTATATTCTTGTACATAGGGGCAGTATTATAGTAGTTATATTCTTGTACATAGGGGCAGTATTATAGTAGTTATATTCTTGTATATGGAGCAGTATTATAGTAGTTATATTCTTGTACTCTAGTAGCTATATCTGTAGTTTGGAAGGTTCTTACAAACACAAAAACAGTAGAATCAAGTTGCTGAACCTGTCACACCCAGAGTGGAAAATATAATGTTGTAAAGCTTTATAGGCCAGATATAGAGAACACTCCTTTATTCAGAATCCGGTCCAGCAGTTGAAGCTGAGGAAACTTTCCTCAGATTGGGAACAGAATCTGGGCATTGAAAACTCATTACTGTTATCGCGGTCATTATATAAGCATTTCTTAGGATGGACTATTATTGCCATATAATAGGGCTTTTATTAGGTGCAGCCTATTTTAAGCTTAAAAAAAGGAAAGTTAGAAATCGAAATGATAATGAAATTGCAATATTTCATTTGGGCAGATTTTATGGGTCTTCTAAACTTTTTCATCTCACTAACTTGTGATCAGTGGGGACTTTTTTATTTATTGAATTATGAAATACAGCAGTTTACATTCAGCAAACTTAAAGGGGTTGTCCCTTTTGTTGGTTCATGGCTCTTAAAGTACTTGTAAAGTGCATTTAAAAGCTTAAAAGGGCATTTTAGAGTCCTAGTCTTGGCTTTGGCAGGTGGTCCCGGCTGTCAGACCCCTCAGCAATCATTAAGGTATCATCACCCTTTGGACAGGTGATAACTAACCGAGTTGAGACAACTTTTAAACTTTGCTGTCACGGGGTTCTTCTCCGGTACCACACAATCAACAGAGTGAGAGATGAGCGAAAAGACCCAAAAACCTTTATTTAGGCAAAAATATGAAAGGTCCTTAAAGAATAATATAGTCCAGAAGCCGAATGCAGTTCAGTAACAGGATAAAAGTCCAACAATCCAGCAGACAGAGGATAGCATAGTCCATATACTCTTCTTTCTCTCTGAGGTGCTGTGAACACCTCATCATTCCACACAGGACTGATATGTGTCTCACCTCCCTGATATTTACAAGTCCCACTCCTCATTCACAGGTCAGGAGGAGGAAGGTCTCAGGGGCTCCTTGTTTCAACAATCTAGGTCAACATGTCATTAGCATATTAGCAAACAATACAGTGCTGTGGGGGCTGATATCAGATGGCAGCAACAACCATTCATCAATTAGCAAATAACTCCTTCTACAAGAGAACACCATGAAAATAAGTAAAATAGAAATATACACAAAAATTATACCCACATAGCATATCACACCATCACAACCTCTCCCCCTCATAATAAGTGAATTTATGGACAAGTGCTCATGATTATTGCAACCCCTGCCACTGTACAAGGAGCTATAAACTATTGAGCACTGTGGACTAAAGTGAGCAGGCCAGAGGTCTGTGTAGATCTCATGAGCACTTGTCCATAAATTCCTGGGTCCTGGCTTTATGGTCATACAGGCTTTTTGACTGGACTGGGCCGTTTGCTGATGTTCATTAGCCAAGGTAGCTAGCTGGGCGAGACAGTCTCTGAACTCTAGAACGTAGGGAATGATGGGCGTTACGGTATCTGCGATATCTCTCTCCAATTGTTCTTTCAGAAGAGTGAGAGGCCCACGAACCTTCTGCTCCCACAAAATGACTTTGTAACTCCCCAATGTCATTTCCAAGGAGGATATCTGAAGGAAGTTCTCCCATAATTCCAATCCAACACAGTTTTTCTCCAAAACCATAATCCAAATGTACCAAAGCTCGCTGCATATATTTGCGGACACCCCCACCAGGACAATGGAAATTCCCGGGCCCTGGTGAATTGCCTCGGGTCGAACCACACGGGTGGTCAGCAATAGTCAGGAATGCCCCCTCTGTCTCCAAATCCCAACACTTTGTATCCATCAATTAAGACATCCTGCATGTGGCAATGCAGTTGCTCTATATTTCTGATGGACAAAGGCCGGAGTCCATACACTCCAGGAGGGGTATCTATGGTGCCGTGGTCAGTGGTCCACTCTGCTGGGGGTAGTGATAGCTCTTCCTCAGGTGTGATGGAGTGCACAAGATGTACTGGATGAGGTGGGGCTCCCTCCGAATCCTTGATGGACAGCCAGACTGCAAATGTCCAGGTTGCCCACACCCATAACATCTCCTCTGTGTGATACACCCAGGTCATGGTCAGAACTGTTGGGGCCCAGGATTGTGAGGCGTGATTGTCATCGGCTTGAGACTAGGTGGAAGGGTAGATATACTCGGAGGGGGACGGGGTGCGGGAGAAGGCCATGGTTCATTGTTCAGAAGCCTCCTCCATTGCGGTCGGATAGTAAGGGCTTCATCGGCCAGGGCTGCAGCTCTATCCACGGTGCATGGCGTGCGTTCCCGGACCCACTCCCATACCTCTGCGGGGCACTTGGCAAGAACTCAATGCCCTATCAATGTGTAAAGTAAACAATGCCCTACCAACTCAGCGCCATTCCAATGTGGAAAATAAACAATGCCCTACCCACTCAATACCCTACCAATGTGTAAAGTAAACAATGTCCTACCCACTCAGTGCTATACCAATGTGTAAAGTAAACAATGTCCTACCAACTCAAAGCCCTATCAATGTGTAAAGTAAACAATGCCCTACCAACTCAGTGCCATTCCAATGTGGAAAATAAACAATGTCCTTCCAACCCAATACCCTACCAGTATGAAAATAAACAATGCCCTACCAATGTGTAATGCCCTACCAACTCAATGCCCTACCAATGTGTAAAAGTAAACAATGCCCTACCGCCTCAATGCCCTACCAATGTGTAATGCCCTACCAACTCAATGCCCTACCATTGTGTGAAAATAAACAATGCCCTACCGCCTCAATGCCTTACCAATGTGTAATGCCCTACCAACTCAATGCCCTACCAATGTGTAAAAGTAAACAATGCCCTACCAACTCAATGCCCTACCAATGTGTAAAAGTAAACAATGCCTTACCAACTCAATACCTTACCAACGTGTAAAGTAAACAATGCCCTACCAACTCAATGCCCTACCAATGTGTAAAAGTAAACAATGCCCTACCAACTCAGTGCCCTACCAATGTGTAATGCCCTACCAACTCAATGCCCTACCAATGTGTAAAAGTAAACAATGCCCTACCAACTCAATGCCCTACCAATGTGTAAAAGTAAACAATGCCTTACCAACTCAATACCTTACCAATGTGTAAAGTAAACAATGCCCTACCAACTCAATGCCCTACTATTGTGTGAAAATAAACAATGACCTACCGCCTCAATGCCCTACCAATGTGTAATGCCCTACCAACTCAATGCCCTACAAATGTGTGAAAGCAAACAATGCCTTACCAACTCAATACCTTACCAATGTGTAAAGTAAACAATGCCCTACCAACTCAATGCTTTACCAATGTGTTCAGTAAATAATGCCCTACCAACTCAATGCCCTACAAATGTGTTCAGTAAACAATGCCCTACCAAGTCAACTTCCCCCAAATGTTTTTCATAAAAAAGTGATTCCTGGTTTCACATACGTCTTGCATTGGTGGCCTAACACCATGCATTGTTCAGACTAGCATACGTCAACTTCACTCTTCTTTCTCCTAATGAAATTATATTTCAGGAATCTTACAAAAAGGACTAGTAATGAAAAGTAATGAGACTTGGCAGTTGTGTAATTAATCCCACCCCTGGTAAATGACAGTATTTGTGTGGATTATCAATCTTATTGTTTAGCTATGAGGCGTTTTCTGGCGTTTTGTGTCTATTTGTGCTGATATTACTGTAACTCTGGGGATTTGATTCTATTTCTTTCTGAGTCGGGTTCAGGGAGTGGTGTGTTTGGATGGAATATTTCCCACAGCAAGGTCTGAAATACGACCTCTGAGATATCCAACAATAGAGAATTCAGAAACACATTGCCTGACACACAATCAACTTTTTATTAAAAACTAGGTAAAATTAATAAGTTTACTTGGAGGTGTAAGAATAATTTTGTAACTGGGTAAAATAAGTACCGTATATACTCGAGTATAAGCCGACCCGAGTATAAGCCGACCCCCCTAATTTTGCCACAAAAAAGTGGGAAAAGTTATTGACTCGAGTATAAGCCTAGGGTGGAAAATGCAGCAGTTACCGGTGAATTTCAATTAAAAATAGATACTCCATACCGTTCATTATGGCCCCATAGATGCTCCACATAAAGCTGTGCCACATATAATGCTCTGCACCGTTCATTATGGCCCCATAGATGCTCCACATAAAGCTGTGCCATATATACAATGCTCTGTACCGTTGCCCCATAGCTGTGCCATATAGTGCTCTGCACCGTTGCCCCATAGCTGTGCCATATAGTGCTCTGCACCGTTGCCCCATAGCTGTGCCATATAGTGCTCTGCACCGTTGCCCCATAGCTGTGCCATATAGTGCTCTGCACCGTTGCCCCATAGCTGTGCCATATAGTGCTCTGCACCGTTGCCCCATAGCTGTGCCATATATATAATGCTCTGCACCGTTGCCATATAGCTGTGCCATATAGTGCTCTGCACCGTTGCCCCATAGCTGTGCCATATATATAATGCTCTGCACCGTTGCCCCATAGCTGTGCCATATAGTGCTCTGCACCATTGCCCCATAGCTGTGCCATATAGTGCTCTGCACTGTTGCCCCATAGCTGTGCCATACAGTGCTCTGCACCATTGCCCCATAGCTGTGCCATATAGTGCTCTGCACCATTATTGCCCCATAGCTGTGCCATATAGTGCTCTGCACCGTTGCCCCATAGCTGTGCCATATAGTGCTCTGCACCATTGCCCCATAGCTGTGCCATATAGTGCTCTGCACCGTTGCCCCATAGCTGTGCCATATAGTGCTCTGCTCCGTTTATTATTGCCCCATAGCTGTGCCATATAGTGCTCTGCACCGTTGCCCCATAGCTGTGCCATATAGTGCTCTGCACCATCCAATATTGCCCCATAGCTGCTGCTGCAATAAAAAAAAAACAAAACACATACTCACCTCTCTTGCTTGCAGCTCCTCGGCGCCATCTTCCCGGCGTCTCTCCGCACTGACTGATCAGGCAGAGGGCGGAGCGCACACTATATGCGTCATCGCGCCCTCTGCCTGAACAGTCAGAGCGGAGAGACGCCGGGAAGATGGCGCGACACCCGGCGTGTGGAACGAGGACAGGTGAATATGCGATACTTACCTGCTCCCGGCGTCCCGCTCCTTCCCCCGGACAGCTGGTCTCCGGTGCCGCAGCCTCTTCCTCTGTCAGCGGTCACCGGCACTGCTGATTAGAGAAATGAATAGGCGGCTCCGCCCCTATGGGAGGTGGAGCAGCCTATTCATTTCTCTAATGAGCGGTCCCACGTGAAGAAGAGGCTGCGGCACCGAAGACAGTGTGACAGGCAGGGGGAGCGTCAGGATCGCCGGAACTAGGTGAGTATATGACAATGCTTACCCGCCGACCCCTCCACCGATCATGACTCGAGTATAAGCCGAGAGGGGCACTTTCAGCCCAAAAATTTGGGCTGAAAATCTCGGCTTATACTCGAGTATATACGGTAAATGGGGCTGGACTGACAATTTTGGCAAATGCCTGGTGAGTTCATGTTGACAGTGGGATTATCAAGGACTCAAAGGGTGGAGGAGACAGGGTGGGGGAGGTAGGAAAATCATCGATCTCATTTCTATCCATCTATCATCTCCTGTGTATCTGGAAAACAAAATTAAAGCAGCAGTGGTATAATAAAAGGTTTTGGGTGCAAGCCTCAGGACTGTTATCAAAAAATATAATCCATGGAAAAAAGGCACAACACGGAGTCTTCCTCAAACTGCACATTGTGTTTGTAGCCTAAACATCTCAGTAAAGACTCCAGTGCTGCCCCTCATTTTTACAGACTTCTGCTCCTCGCCCCGACATCTGAATATTGGCTTCTGGACAGATGCTGACTGATGACCGCCCACTCTTATCTCACTAGTGCTTTGAGTTTATCACAATTTCTGCTTTTTTTATTTGTAAATATTAGTGATGAGCGAACGTGCTCACCACTACTCGTTACTCACCCGAGTATCAGTGTACTCGCTGGTAGGCAGGGCACAGCATATCCACATCAGTGCAAGGCCTGCAGGCACTGTATGTGCGTCCATTGCTCCCACTGCATCCTTCCCAAAGCTCCATAACTGCCTGCTGCTGCTGCAGTTTCTTTACTATACACCTAGTTGCATTTTCTTTCACAAAAATTCACCCCTCAAAAAATATAGTGTGTTCTGTCAGACTGAGGCCTGTTTAAAAATCATAGTTTGTCAGGCATACATAGCATAGTTGTGCGTGCTAGCCTTGTGCCACTGTTTTTTTTGTGTGTGTTTTAAATTCACCAAAAAGGTCTCATATATCTGCATGCTCCAAGATTGGGCATTTTAGGCCATTTTGCCACTGTTTTTGCTGTCTGTTACTGTACTTATATCCAGCACTATTTTGCATTTTTTTTAAAAAACAGCCCACATATTTGGTAGTGTGATATTTCCGTGACAGCCCTCATACACCTGCGTGCTCCAAGTTTGGGCATTGTAGGCTGGTTTCCCACTTTTTTTCCTGTCTGTTACTCTAATTAATTATATACAGCACTATTTTGCATTTTAGAAAAACAGGCCACATATTTGGCAGTGTGATATTTCCGTGACAGGCCTCATATATCTGCGTGCTCCAAGTTTGGGCATTGTAGGCCGGTTTCCCACTTTCTTTCCTGTCTGTTACTCTACTTATATACAGCATTATTTGGCATTTAAAAAAATACAGGCCACATGTTTGTCAGTGTGTTATCGCTGTCAGATGTCTGATGTATTTGTGGCCCACAAATTGTGGAAATTCAGGCCTACATTCAGCTTTATTTGCTCTCTATTACCCTAGTTTCGTACACTATTGTAGTTTAAAAAATTAAAAAATACAGGCCACATATCGAACAGTGTGGTATCTCGTTAAAAATACTTCCCTTTCAAGGTGTTATGGCTGCTTCATGACTGTGTTAAATGCTCCAACTACTACTACCACTATCATCATCTTCTGCCTACAGGCAGTCACTGCGCACATAGAAAATCTGAGGAGCAGAGTGTGAACGCTTGGGCGGTGTTGTACTCTGTCTCTGTAATTCTAAGGCGTTTGCTCCCGCCAATAAAAGAGGTACTGCCAGAAAGCGAGGAGCCATGTTCACAGTGACTGCCATAGAGCGCCATGACCATGAGTACAGCGCACGTTCGTAGTAAAGAGAAGACAGTTCATGCTCCTCGTTCAGCTTTGCAAAACAATAATGAAAGGGCACAGAGTAATGACTGAGGACGTTGGTATGGTCAGCAAGGTACTCCCTCAGCATTTTCCCAAACAAAGCACTCCGTGCGAGAGTCCCCCACGCCTCAGGGCCAGGGCGATAGGAGGGTCTGAAAATACTCTCCCTGAACTTTGTCAGTGTTTCACTGCCTCTGCTGGATTGGAGTTGTGACTCTCTCACCTGTACTCCTTGCTTGGCCAATGAACTGTGACCTCTTCTGCCAGCGTTTTCAGATGGGAATATTTTTAATAATTCAGCAAGAAGGGCCCTATGGTCCTCCAACATTGTAGTACACCTACTCCTGTGAGAAAGCAGCCCCAAGTAGCCACGAAACGTGCGTCGGGACCCTCCATCCGACCCTGGTAAGCATTGCACCTTTTGCTAGTTACTTCCGCACTTTATATGAAAGATAGACAGGTGTTACTTTATCCTTAGTCACTTTATGGATGCATGCTGACCTCCAGGTGTCCACTTTTGGATGCACTGCTCCCTCAGGGTTATGGTCTTTGGACCTTTATGTTATTTTTTCAGGGACTCATGTGCAATGTGAGGAGGTGATAGGTGGGGGGTGGGGTATATAGCATTCTGCATTGTTTATGGCTCTTTATGTACTGTTGAGATGTTTTATCTTTTCTATGAATTAATAAAGTTATATGACTATTTTTACCGGATATAATCAGTTTGCTGCTTTTTCTCCTATTTTTGTCCGATTGTTGTACACCTGTCTGCCTCTGGAATAAGAGATATAAAGTTCTCCTTGTAGCGTGGGTCTAGAATTGTCAACAATCAGTATTGCCTGTCACCTAAAATTTTGAGAACATGAGGGTGACAGGAAAGGCAGCGTAACAAACTCAGCCATGCGTGCAAGACTGTTAACAGTCGATACTTCCATGTCCTCACCAAGAGGACAACTGATCATGGTCTTCTCCTCCTCCTTGTCTTCAGGCCTCCACAACTTTTGACAATCCTCAGTAATATCATTGTAAATACATCACTGTAAATACATTCCCCTGTATTTTTTTTTATCACCCCCCTTATTGTAGATTGTAAGTTGACACGTGCAGGTTTTTTTTGGGTGGGTTAATTTTTGTTATCGCTGTTACTTAGTGTAGATTGTAAGATGTCACAAGCAGGGTAGTTTGATTTCTGTTTAATTGTTATCATTGTTAGTTAGGACTGTTGTGTTTGAAACTGTAAATATGTTGACGCTATATAAATAACTATAAATATTAATATTAGAACACAGAGAAGCAGGATGGAGATGTTAATTATGGGGTCGTTGCAGATCACCATCCTGGTGAATTCCTCAAAGTTTTGGAGGATGGTACATATGTCTGACATCCATGTCCACTCCTGAGATCATATGTGTGAAGTCAGAACTGAATACCGACGACCTTGTTGATGCTGGTAGTCTACAAATGCCTTCTTCTGCTCACAAATCCTTGCCAAAATATGCAGTGTAGAGTTCAAATGCATGGGGAGGACATGAAACATCATTCAGTGAGCCAGAAGCTGCAAGTGCTGCAGAACCATGGCAAGGGCGGATGAAGCTCTTTCTGACTTTCTAATATGGGTACGCAGAGCCTCGTACTTTTCCTAGCAGATCTGGCACCTCCTTGTTGCTTTTCTGAAAACGTTCAACAATGAGGTTAAGCACATGGGCCAGGCATGCCACGTGTGTGAGCTTGCCTCGACACAGAGGAGCCACCAGGTTCCAGCCATTGTCACACTCGACTATGCCTGGCTGTAGATTGATCGGTGTCAGCCACAGATCTGCCTGCTCTTTCAGAGCTGTCCACAACTCTTCATCATTGTGCAGCTTGTCACAGCATATTACCTTCAGCATAGCCTGTTGCCGCTTGGCTGAGGCAGTGCTGCAGTGCTTCCAGCTTGTGACTGATGTGTTACTTTCGGAGATGGAGGCTGAAGAGGACGCGAAGAAGGAGGAGGTGCAGGAGCTGTAGAGTGTGATGGCAACCCAGATTGACGTAGGGCCTGCAATACTTGGGGTTTGGAGGACTTGCACCATCCCAAGGTCAGACTGGGTCCCGGCTTCCACTATGTTAATCCAGTGTGCCATTAGTGAGATGTACCGTCCCTGACCACAAGCACTTGTCCACGTGTCTGTGGTTAGGTGGACTTTCCCAATAACAGCTTTGTGACGGGCACGGGTAATGTTGTGGGACACATGCTTGCTTGTGTGGTGTCATGATGGCAGACAGGAAAATATTGTGGCGGCTGGGTACCTTGTGATGGTCATCGCCATCAGGTTGCTGAAAGCTTATGTCTCCCACGGGCCTAAAATGCAACATTTCCAGCGCAAACAGATGAGAAATGTGTGAATTTAGTACTGTGGCATTGGCTGATTATTTCCGCTTGCGTTCCAAGTACTGGGGTTTGGACAACTGAATGCTGCACTGGGACAAGAACGTGGAAGTGCTTGTTGATGGTGCTATTTCAGTTTGTGTGCAACTGCAGATGCAGGACACGAGGCATCTTAAAATGCACCATGGACAGTGGATTGGCTTGCACGCACAACATCGGAAGAAGCAGTGGTATCACCTACAGACACTGTTCATGGAGCCTTGTGTTCAACCAACAAAGTCAGGTGCTTTGCTGCCATGTGCCTGATCATGCTTGTGGTGGTTAGGATGGGATTTTTGCTACACCTGCTGCTGCGGGCATGGCCGGAGGTGCAAATGGCCTTTTTAGGTTTATTGGCACAGTCTTTAAAAAACAACCAGGCTGTACAGGGACATTCAGTGTTTCCCTCTCCCACACCACCTTCTCACTTCGACCCCGGTCTTTCGGTGTTCCCCAAGGCTCAGTTCTAGGACCCCTACTCTTCTCCATCTACACCTTCGGCCTGAGACAGCTGATGTAATGGCACGGTTTGCAATATCATTAGTACGCCGATGACACGCAGATCTACCTATCTGTACCAGACATCACCTCCTTAGTGACCAAAATCACACGTCTTGCCGCTATTTCATCCTTCTTTTCTGCTTGCTTTCAAAAAGTGGACATGGACTAAACAGAAGACATCATCTTTTAACCATCTCAGGCTAAATAGACATGAGAGCTGTGTATGCATCATACGGTACCACTTTAGTAAGAGGGAAAGTTTGCCCAAGAGAAAATAATTTTCCAGACATTCACGGCCTTTTTTGCACATGTTTTGAAGCTGTGATCTTCATCTTCTTGGTGTGGATGTGGTAAATTTCAAAGTCGACATCAATACCATCATCGCCGATATCTTGTAAATAGGAAATCTGGTGTTTCCCAGGGTAGTGGTTATCTACATTATTGGCATTCCTTTAATAGTGTTCGTTACACTATAACAAATAATTTTCAACTGTGACATTTGGATACTATTGGTAATATGCATGGGTGAAGATGAAGAAGCTTGTGCCACGGGTGTGTTTATAGTTACGGACGGTGCACTCCTCTTTAAACTTATTTTTTCACAAGCATCCATCAGTTTGTTTGGTTTTCCTCCAACACTGATCTGCTTTCTCTAACTCAGCATCTCACAAACATATTGCGCTTTGCCCTTTAGACAGACACGTGCATCTTTGGCAACATATTTTTGACAGGCATTTTTTAGGCCAAGTCAAATACGCGCATCTGTTACACCGATCTTCTGATGGGCATGAAACACATTCTGATAATTGGTGGTGGATAAACGAATAATCATTGTAGGCTGTATCCTTGATCTCATACCTCCCAAAGTCACCGCTGTTATTTATCATGTACGTTCCCATTCCTGTCATCACCATGCCCCTTTTCCTGATCACTTTATCCAACGATTCGGACGCCATTTTTTGGAACAAAAAAATGCGCCTTCCCAGCAGCAACTGGGTAGGAAACCACTTTACAGTTTTGCAAGGTGTTTATGATGCCCGTAAATTTTTTTTTTTACAAAATAACCCCCCATGGGGAAATGTTTGACAGCCCATGCACTTAGTGTATGGGCATCGCAAGTCAAGGAGACCCGCTCATTGACATTGGGCCTACTTTTTAATGAGGCCTTCCTCCACCTCTCTTCATTTTCCACCTCTAGATCAGGGTTCATGTGTTCCGTGCTGCTACAGACAGCCAATTTTTTGCCAAGGGTGTCTAAGATGGCCATACTATGTTTTTAATAAATGTATCCCCCTTGTGGAAACGTTTGTCAGCCTATACATTTACTGTATGGGCATTACAAGTGTAGGAGACACAATCCTTTACATTGGGCCTAGGTTTTAATGAGGCCTTCAGCAATGTCTCCTCATTCTCCACCACTAGATCACCAGGGTTCACGTGTTCTGTGCTGCTACAGACAGTCAATTTTTTCGAAAGGGTGTCTATGATCCACATGAAATATTTTTTAAAAATTTACCTCCCATGAGCAAATGCTTGTCAGGCCAGGCACTCCATTACAAGTCTCAGAGACCTACACCCCTACATTGGGCCTACTTCTTAACTCTGTCTCCTGCAATGTCTCTTCTTTACCTGCCACTAGATGACTAGGATGAATGTGCTCTGTACTGTTATAGGCCAGTAAATTTTGGGCAGGGGGGCTGTGATGGCACTATTTTATTTAGTAAAAAAGGACCCCACATTGAGGAATTGTTTGTCAGCTCATGCCCTCCATTACAAGTCTCAGAGACCCACACCCCTACATTGGGCCTACTTGGCTACTTCTTAGCTCTGTTTCCTGCAATGTCTCTTCCTTATCTCTGACGACATGACCTGGGTGAACGTGTTCTGTACTTTTATAGGCCACTGAATTTTGAGCAAGGGGGGCTGTGATGGCAATAGTATATTTTTAAAAAAGGTACCTCCCATTGGTGAAACCACATCCTTGTTGGCAAAGACTTCATAACATTTGTGTACCTTAAAGAGCTCACTTGAAAAGCTCCTTTTTGTGTTGCCTGGTTGCTCGCATTGGACACAATACACTTCATATAAATTTGATAAAGCAATGCTGTTACTTTGCCTCAGTAGTTCATTACAAAGATTTCTTTGTCGACTATATTAGTTTCTCTCCTTGAGAGCCATAACTTTGGCTGCCTCGAATGTACAAATGGCTTATATACAAATGGCGATTTGGAATCCAAATTAAAATACTGTACACCGAATGCATTCAGACAATCACATAGCTGCATGTCTTGTAAAACATTTACAGATGTGACAGACAATGCTCATAGTGACACAATCTTGAGAAATGTTTGTTTATTCACTTCACAAACAGTTCTAAGCCTCTATAGGTTTGCTGTTTGTCATTGTAAAACATTAAGGTTTACTGAAACTCTGCCTGTGGTGGTTTGATCTAAATCCTTATGGCTGTTATATTCTAGCGGTTTATGGCCCCTCGTCTGATGACTCCATGATATCTGAGTTTCATACAACCTTGAAAGCTGGCCACTTGAAGGTGTGGGTAAAACCAGAGTTACTACATAGTGTAAATCACTATATAAGACCAGAGAAACATGACTAAGACAGATGCCCAAACTGGGGTACCTGTACATGTACAGTGTGCTGATACCTGCATAATTGGGGATGCCCTTGCAGTGTAGGTAATCTCCCAGGGGTTCTCTGTCTTGGTGTTGCTTCTCTGATATTCCAGACGGATGATGTTTAAAAGCCTCTTGTGGATGATGTAAGTATACTGTATGTAGTTAATCTTCATATATACGTAATCAGTATATGTATTTAATCCATATATGTACTTATTAACCTTTGTATGTTATCATATAAAAAAGTGTACGCACTCCACACTATTCAATCATACAATACTTCAGTCTGCAGTGTGATTTCTAGAAGTGTGTTCTAAAAGTGTGGATTACATTAGAATTAAAACCTGAAAGATGTATACAGACTGTGCCCTGCTACCTGCCACCATCGCACTCTAACAAGCATCTCTATTCTTCCGACAGGTATGTTCACCCACCCAGTCCACCCAGCTCTCCTGCTGTCTGTCTGTGAAGTGCACATAGTACATCACCCAGCTTTGCGCATAGACTTTCCTCTGCTCCTAGCATTGTGATGGTATGTTCACCCACCCAGTCCACCCAGCTCTCCTGCTGTCTGTCTGTGAAGTGCACAGAGTACATCACCCAGCTTTGCGCATAGACTTTCCTCTGCTCCTAGCATTGTGATGGTATGTTCACCCACCCAGTCCACCCAGCTCTCCTGCTGTCTGTCTGTGAAGTGCACATAGTACATCACCCAGCTTTGCGCATAGACTTTCCTCTGCTCCTAGCATTGTGATGGTATGTTCACCCACCCAGTCCACCCAGCTCTCCTGCTGTCTGTCTGTGAAGTGCACATAGTACATCACCCAGCTTTGCGCATAGACTTTCCTCTGCTCCTAGCATTGTGATGGTATGTTCACCCACCCAGTCCACCCAGCTCTCCTGCTGTCTGTCTGTGAAGTGCACAGAGTACATCACCCAGCTTTGCGCATAGACTTTCCTCTGCTCCTAGCATTGTGATGGTATGTTCACCCACCCAGTCCACCCAGCTCTCCTGCTGTCTGTCTGTGAAGTGCACATAGTACATCACCCAGCTTTGCGCATAGACTTTCCTCTGCTCCTAGCATTGTGATGGTATGTTCACCCACCCAGTCCACCCAGCTCTCCTGCTGTCTGTCTGTGAAGTGCACATAGTACATAACCCAGCTTTGCGCATAGACTTTCCTCTGCTCCTAGCATTGTGATGGTATGTTCACCCACCCAGTCCACCCAGCTCTCCTGCTGTCTGTCTGTGAAGTGCACATAGTACATCACCCAGCTTTGCGCATAGACTTTCCTCTGCTCCTAGCATTGTGATGGTATGCCTTTCAGCTAACCCCCAACTTACTCTGTGATATTTATGACCTTGTTTACTTAGTCTTGATTGTATGCATCTGGTCCACCCTTAATTCTCTGACCAAGATGAGCAGAGACCACTCCTCTCTGCTCCACACCTGAACGCACTTAGTTTTCCATATATTGTATAGCACAAGTCTGCATGACTTCAGTCTGCAGTGTGATTTCTAGAAGTGTGTTCTAAAAGTGTGGATTACATTAGAATTAAAACCTGAATTGAACCTGAAGGGAACTGTCCAGTCACTGTAAACAATGTTTCTGTTTGTTGTCACTTTTACCCCTATAATCTTTCACTTTCTGCTACCTCCCTCAATCCCCACACCAAGTAAGGAACTGTTCATCTCCTCTTCAATCCTCCCCATCCACCTCACCTCCTCCTCAGAACTGTTCCTTAACATACAATCCTCTGTCTCAAAGCACAGGCAGCCCCCTCACGCTCTCTCCAGCTCCCACCTGCTAACACTATCTCTGCTCCTTCTCACTGCTGGTGATATCTCTCCAAATCCTGGTCCTCCTCACCACATTCCCACAGTCATTTCTACCTCCCATCCACGCTCCATCACAAACTTCCGTAACCTCTCTAACCTTATACCCATTCGCGCAGCCCCCGCTTCCCCAGTCCCACTAACAGGAGCTCTGTGGAACGCTCGCTCTGTCTGTAACAAGCTTTCCTACATCCATGATCTTTTTGTTACTACCAAACTTTCCTTCCTCGCCATCACCGAAACCTGGCTCACCCCTTCTGACACAGCCTCTCCTGCTGCACTCTCTTACGGTGGCTTCCACCTTTCTCACACACCCCGCCCCAGCAGCAAGCATGGTGGAGGAGTTGGTTTTCTCCTGTCAGATAACTGCTCCTGCACCCCAATCCCACTGCCACACTCTGTTACCCTCCCTTCCTTTGAGGTGCACTCTGTGCGCATCTACTCCCCCTCCAACCTCCAACTGGCTGTCATTTACCGCCCCCCAGGGCCAGCCACCATCTTCTTTGACCACTTCACCACCTGGCTACTTCATTTCCTTTCTGCAGACATCCCCACTATCATCATGGGCGATTTCAACATCCCCATTGACACTTCCCTCTCAGCTGCCACTAAACTTCTATCTCTCTCTTCCTCCTTCGGCCTCACTCAATGGTCTTCTGCAGCCACTCACAAAGATGGTCACACACTGGACCTCATCTTCACCCGCCTCTGCTCCATATCTAACCTCTCTAACTCACCTCTTCCTCTCTCTGAGCACAACCTTCTCACATTCTCATCTCTCTCCACTCCATGTCTAGAGTCCCCACCCCACAAACTTTCACACCCTCGCAGAAATCTTAAACATCTTGACCTACATTCATTCTCTAAATCCCTCCTCCCTCTCACAGACATAAGTTCCATACACAATGCGGATGACGCTGCCGCTCTATATAACACCACAATAGCTGTAGCTTTGGAATCTGCTGCCCCACTTACACATACCAAAGCTCGCAAAATCAACAGACAGCCCTGGCACACCAGCCTGACCAAAGAACTGAGGCGAGCTTCCAGGGCTGCTGAGCGCAGATGGAAAAGATCCCACTCCAACGACCACTTAATCGCATTCAAACAGTCCCTCACTACTTTCAAGACCGCACTCGCCACAGCTAAACAAACCTACTTCTCATCTCTCATATCCTCCCTGTCTCACAACCCTGTCATGAATCCCCAATGGCTAGGGATAGCACAGGATAAGCAAAGTATAATAAATATCGGACGAGCTCTAGGGTGATGGAACCTGGGCTGACCGCTGCCCTACGCCTGACAAACGCAACTAGAGATAGCCAGGGAGCGTGCCTACGTTGGTTCTAGACGCCACGCACCAGCCTAAGAGCTAACTAGTACTGCAGAGAAAACAAGACCTCATTTGCCTCCAGAGGAATTAACCCCAAAGATATAGTTGCCCCCCACATGTAATGACGGTGAAATGAGAGGAAGGCACATACATAGAGATGATGTATATAGCTTTAGCAAATAGAGGCCCGCTGAAAACTAGAAAGCAGAATTACACAAAAGGGGACTGAGCGGTCAGCAAAAAACCCTAATCAAAAAAACCATCCTGAGATTACAAGAACCCATGTGCCAACTCATGGCACATGGGGAGAACCTCAGTCCACTAGAGCAACCAGCTAACAAAGAGACATTCTAAGCAAGCTGGACAAAAAAACAAACAACTGAAAATCAGCACTTAGCTTATCCTGAAAGATCTGGGAGCAGGTAGGCAGGAACCAAACAGAGCACATCTGAACACATTGATAGCCGGCAAGGGAAATGACAGAGAGGCCAGGTAAAATAGGAAACACCCAGCCTCTGATGGACAGATGGAAACCAAAGGCCGCAACCCACCAAAGTCACCCAGTACCAGCAGTAACCACCAGAGGGAGCCCGTAAACAGAATCCACAACAGTACCCCCCCCTTGAGGAGGGGTCACCGAACCCTCACGAGAACCCCCAGGGCGATCAGGGTGAGCTCTATGGAAGGCGCGGACCAAATCAGTCGCATGAACATCGGAGGCGACCACCCAGGAATTGTCCTCCTGACCATAACCCTTCCACTTAACCAAATACTGGAGTTTGCGTCTGGAAACACGAGAATCCAAGATCTTTTCAACAACATACTCCAATTCTCCCTCCACCAGCACCGGAGCAGGAGGCTCGACCGAAGGAACAACAGGCACCTCATACCTCCGCAACAACGACCGATGGAACACATTATGAATAGCGAACGATGCTGGGAGATCCAAACGGAAAGATACAGGGTTAAGAATCTCCGAGATCCTATAAGGACCGATGAACCGAGGCTTGAACTTAGGAGAAGAGACCTTCATAGGGACAAAACGAGAAGACAACCACACCAAGTCCCCAACAAGAAGTCGGGGACCCACGCGGCGACGGCGATTAGCAAACTGCTGAGTCTTCTCCTGAGATAACTTCAAATTGTCCACCACCTGATTCCAAATGTGATGTAGCCTGTCCACCACCACGTCCACTCCAGGACAATCCGAAGACTCCACCTGACCAGAGGAAAAACGAGGATGAAACCCCAAATTACAAAAAAAAGGAGAGACCAACGTGGCCGAACTAGCCCGATTATTAAGAGCAAATTCGGCCAGTGGCAAAAAAGCAACCCAGTCATCCTGATCAGCAGAAACAAAACACCTCAAATAAGTTTCCAAGGTCTGATTAGTTCGCTCCGTCTGGCCATTCGTCTGAGGATGGAATGCAGACGAGAAAGACAAATCAATGCCCATCTTGGCACAAAACGTCCGCCAAAATCTAGACACAAACTGGGATCCCCTGTCAGAAACGATATTCTCCGGAATCCCATGCAAACGAACCACGTTCTGAAAAAACAAAGGAACCAACTCAGAGGAGGAGGGCAACTTAGGCAAGGGCACCAAATGAACCATCTTAGAAAAGCGGTCACACACAACCCAGATAACGGACATTTTCTGTGAAACCGGGAGATCAGAAATAAAATCCATGGAAATGTGCGTCCAAGGCCTCTTCGGGATGGGCAAGGATAACAACAACCCACTAGCCCGTGAACAGCAAGGCTTAGCTCGAGCACACACTTCACAAGACTGCACAAAGGTACGCACATCCCTAGACAAGGAAGGCCACCAAAAAGACCTGGCCACCAAGTCTCTTGTACCAAATATTCCAGGATGACCAGCCAACACAGAAGAATGGACCTCGGAGATGACTCTACTGGTCCAATCATCCGGAACAAACAGTCTTTCTGGTGGACATCGATCCGGTTTATCCACCTGAAACTCCTGCAATGCGCGTCGCAAGTCTGGGGATACAGCGGACAATATTACCCCATCCCTAAGGATACCAGCAGGCCCAGTGTCCCCAGGAGAGTCAGGCACAAAACTCCTGGAAAGAGCATCTGCCTTCACATTCTTTGAACCTGGCAGGTATGAAACCACGAAATTGAAACGAGAAAAAAATAACGACCAACGAGCCTGTCTAGGATTCAAACGCCTGGCAGACTCAAGGTAAATGAGATTCTTGTGATCAGTCAAGACCACCACGCGATGTTTAGCACCCTCAAGCCAATGACGCCACTCCTCAAATGCCCACTTCATGGCCAAAAGCTCCCGATTACCCACATCATAATTGCGCTCGGCGGGCGAGAATTTTCTAGAGAAGAAAGCACATGGCTTCATCACCGAGCCATTAGAACTTCTCTGTGACAAAACCGCCCCCGCTCCAATCTCGGAAGCATCAACCTCCACCTGGAAAGGAAGTGAAACATCTGGTTGACACAACACAGGAGCAGAAGAAAACCGGCGCTTAAGTTCCCAAAAGGCCTCCACGGCCGCAGGAGACCAATCAGCAACATCAGCACCCTTTTTAGTCAAATCAGTCAAAGGTTTAACAATACTGGAAAAATTAGCAATGAACCGACGATAAAAATTAGCAAACCCCAAGAACTTCTGAAGGCTCTTAACAGATGTAGGTTGTGTCCAGTCACAAATAGCCTGAACCTTAACGGGATCCATCTCAATAGGAGAAGGAGAAAAAATGTACCCCAAAAAAGAAATCTTCTGGACTCCGAAGAGACACTTTGAGCCCTTCACAAACAGAGAATTGGCCCGCAAAACCTGAAACACCTTCCTGACCTGTAGAACATGAGACTCCCAGTCATCAGAAAACACCAAAATATCATCCAAATACACAATCATAAACTTATCCAGATATTCACGGAAAATATTGTGCATAAAGGACTGAAAGACTGACGGAGCATTGGAGAGTCCAAAAGGCATTACCAAATACTCAAAATGGCCCTCAGGCGTATTAAATGCGGTTTTCCACTCATCACCCTGTTTTATCCGCACCAGATTATACGCACCACGAAGATCTATTTTAGTGAACCACCTAGCCCCCTTAATGCGAGCAAACAAATCAGTAAATAATGGCAATGGATACTGGTATTTGACTGTAATCTTATTCAGAAGGCGATAATCTATACAAGGCCTCAGGGAACCATCTTTTTTTGCCACGAAAAAAAAACCTGCTCCCAGAGGGGACGAAGATGGACGAATATGTCCCTTTTCCAAGGACTCCTTAATATAATTCCGCATAGCAGTATGCTCTGGCAGTGACAGATTAAATAAACGACCCTTAGGGAACTTACTGCCAGGAATCAATTCTATAGCACAGTCACACTCTCTATGGGGAGGGAGCGAATTGAGCTTAGGCTCCTCAAAAACATCCCTATAATCCGACAAAAATGCAGGGATCTCCGAAGGAGTAGATGAAGCTATAGAAATCGGAGGTGCATCATCATGAACCCCGTGACATCCCCAGCTTAGCACAGACATTGTTTTCCAGTCCAGGACAGGATTATGAGTTTGTAACCATGGCAGACCAAGCACTAGTACATCATGTAAATTATACAGTACAAGGAAGCGAATCACCTCCTGATGAACGGGAGTCATGCGCATGGTCACTTGTGTCCAATACTGCGGTTTATTCATAGCCAATGGTGTAGAATCAATTCCTTTCAGAGGAATAGGAACTTCCAGAGGCTCTAGACTAAAACCGCAGCGTTTAGCAAATGACCACTCCATAAGACTCAGGGCAGCGCCTGAATCCACATAGGCATCGACGGAAATGGAAGACAGTGAAAAAATCAGAGTCACAGACAAAAGGAACTTAGACTGCAGAGTATCAATGGCAAAAGATTTATCAACCCTTTTTGTGCGTTTAGAGCATGCTGAAATAACATGAGCTGAATCACCACAATAAAAACACAAACCATTTTTCCGCCTATAATTTTGCCGTTCACTTCTGGACTGAATTCTATCACATTGCATAGTCTCAGGTGCCTGTTCAGAAGACACCGCCAACTGGTGCACGGGTTTGCGCTCCCGTAAACGCCGATCAATCTGAATGGCCATAGCCATAGACTCATTCAGACCTGTAGGCGCAGGGAACCCCACCATAATATCCTTAATGGCCTCAGAAAGACCATTTCTGAAGTTTGCAGCCAGGGCGCACTCATTCCACTGAGTAAGCACCGACCATTTCCGAAATTTCTGACAATATATTTCCGCTTCATCATGCCCCTGAGAGAGGGCTAATAAAGCCTTTTCAGCCTGAATCTCTAGGTTAGGTTCCTCATAGAGCAATCCCAATGCCAGAAAAAACGCATCCACCCTGAGCAATGCAGGATCCCCTGGTGCCAATGCAAATGCCCAATTCTGAGGGTCGCCCCGTAGGAACGATATAACAATCTTGACCTGTTGAGCAGGGTCTCCAGAGGAGCGAGATTTCAAAGAGAGAAACAATTTACAATTGTTCCTGAAATTCAGGAAGGTAGATCTATCTCCAGAAAAAAACTCTGGAATAGGAATTCTAGGTTCAGACATGGGAGTGTGAACAACGAAATCCTGTATGTTTTGAACCTTTGCCGCGAGATTACTCAGGCTGGAAGCCAAACTCTGGACATCCATGATAAACAGCTAAGATCAGAGCCATTCAAGGGTTAAGAGGAGGTAAGAAGCAGCTAGACAGCAATTAAGGGCTAGGCAGCAAAACTCTGAAGGAAAAAAAAAAAAAAATTTTCCTTGAACACTTCTTTTTCTCCTGCATCAGCCCAAACAATTAACACTTTGTGGGCCGGCTATACTGTCATGAATCCCCAATGGCTAGGGATAGCACAGGATAAGCAAAGTATAATAAATATCGGACGAGCTCTAGGGTGATGGAACCTGGGCTGACCGCTGCCCTACGCCTGACAAACGCAACTAGAGATAGCCAGGGAGCGTGCCTACGTTGGTTCTAGACGCCACGCACCAGCCTAAGAGCTAACTAGTACTGCAGAGAAAACAAGACCTCACTTGCCTCCAGAGGAATTAACCCCAAAGATATAGTTGCCCCCCACATGTAATGACGGTGAAATGAGAGGAAGGCACATACATAGAGATGATGTACTGTATATAGCTTTAGCAAATAGAGGCCCGCTGAAAACTAGAAAGCAGAATGACACAAAAGGGGACTGAGCGGTCAGCAAAAAACCCTAATCAAAAAAACCATCCTGAGATTACAAGAACCCATGTGCCAACTCATGGCACATGGGGAGAACCTCAGTCCACTAGAGCAACCAGCTAACAAAGAGACATTCTAAGCAAGCTGGACAAAAAACCAAACAACTGAAAATCAGCACTTAGCTTATCCTGAAAGATCTGGGAGCAGGTAGGCAGGAACCAAACAGAGCACATCTGAACACATTGATAGCCGGCAAGGGAAATGACAGAGAGGCCAGGTAAAATAGGAAACACCCAGCCTCTGATGGACAGATGGAAACCAAAGGCCGCAACCCACCAAAGTCACCCAGTACCAGCAGTAACCACCAGAGGGAGCCCGTAAACAGAATCCACAACACAACCCTAAACAGTTATTCAACACCTTCAATTCTCTCCTCCGTCCCCCAGCACCTCCTCCCTCCTCACTTATCTCTGCTGAAGACTTTGCCTCATTCTTCAAGCAGAAGATTGATAACATCAGAGACAGTTTTGGTCAACAAGCCCCAGAGCCCTTCCTCCCAACTTCCCTACCCTCCACCTCCAAAACCAACTACTCCACCATTACAGAAGATCAACTCGCCACTCTACTCTCAAGATCGCATCTCACCACCTGTGCACTTGACCCGCTCCCATCCCACCTCATCCCAAACCTCACCACAATCTTCATCCCAACCCTAACCCATCTCTTCAACCTATCACTAACAACTGGTGTTTTCCCCTCAAGCTTTAAACATGCCTCCATCACACCTATCCTCAAAAAGCCCTCTCTTGACCCATCCTCTGTATCTAGCTATCGCCCTATATCACTTCTCCCCTATGCCTCAAAACTACTGGAACAACACGTCTACCTTGAACTGTCCTCCCATCTCTCTTCTTGCTCCCTCTTTGACCGCTTACAATCTGGCTTCCGGTCACACCATTCCACTGAAACTGCGCTAACTAAGGTCACCAATGACCTCTTAGCCGCCAAGAGCAAGCGACACTACTCTGTTCTCCTCCTCCTCGACCTGTCGGCTGCCTGACACAGTGGACCATTCCCTATTATTACAGACCCTCTCATCCCTTGGCATCACAGACTTGGCCCTATCCTGGATCTCATCATACCTAACAGACCGGACATTCAGCGTCTCCCACTCACACACCACCTCCTCACCTCGCCCCCTATCTGTCGGAGTCCCACAAGGTTCAGTCCTTGGGCCCCTGCTCTTCTCCATTTACACCTTTGGCCTGGGACAGCTCATAGAATCTCATGGCTTTCAGTATCACCTCTATGCTGATGACACACAGATCTACATCTCTGGACCAGATATCACCTCCCTACTAACCAGAATCCCTCAATGTCTGTCCACTATTTCATCCTTCTTCTCCGCTAGATTTCTGAAACTTAACATGGACAAAACAGAATTCATCATCTTTCCCCCATCTCACGTGACCCCCCCAACGAACCTATCCATTACAGTGCATGGCTGCCCACACTCCCCAGTCCCACAAGCTCGCTGCCTCGGGGTTATCCTTGATGCTGATCTCTCCTTCAAACCACATATCCAAGCCCTTTCCACTTCCTGCCGACTTCAACTCAAAAATATTGCATTCCTCAACCAAGAATCTGCAAAAACCCTACTCCATGCCCGCATCATCTCTCGCCTTGACTACTGCAACCTCCTGCTCTGTGGCCTCCCCTCAAACACTCTCGCACCTCTCCAATCTATTCTAAACTCTGCTGCCCGACTAATCCACCTGTCCCCCCGCTATTCCCCGGCCTCTCCCCTCTGTCAATCCCTTCACTGGCTCCCCATTACCCAGAGACTCCACTACAAAACCCTAACCATGACGTACAAAGCCATCCACAACCTGTCTCCTCCTTACATCTGTGACCTCATCTCCCGGTACTTTCCTACACGCAACCTCCGATCCTCACAAGATCTCCTTCTCTACTCCCCTCTTATCTCCTCTTCCCACAATCGTATACAAGATTTCTCTCGCGTATCACCCCTACTCTGGAACCCTCTACCACAACACATCAGACTCTCGCCCACCATCGAAACCTTCAAAAAGAATCTGAAGACTCACCTCTTCCGACAAGCCTACAACCTGCAGTAACCACCGATCGACCAAACCGCTGCATGACCAGCTCTACCCTCACCTACTGTATTCTCACCCATCCCTTCTAGATTGTGAGCCTTCGCGGGCATGGTCCTCTCTCCTACTGTACCAGTTATGACTTGTATTGTTCAAGATTATTGTACTTGTTTTTATTATGTATACCCCTCCTCACTTGTAAAGCGCCATGGAATAAATGGCGCTATAACAATAAATAATAATAAATAATAATAATAATAATAATACTATTCCTTGAATTTTGTAGTTTGAAATAAAATAGTGTTGTATTGCAAGTATTAGCCTTATTTAAAGCTGTATCTGAACGTTAGTGTTAAAAACACGGCAAATAAAATTGCCAAATTCTCCTGTAAATAATTCTGCAAAGAGGGAACCATCATACCATTAAAAAATACAAGTGGATTTTCATGGGCCCATCCAGTATGTGGGTTCCAAGGCGTAATGGGGTGCATGTGACTGACTATGCAGCAGGGCTGGCCTTGCTGCCAATGTGTAAAACAAAGGAGTACGGAGCACAAAATGCATATTGTTAGGTGGATTTTCAGGGGCCCATCCACTATGTGGGTTCAAAGGCTTATTGGGGTGCATATGAATTGGTAGCAGGGCAGGCCTTGAATTCAATGCAACACTGGTTTTCAGGAGTCCCCCCTGGACATCTTATGACACGGGTATTGTGGTGCGTCGTAATTCTTGGCAGCCCATCCTCTCACAGCATAGGCTACAACAGCTTAGGAGACCCACTGTTTCATAATGGCCCTTTAGGAAGATTAATGCAGCCTGATGCACCAGTAAAAATAGGCTCTGTGACTTTGAGTCCTTCCTTCATAAATGAAACAAGATGGGTCTGCTTATGTGTCACACACCACACGGCCAGCTAGGGGTGTTACATGTTACAATGACATTTCCCAGTGAATGCATTTGTAGTGGTTGAAAGCAATGTTAAACTTGAAAAATGCTTCAAAAACGCTGCGTCTGAACTAAGCCTAAGTGGGGGAGGAAATTTTTGATCTGGTGTTAAATATTTGGCCTTACATGCAAGTCATTAACCTGCAAAGGATGTACCGTGTCATATTTCCAAGCAAAATCCGTTTTGGTTTCGTTTTAGTGTGTTTTTTGTCGCACCGGGAGAAATGGCATGAATCTTGGAAAAAAATGTTTACGGCTGTGAACTACGAGTCAAGAATGCTTCCAGGGGCGATCCCCATGATGTTCCTGTGTCATTTGAGCAGTGTTTCCATCATTTTCAGGCATTTTTAGACCTTAAAAGGACCCCCGGGGGGATCGCGGTAAAAATACAGGGTCTCCCGTAGACTTACATTGGGCTCGTTATTCTGGCCGAGTACCCGAGTATACCAAACTGCTCGACCCGAGCAACGAGCACCCGAACATTTTAGTGCTTTCTCATCACTATTGTTCACCCGTTTTTTGAGGATTGAGCACAAGATGTCAATGGAATTGAGATCTGGGAAGTTTCCTGGGCCCCAAATCTCAGTGTTTTGTTCACCAACCTACTTATCACTTTTGCCTTGTGACGTGGTCTCCATCATGCTGGAAAAAACATTGTTCTTCATCACATTGCTCCTAGAAGATGGAATAAATTGGTCCTGGAGGAGGATTAGATCCTGTTCTTTATTCATGGTCTTGCTGTTAAGCAGAATTGTGAGTGAGCCCCTCCATAGATGAGAAGCCCCAACACATGAATGGTCTCAAGAGGCTTTACTGTTGGATGACACAGGAATCTTCACAGCGTTCACCTTTTCTTCCCAAAGTAATCATGCTTCCAGATGTCCAAAGTGGTCTAAAAGGGCTTCATCACAGAAAATAACTTTTCCCTTGTCCTCTGCAGTCCAATCCTTGTACTTTCTGCAGAATATCAGTCCATCCTTCATGTTATTCTTGGCAAGAAGTGACTTCTTTGCTGCCATCTGAACACCAATTCATCCTCTAAAGTCCTTCGATTCACTGTGCGTGCAGATGCACTAACTCCTGTCTGCTGCCATTCCTGAGCAAGCTCTGCATTGGAGATGAACTGATTCCATAGCTGAATCCTTTTCAGTTGATGGTGCCAGCATTTTCTGGACCTTCTTGGGTGCCATAAAGCTTTCTTCACAGCAACTGAATCATTCTCTTTGAAGTTCTTTAAAAGCAAGTTAAATGGTTGATTTATGGGCAATATTACAATTAGCAATGTCATTGCCTGTAAAACCCATTTTGATGCAAAGCAATGATGACTGCACGTGTTACTTTGGAAGTAACTCTGGTTAAGAGAAGAAAAAAGTAATTTCAAGCAATAGCCCCGTTTTAAAGCATCCAGTCTGCTCTTATAATCAATCAGCAGAGCAGAGTAATATCAGCTGCCTTGTCCTTGTTAACACTTTCTCCCGAGCAAACGAAAACTTAATTGAAATGATGTAAGCAGGTCATTTTGTGGCAGGGTCGAGATTCTGTGTTTCGTTTTTTTTTCTGATTAAGTTAGTTGTCATGTCAATGAATGACTTTGAAATTGTTTGCAATTCATCTCATCACTGTTCAGAACAGTCTAGATTTAATACAACGTGAATCTGTAAAAACTGAAGCAGCGAAGATTGCAAAAAACAAACTTTCTGTCAGTCTCAAAACTTTTTCCCGCAACTGTATCAATCTCAGATCATCTATATAACTCATATAAATCTTTCTCATGCGACTGCATTAGCTGCCTCCAAAAATGGAGCAAAATGTTTAAATCAATGACGTTTCATAAGATTATTTACAGTAGGATAATCTGTAGCATAAAAATGAATATTTTTGTGACACTTGTTCCCTCCCAACAAAGATTTCTGTTCTCATAATCGAATGGACCACCACAAAGTACAGGTTGTGTACGACTTGCACAGGTGGTAGGTTTTATGATTTACTGGTGTGGGCCAGAATGTAAGTTGTATCTGGGATTGCTGTGAGGGTAGGCAACGGGTGAAAAAATAAACCTTTATAGATACCTTTCCTCACCTCTTCTTACACCGTTTCCTCTGCATCTTCTGTTCTTCTATAGCTCCGTTCTGGAGTTGAGACCACTCATAGGCCTCAAATTGGTCTCATATGCCCACCACTCCCCTCCAATCCCACCTACATGAGTACATGAGGCTAATTAATGGATTCAGATTGGTCACCCTCATGCTCCGCCCCACCCAAATGACCACATGAGGCCAATCATAGGCCTCAGTGCTGGAATGGAGCGAGAGAAGAGCAGGAGACTGGGCAGCTGCGCTGGAGGCGGTGTAAGAACAGCTGAAGAAATGTGACTATTTAGGTTTTTTTTTTATTTCACACCTTTCTGGCTATCAGTGGGATATGGCAAGATGACAAATCAAAATATTTCACGAAATTCCTAATGATTTAGCTCAGGTAGGAATTGATTCACTCATAACTTAAAGTTTTATCTTAAGATAAAGTGTACTTACATTAGATAAATAAATAGACACAAGATAGATAGATAATAGATAGATAGATAGATAATAGATAGATAGATAATAGATAATAGATAGATAGATAATAGAAAGATGTCTCTGTGTCAGCAATTGAGTCTTCCTGTGTCTCCTACCATAGTGTTTTATATATATTTAATTGCCTTAAGGGCACACTAGACAATATACTACATACACAATGGTTACACATATACAATGGTCAGATATTCAAATACAGACAGTGGTAGGACAAAAGAAATAAGCAGAATATATGTCAATTACCAGTTTGATGTTAGGCTGTGTGTGTTATGGGCCGCAGGGGTCATGAGCTGCAAGCTCGCTCCTAGGTCCTTCACAGCTCTTTACTGGACCCGGCCTCCACTGTTGGACTGCATGTGCAGCGCCCCAGAGTCCTGGTCATTGCAGTACTGTGGCTCCGCCACTATGGGGAGCTACGGTGCGTCCGATGGCACTGAAGGAGTTCATCTGATCAGGTATCACAGACACCAATACATTTCACAGCTGGGCCTCCGGGGGGAGCTAAGGGTGCTATTCATTAGGCCACTCCCCACCATAGTGGGTAAACTGGGGGTCAGGCAGGAAGTTAGATCAGAAAGCTGACTGGATTGGACGAAGCAACACCTGGTGGCAGAGGGTGTTGTGGAGGAAGAGACAGTAGGGTCTCTGTCAGGGGTGGGATCCTGACAGAGGCTTGGTATTGGAAAGAACGTAACGGGTCCGCGCCAGCTCCGGGAAGCGGCGGGGCCCAAGAAAGGACTAGAAGCGAGATAGATTGTGCTGAGTGAGAAACGAGATCAAGCGATAGGAGAATACCAGTAGGGGTCGTGCTGTAAGACCGGAGCAACATCCTACTGAGGCGCACTACCGGTGGCCGGAACGCCGAGGGAGTATCATAACATTCAGCTTCAAGCAATACTCTAAACAGCGGCAGGACAGTCAGTCTAAGGCGGGCTGTCTCACACAAATCACCTATGAAGTCTTGGGGGGCACCTTGTGGAGAGGGGCGACTCTAGGGTCCCGGAAGAGCTCCGAGCCTACCCGTCAAACGGGTGCCGTCCCAACCAGAACAACCGGGAGGGACAGAGGATTAGAAGAACATCATTTAATCGAGTTGTGAGGGAACTTAAGAAACAGACACAACGGTTGTGGGGACTTTCCGTAAGCACAGCAGGGAAGGACCGCAACACATAGCGCTAGAAGGAAGGCACCGATTTCCACCTGTGAAGAGAACTCTGGAGGTGCCATTGGACCGGCCGGACTTGCGCAGCCTGGTGAACCGTATTCTGGATTGAGGACCCAGAGATCTTCAGTAAAGAGGTAAAGAGACTGCAACCTGGTGTCCTCGTTATTTACTGCACCGCACTACCTACATCCACACCTATCATTCACTGTGCGCCCCACGGCAGGGTCACGGACCGGGGCCTAGCCGCCGTGACAACCCCAGAGCAGAGAATCAGAGGCCCGGTACCGGGTAACCCCTCGGCCCTGCGGCGGTGGGGGCGCTACAACTTGGGGTCACGAACAGGATCTACTTAAGCCTGAAGAATCAGGTCATGTGTGCCTTAGAACTGTGATTTGTTGTGCTTGGACTGTACTTTATTGCAAAGACTGTGCTGCGCCATTTACCGCCAAAATCCGCCGCCATTGCAGCGCTGAAGAGAGTGCAGGAAGAGAGAAGGGGCGTGAAGTAGGCGTAGACAAGCTGGAGAGCGCGAACAGCAATGGCCGCCCAGTCTAAGTATTTCTGTGTCCTGAGGACGTGCCCGTCAACAGCCGAGGTCTGCCTCCTGATCCTGGTTGGAGGGTGGAGACCATGGGGACGGGGCCGCCCACGAAAGAGACCGTGGGAAGAGGACATTGGAGAGAAGGCAAAGATGGCGACACCAGGAACCCCGCGTGGGACTGACCCGATCCGGCCTGAGGCTGCGCAACCCGACACAGCCCCAGAAGCGCCGACGCTGCGGGGTCTGACCCTTACGGAACCACCGATGGGCCGACCCCCTTTGCCGCTGTCTGAGGAGTGTGTGGCTGCAACCGAGGCCCGACAGCTAGCCCGCCGGCCGGAGGCTGATGCCCGCGTGCTTACTCGGCTAGGCCAGCCCACGGAGATCCGTTTGTCCCCAGTGTCCCCTGTTCCTTCCCGCCTGGCCGCGGCTGGAGGTACGCTACAGACGCCGGACCTGAAGATCTTGCCGGACGCCGAACATCTGCGGCGTCTGATGACAGTATGGCGGAACCGGCCCCAGCCTGCAGCATCGATTGACTTGGTCAGAGCTCCGGAGATCCCGCTGTCCCACTGGGGTGTAGTGGTCTCCTTCAACCCCCGATATGGGCGCGGGGTTATCCAGGAAATCGGGGAGCCGCTACAAATTCATGTGGATCGGGAGGAGGTGGAGCCCTGCAGCGGAAGATTTCCCCGCGACCTGGAGCCAGGTGATGCGGTGACTTACACCAGATGGAGGAGGGCTACGGTAGAGGCTGGCTGGATGGCGCGAGGCGTGCAGCGATGCATTGCCCTCCAGGCTGCTGCCGGAACACCGGAAGAAGATGATCCTGTGGGGAAAGCAGCCGAGCCCGGCCCCGCAGAACCTCGAGAAGCCCGGCCTCGCCATGCCCCGGAGGAACGTGTGCACCTGCCAGCGAGAAGGGCCTCCCGGCGAGGGATTTTATCACTGCTGGGACCGGAACCGCTTCCTGGCTCACCACTGCGATCCGTTGGCCTGGTGAGGCCAGATCGGAGACCACCACCGTAAGATTTTACTGTTCTTTCTTACTTGTAAGTAGTTACTGTTTTACTGCTTTAATGTTGCTGCTAAACCCGTTCAGGGTAAACTCTAAAAGGGGATCCTTCTATGGACCTGGGATCCCTATTGTTTTTGGTTATTTTCTATTTTTTCTACGTTATTTAAAAACTGCTGAAATCATGAACAGTGCATGATCCGAACTTCTTGTATATAGTTTGCACCTTATTAAAGGCGCTCCCTACTGGTTTTACTTAAAGAAGGACTCTTTGCGAAGATACCGCACTGGAACCTTTGCTGAGTATGGACTGGTAGCTTGAGAAGATATGCTACCTCACAGAGACTTGGTCCCCTCTTAAAGGGGATGTTCATTTGCCGCACTTCGATAGTAATATTGCTTAAGACAAGTAGCAATAATGTTGATGAGAGAAAAGTGATAATAATGTTTGTACGAGAAAGTTATATGTGTTCAACTGGTTAATTGTGAAGAAATGTTAATGATGTTATCTGAGAAGAAAAAGGTGAAAGATAGAAGAAGGATGCAGTAGACCCGTAGGGATAGATGTGGTGTCCAGCATGCAAGAAAGAAAGATAATGAGAAGGCTTAATGTTCAGAAGAAAATGCTTGATAATGTTGATAGATAGCTAGGATAGAAGGTAAACCCTGAGTCCTCATAGGAGTCATGTAGAGATGGCTCAGTGCTCTTGAACTGAAGGTAATGTTATGTTCTATACTGTGTATAGTAGTTGAAAAGGCAGAAGGCCCTGGCTGAACGGGGCGGTCCTGTAACAGAAAGGAGAGGCAGTAGGTCTGGTGCCGATAGGACAGGCGGTCCTGCAGATCCAAAGTAGGAGAATGTAAAAGTTAAAATACCTTATAATGTGATTATAGGAAGGTCTTTAGTGGATTAAGAGTGTATGTCCTTAAAGGCAAAGTTAAATTATTGTTCAACAATTTTGCACTTAGTAGAATACCCGGTTGGGTAGCAGGAGTTATTTATAACCTGTAATTTATAATGTTAACCATGTTTGTAACGTTTAAGTGTCCTCACCTCCCATAAAGGGAAGCTCTGTTCAAGTATACTTATTGTTATTGCACTCAACAAAATTGTATGTCTTTTTGCTAACTTGTATTGTTGTTTTCTTCCCAGTCCCGGAGTACTGTGTTTAACCAGGGGGGAGTGCAGTGCCCCAGAGTCCTGGTCGTTGCAGTACTGTGGCTCCGCCACTATGGGGAGCTACGGTGCGTCCGATGGCACTGAAGGAGTTCATCTGATCAGGTATCACAGACACCAATACATTTCACAGCTGGGCCTCCGGGGGGAGCTAAGGGTGCTATTCATTAGGCCACTCCCCACCATAGTGGGTAAACTGGGGGTCAGGCAGGAAGTTAGATCAGAAAGCTGACTGGATTGGACGAAGCAACACCTGGTGGCAGAGGGTGTTGTGGAGGAAGAGACAGTAGGGTCTCTGTCAGGGGTGGGATCCTGACAGAGGCTTGGTATTGGAAAGAACGTAACGGGTCCGCGCCAGCTCCGGGAAGCGGCGGGGCCCAAGAAAGGACTAGAAGCGAGATAGATTGTGCTGAGTGAGAAACGAGATCAAGCGATAGGAGAATACCAGTAGGGGTCGTGCTGTAAGACCGGAGCAACATCCTACTGAGGCGCACTACCGGTGGCCGGAACGCCGAGGGAGTATCATAACATTCAGCTTCAAGCAATACTCTAAACAGCGGCAGGACAGTCAGTCTAAGGCGGGCTGTCTCACACAAATCACCTATGAAGTCTTGGGGGGCACCTTGTGGAGAGGGGCGACTCTAGGGTCCCGGAAGAGCTCCGAGCCTACCCGTCAAACGGGTGCCGTCCCAACCAGAACAACCGGGAGGGACAGAGGATTAGAAGAACATCATTTAATCGAGTTGTGAGGGAACTTAAGAAACAGACACAACGGTTGTGGGGACTTTCCGTAAGCACAGCAGGGAAGGACCGCAACACATAGCGCTAGAAGGAAGGCACCGATTTCCACCTGTGAAGAGAACTCTGGAGGTGCCATTGGACCGGCCGGACTTGCGCAGCCTGGTGAACCGTATTCTGGATTGAGGACCCAGAGATCTTCAGTAAAGAGGTAAAGAGACTGCAACCTGGTGTCCTCGTTATTTACTGCACCGCACTACCTACATCCACACCTATCATTCACTGTGCGCCCCACGGCAGGGTCACGGACCGGGGCCTAGCCGCCGTGACAACCCCAGAGCAGAGACTCAGAGGCCCGGTACCGGGTAACCCCTCGGCCCTGCGGCGGTAGGGGCGCTACACATGCATGATAGAGAGACCACATGGCCTTACACTAGCCTTTATCCCCTTTGGGTCACTCTTCTCCTGCCCTCTGGGCTGAACCTAAATCTCCTCCCTTTGCCTCTGCAGCTAAAAATTCCCAAACCTAAGATGGGTCATAATTCCTTAATAGATGGTTGTAGGGAGGTGGTTTTGGTGCCATCAGATCCGGCTGTTGCCTTGCTACGCATTAAAACCTAACACAGCTTTGCTATCTGGTTTCTACTAACTGCTCTATGTAACTACATACCCCTATGTGCTAGAACAGGTCTAGACTCAGGCAGGCGTTTGCCATGTTCTGGAGATCTTGGAAATATACATGTTGTACAGCTAGGACGTACAGTATCTCCATAAGTCCTTATAGAATTATGTTTCTGGATTGTTCTAGAAGTTGTCTCCAGCTTCAGCAAGACTCTATATGGCAACCAGACCCTTGGAAAAAACTCAGAAAAAATACATACAATAAGATACGGCCTTCCCACTATATGAGGTATTGGTTTAATACAGGCTAGGAGCGGCACATGTGCAAACTACTTGATAAGAACAACCACCCCCACCCTCCAAACATTGCAGGGGTTGGCTGCCTAGTAGAAAAAATGCACATTGTTATAACTCACATAGGACGCCAGTCACACTGATAAGTGTGGTGCACAGTGTCTGGTATGCAACCTATTAATGACGCCCCTTGTATTAACAGGCGGGCTGCCCAGCACTTTAATATGCAGCACACAGTGACAGACGCCCCAGAAAAACCTAACCAACATAGAGGCCTGGCCACATCCTGCAAAAAAGGATATGATATAGTGCAAAAAAAATGCATGCATATGATAAACACATACACTATTTGAGGTATTGGTTTAATATTATAGTGTGACTGGCGTCCTATGTGAGTTATAACAATGTGCATTTTTTCTACTAGGCAGCCAACCCCTGCAATGTTTGGAGGGTGGGGGTGGTTGTTCTTATCAAGTAGTTTGCACATGTGCCGCTCCTAGCCTGTATCAGTGGAGGCCTGCTGCATCCTGCTAAGTGTGCATTTGTCATCAGACAGGGTTTTGGGAAGGCCGTATCTTATTGTATGTATTTCAACCAGGCCCTTGTCCTGCTCTGAGCTGGTAAAGGTGTGAGATCTGTCACTTATAGCCTTACAACGTTTGAGGCTTGACCCCATGCTGAGCTAGGTGTTCTCATACAGCTGCACACTGAAGGGGGTTTCATAATCCCATGCCAGATTGGATGCAAATGATTGACATGAAATTATATCTCCAACATTCTTCACATTCATTAACAAGTATTAACATCACGTTTAGTCATCAAATACATTATTGAGACTTCCTCAATATAAATAGATAGGATATAGAGATGAGCGAAAACCGTGACAATCGGGGTCTGTACTGAATACTTAGTGTTCGGACACGGACCCTGAACACTGTTAGAGGAGGGATTTCTATTACTTCTCAGGCTTTTTCTGCCTTAGGTACCAAAGCTATGAGCAATAATCAGTGAGACACATACACGCCTTGTCTTTCCAAATAGTCTCTGTTTAATGAATTGATAGGGTGGTCTTTTAGACAAGATCAAAGGGAAATGAGGCATCTATCTATATAATCACCTAAAGGGTACTTTCGTCTGTTTGTCAGTCTGTAACGGAAATCCCAGGCTTAGTCCGGCCGCGAATTGGCCCCTCCCTACTCTCCTCCAGTCAGTGCCCTCTCCCTACTCCCCTCCCATCAGCGCCAGTGTGTCGCCCCATCCCAGACCAACTTTTTACTATTGATGCTGGCTATGCAGCATCAATAGTAAAAAGATATAGTGTTAAAAATAATTTAAAAAACCCCAAAATTGTGCTATTCTCACCTTCCGACATCCACGATGTGCGCGATGCTGCCTCCAGCTTCCGTTCCCAGAGATGCATTGCGAAATTACCCAGATGACTTAGCGGTCTCGCGAGACCGCTAAGTCATCTGGGTAATTTCGCAATGCATCTCTGGGAACGGAAGTTGGTGTCCGCATCGCGCGCCTCAAGACAGCTTCGGTGGACGACGGAGGGTGAGTATATAACTATTTTTTATTTTAATTCTTTTTTTTAACAGGGATAAGGTACCCACATTGCTATATACTGCGTGGGCTGTGTTATATACTACGTGGGCTGTGTTATATACTATGTGGGCTGTGTTATATACTACGTGGGCTGTGTGATATACTACGTGGGCTGTGTGATATACTACGTGGGCTGTTATATACTGCTTGGGCTGTGCTATATATTACATGGGCTGTGTTATATACTGCCTGGCTGCTATATGCTACGTGGGCAGTGTTATATACTGCATGGACTGTGTTATACAGTATACTAATTGGCCTGTGTTATATACTTCATGGGCTGTGCTATATATTAGGTGGGTTGTGCTATATACTACGTGGCTGCTATATAATACGTAGCTGTGCTATATACTGCGTGGCTGTCTGTGTTACATGGGCTGTGCTATATATTATGTGGCTGCTATATACTATGTGGCTGCTATATACTATTTGGCTGTGCTATATACTACGTGGCTATGCTATATACTATGTGGCTGTGCTATATACTACGTGACTGTGCAACACACTACATGGCTGTGCTATATACCACGTGGCTGTGCTATATACTACGTGGCTGTGTTATATACTACGTGGCTGTGCTATATACTATGTGGCTGTGCTAAGCGTGACATACATACATACATACATATTCTAGAATACCCGATGCGTGTTATATACTACGTGGACTGTGCTATATATTACGTGGGCTGTGTTATATACTGCCTGGCTGCTATATACTATGTGGGCAGTGTTATATACTGTGTGGCCTGTGTTATATACTACGTGGCCTGTGTTATATATTGCGTGGGCTGTGCTATATATTACGTGGGCTGTGCTATATACTACGTGGCTGCTATATACTGTGTGGCTGCTATATACTACGTGGCTGTGCTATATACTATGTGGCTGTCTGTGTTACGTGGGCTGTGCTATATAGTATGTGGCTGCTATATACTATGTGGCTGCTATATACTGTGTGGCTGCTATATACTATGTGGCTGTGCTATATACTATATGGTTGTGCTATATACTATGTGGCTGTGTTATATACTACGTGGCTGTGTTATATACTACGTGGCTGTGCTATATACTACGTGGCTGTGCTAAGCGCGACGTATATACATACATACATATTCTAGAATACCCGATGTGTTAGAATTGGGCCACCATCTAGTTACATAATAATCTGGCAGAAATATGAGTTATACAATGGGATGTCAAACACATCCTAGGATGGAAGATATATTACGTGAGATTATGTGGGGGAACTTTCCTTATGTCAACGTGCTCTGGTTGAAGAGGAAGTCTGTGTTACCATTTGGGATCGGCACCCCGAACATCGGCTAAGAGAGCTGCAGTTCTCACGATGTCAGATGACAGCGTGAGTCAGCAGCTGTGACCGGCAGTAAAAAGGTTACCTCTGGCCACAGGTGTCTGCTGGTGAGAGAGTAATACTCCCATCAGCCTACTCTTGCTGTCACTGATAACAGCGAGGGCAGGCACCGCTGACAGGAGTATTCATCACCTGGCGCTTGTGCTAAAAATATATATATTTTTAAATTACATGGGGTCTCTTCTATTTTTGATAAGCAGAACAGGTAAAACTGACAGCTGCAGCCTGCAACCCTCAGGTGTCAGCTTTATCATGGCTGGTTATCAATAATAGAGGGGTCCCATGTCGTTTTTTTTTTAATAATTAAACAAATGATTTAAACAAATTGCGTAGGATAACTAGCCAAGCTAAAGCAGACAGCTGGGGGCTGATATACTCAGGCTGGTAAGGGGACATGGATATTGCCCCCCCCCCCAGTCTAAAAATAGCAGCTGGGCCAGAAAAGGCATATGTGGATGGGTTAATCTGTACAAGATAAGTGACAAAATGGTTTACTTCATGTACTAATTCTATTATGGATGTCTTTATTGTGAATCTATTATGGTCCTGCTGTTAATATTTGACTTCTGTGTCTGATACTTGTTATGGCCCAGTGGGGTGGATATTGATTATAGGTATTATCTGAAAACCTCATCTTATCACTATCTATTACTAATTAGCTGTGTGTATATCAGGCTATTGATCTTTTATCTTGTGTGCAGCTGATGATACTATATTCTTCAGTCTTTATCTTGGCAATGTAACCTATAAGGGATAGGTTTTTCCTCTCATATGGCTATGTACATTAAGCTCCCCACCGAGTATCTTGGAATGTACATGTAACTTCTGTTCAATCAACAGTATTTTCCAGTAAGGTAAGGAGCTAACCTCATTGCAGCACACTTTACCTCATTGCTGTGTAACATCACCCACCGAGAGATAGCTATATGACATAGTTTATTGCCTAGAGTCTCTCTATCAGACTCAGATATTGTATATATGCACTTAAGCACTTTATTTGGTTGGTGGTGTTGGCTTTGGTGAGGGAGGTCCTGTTGTAGGGTCAGATAGGGACAGTCTACGTGGAGTGGGGGCGCCACAACGTATCCCCTATGGTGCCAACCTCCGCTGTTAGGAAGAGGAGCGAAGAAATAGATTTTGCCTCCCTTAGATTATTTCTGTGTGACTTGATCAATGAATTTATATTCGCTGCTGACATTGAATAATTCATGATCCTTACATGCTCTACTCGCCTAATTATGTATATTGTGTCGGCTTTTTTAATGAATACAAATAAACTACAATTTTATAGGGTTTTTTACCTTTGGTATTCCACAATTATAGACCCTGGTCCATTCTATTTTGCTTTTCTCACATCTATTAGATGCATCAATTCTGGTGCTTTGCAGCTTTTCCCACTTGCCACTACCCTACGTTAGCAAGTGGGGTAGTGGTTGTGGGGTTGATGTCAGCTGTTTTATGGCTGCAGACATCAAGCACACAGATTAGTAATGGAGAAGGGACTATAAGACACCCTCATTAGTAACCCCATAGTTAGATTGTAAAACACACAAAGCCAGAATAAAATCCTTTCATTGAAAGAAAGACACAGATTCCTTTATTTGAAATAAAAATACTAAAGTACAGATATACTCACCTATACACCTAATCCACTGAAGCCCATGTCACCTGTAAAAAAACCAGAAAATAATAAACAACCTTATCCCTCACCTGTTCCCTGACATGAATATATTCCTCATATGCCCATGTTCCCTGTAAAAGAAGAAAAATAATAAACAACCATATACCTCACCTGACCGAAGTGTAGATTGGCAATACTGTCCCATGCCGTAATCAACGCTGCGATATCTGATTTACAACATGAACAGTGCTGTTATGTGACCGTTCAGGTTGAAAACCAGAAAACCTTTACTGGTTGCTTTATGGAGGGACCCCAGAATAAAAATGATGTAGGGTCCCCCCATAATTTCAAACCAATAAAGGCTAAACAGACAGCTGTGAACTGATATTTATAGCCAGGGAAGGGGCCGGGGAAATTGGCCCTCCTCCTGTGCTAAAGACCTCAGTCCTCAGCCCCACCATCAATAAGATGCACCAAATCTGGCGCTAAGCCTCACTCCTTCACTTGCCCTGGTGCAGTGGCAAGTGGGGTAATAAATAGTTGTGGGGTTGTGGTAATAGATAAATAATAGATAACATATAGAGAGATAATAGATAGATAATAGATGATAGATAATAGATATATAATAGATAGATAATAGATATATAAATAATAGATAGATAATGGAAATATAATAGATGGATAGATTATATAGATAGATAATAGATTAGATAATAGATAGCTAATAGATGATAGATAGATAATTGTTAGATAGATAGATATTATTAACGGATGTTTTCACACAGATTAATAATAATAATAATAATAATAATAATAATAATAATATACCGTAATCTTTTGTTTCCTCTTTGGAGCAGGATCTGTTCCTGGTTCCTGTATTGTAACACTGACATCTAGAGGACATTTCTGGAACTAATGTTGTAGATTGATAACATGAATTCTGAATAACTAGAAATAAGTGAATCTTTTGAAATGTGAATTCTCCAGTTTCGTCAAAGTTTTGCCTATAATTAGATTAATAGGGAATCGATTTTGCATGAATTGCAAGTATGACAAAGCCTCCAATTTCCCTTAAGAGACATGTATGACACTCTGAGGTTTCACAATAGATTCACAGTATAAATGTTAACATGACCTCGCCATATGCGGCTATAGGGAAATGGGTGGTAACGATTCTTCCCTCCTCTGTTGTCACTCACAATAGCTGTAATGTTTGAAGACATTTTAAACAAATGGCTCCTTGTGCCATGAATGATGAGATCTGTCCTTTTTGCGCGATGGCTCCTTTTCAAATACTGTAGACCCCCAGAAAATATGTCCATGAAAAATAAACTTGATTGACACATCCAAAAAATAGATACAATCTTATAATTTTATTCCATGTCTGTCAAACATGTTGGTGATAGAAATCAACCATCAAACGAGCACCGATCGACTATATTCAGCTGGGTGGTTGTTTACCCGCCTCTATGATAATCCGCTAGATGTCATAGCTGAAGTGCATTATCGGGAGAAGCAAAATGACGTTACCCTGCTCTCTGATGCTTCAGTTGGGCTGAGCAAGTTTTTTTTTCTTTTTTGACAACCGCAAATCTAATCTCCATCTGTGAATTTCAGGAAATCCAGATGTCTAGCCTCAAGCCCCTGATGAAGCCAGTTATGGCGAAACATGTCGGAGAGAATATGAGTGAATTTTAATCGGCTCTAGTGGTCCGTCTGGCAACTGACATTTATAAGCATCCTGAGAAAAGCTCCCCTAGCTGGTGGACTGCAGCCATTAATCTAGGTAGGAGACATATTAGCTTTAGGAGAGCGATATCCCATAGAGGAGTTCCAAATAAATACTATACAGCAACACCACCTGAGGCATTACAATCTTTATTTGATAGGCCATATTAATTAACTACAATAAAAGTCAAGTTTTAATCACATTATCCCTTAAGTTGGGTCCATTTACCCCCTGGGTAATCTGTTTCAGGAAATCTGACTTGGACTCGATCATCTGCAGATTGGTCCGCTCATCTCTATTTCTACTCAAATTTTACAAAATGTGGGTATTTTGTTATTTGCTTACACGCAGAATCAGCAGAATGGAAAAGGGTTAGAAAAATGTTAAAAACTAAAAAAAAAATCCTTATACTGACACTCACCTCTCTGACCCATGCGTCACTTGTCTGGTCCTCAGCACATCTTTTGATCACTGCCTCTTGTGCTGAAATCAACGGTTCTGCGTATGCTCCAGTGACTAATCAGAACTGTCAGCCCAGTCCTTGTGGGAGGGGGCCAGTTATTTCAGTGCAAGTGACTTTGATCAGAAGATGCAGCTAGGACCAGAAGGTACGACTGGACGGGTGATGGTGAGGAGCTGAGGTGTCAGAGTGCTGAGCGGTAAGGTGCAGCTTGTGAAAAGGTGGCTCCAACCTGAGACTTTGACTCTGGCCCAGATGGTGGAGAGGGTGGTGGTCGACCAGCTGGTGGGAGCTCTGCCAGCAGCCATATAGTGTTGGGTGGAGCAAGGTGACCTAAGCACTCTGAACCAGGTGGTGGGACTGACTGAGCGGTTCACAGCCATTCAGGACTTTATACGGGACACGCCTCCATTACAGCTGTCACATCGGGCCCCACAACCCAGTAGCCTGGGAAAAGTCCACGACCCTCTACTGGGGTCATTCAGAACCTAGCCCGTACTGAGGGGGCATCCCGAAGGGAGAGTGACAGCAGACCTGTGTCCCCTAAATCGGCCCTAAGGTCCAGTCGCGCCACAGCTATCAAGTATTGGCAGTGCCAGGGCTCAGGACATGTGACTGCCAACTGCTCCCTGACAGTTGAACCCATGGACTGCGGATACACTCGCCATGTGTCTATGTATGCCCAGCCAGTGTGCACCGCCACTACAGGCACTGTCGGTACCGAACCCCAACTGTGCAAGGTACTCGTTAATGGGTAACAGACAGACATTCTCTTGGACTCGGGGAGCTTAGTGACTCTGGTACATGGGTCCCTTGTTGCAGGGGACAACCAAATGGACGGAAGGTGGGTGTGGTATGCATACATGGAGAACTCTGAGAGTACCCGACCGCGGAGGTTACATTCTCCACCCTGTGTGGAGAGATAAGACATGTGGAGGGAGTGGTAAAGACTCTTCCGTATGGTACTGTATTGGGAAGAGGCTTACCCCTGTTCTGTTCCCTGTGGGAGACCAAGGTTAACCCTCCCAGGGTAAATGGTCTTCCGGGCGCAGAACCCGAAGATCCCGAGTCAGGAATACTTGCCGTAAGGGTCGCCAACATAGGGATAGAGTGTAACCCCGATAGGTTTCCTCTAGAGGTATTGGCAGGAGAGGTCGAGGAGACCTCGCCGATCCCCAAGCTGGAAGTCTCCCCTGGTAAGTTCGGGACAGCTCAGCTCCAGGATCCCACCCTTGCTCGGGCACGACAAAGGGTGACAGAGGTGAATCGAGTGGCTCAGTAACCGGGTGCAGAAACTGTTTTTCTATATGTGGCTGTCAACTAAGACCTAATGTAAAAGATTGACAAAATCTGGGATGAAGTGGTAGAAGAACTGATAGTGCTTCAATCCTACCATCGCGCAGTGCTTGAAATGACCCACACCCACAAGCTGGGAGGGCACTCAGGGGCCAAAAAGACGCTGGAAGGCATACTGCAGCGTTTATTTTTGGCCTGAGGTCTATGCGGAGGTCCAGAGGTAGTGTGACACATGTCCAGAGTGCCAACTGACCTCACCCACCGCAAACTACCGGAGTCCATTGGTACCTCTGCCCATTATAGAGGTACATTTTGAGCGGATTGCGATGGATCTAGTGGGTCCGATAGTTATATCTGCACAGGGCCACTAAAACATATTGGTGGTCGTCAGGATCAGACTGCCCCAGAGGGGAGCGGGAATCCTCCATTGGGCCCCTTCCCAGATCTGGGCTCCCAACCTTATTGTATGACCAGCACTTGTCATAATTCACTTAATTCACTTTGTACAGAAAAAAGCAGCATCTCATTCATTAACCAAGCTACCCAGTTTATTATTATATAGGATTATAGGTAAATTTGGGAACCAGAGTCTTGTAATATTTGTATGCAGGTGAAAAGTGGGCCCCCCAAAGTCGATGTTACTGGTGGGCCCTGGGCTCCCCAGTCCAACACTGGTGGTCGTAGATTGCGCCACCTGGTACCTGGAGGCCATTCCGCTTAGTAACACCACAGCCAAACTTATCGTCTGGGAGTTTTCCATGTTCTGTTGTCTTGGGCTTCCGAAGGAGATCCTCACTGATTAGCGGACTCCTTTTATGTCTAAGGTGACAAAGGAACTGTGCAAGCTTCTAAAAATAAAACAATTGCCCACGTCGCTGTATCACCCCCCGACCGACGGGTTAGTCGAGCGCTTCAACAAAACCCTCAAATCCATGTTGAGGAAAGTAGTCGCCAAGGATGGAAGGGATTGGGACATGCTGTTGCCCTGCTTGATGTTCGCCATTCGGGAGGTACCGCAGACTACCACAGGATTTTCACCCTTTGAGCTACTTTATGGCAGACTTCCTAGGGGTCAAAGAGATGTGGGAGCAGGAACCTACGCCACATAGGAGGGTCACTGAGCACGTGGCCAATATGCAGGACCGAATTGCAACGATCATGCCTATAAAGGAGCATTTGGTGGATGCTCAAGCAGCGCAGAGCCGCATATATAACAAAAAGGCCACGGTACGGTCCTTTAACACAGGAGATTGGGTGTAGGTTTTGGTGCCCACCACCGAAAGCAAGATTATGGCCAACTGGCAAGGGCTGTATGACGTTAGGGAAAAAGTGCTTTTGAGGAAGCCTCATTGTGCGCCAAAACGTCGCCTATAGAAATAAATCCACTTTCTATTTCTTTTTTTCATCTATCTATCTATTATCTATCTATCTATCTATCTATCTATCTATCTATCTATCTATCTATCTATCTATCTATCATCTATCTATTGTCTATTATCTATCTATCTATTATCTATCTATCATCTATCATCTATTATCTATCTATCTATCTATCTATCTATCTATCTATCTAGCTATCATTTATTATCTATTATCTATCTATTACCTATCATCTATCTATCCATTGCCTATCTATCTATCTATCTATCTATCTATCTATCTATCTATTATCTATCTATTATATATCTATCTATTATCTATCTATCAATCATCTATCTATTATCTATTATCTATCTATCTATTATCTATTATCTATCTACTATCTATTATCTATTATCTATCTATTATCCATCTATTGTCATCATCTATCTTTTGTCTATTATCTATTATGTATTATCTATCTATTATCTATTATCTATCATCTCTCTATTATCTATCATTCTATCTAATATCTATTATCTATCTATTATCTATCTATCCATCCATTTTTGTGTTTGTCTTTCTAATCTTTTCTGGTTTACAGTTAATTTTAGTTATAATGGGATTACATCTGTGAATCTTCAGACTTCACTTTTTTCCTGAATATTTTAATATTAATAGTTTTTTTACTCCATAACTAATTGTTGGATTCGGCCGCTGATTCTGTAAACAGTTGTTGTTACAGATAGAATTGGAGGTGGTGGGTATCTGTGAGCAGCGGCCTCTGTGGGGATCAGTTATTATCTGGCACGTTCTCAGACGGAGCTGTCGAGCGGCTCTAAGCGGTAAACAAGGTGTTCGCTGATAAACACATAAATAGCTGCAAGAACCTGAGATTGCCGCCGTCCCATAATGCACCAGGATTGTGTCCATGCCTGAACGCATCTTGTGGATGAAATCTCATAAAATCTACGATTTGTTACTACAAAAGCTAGACATTTTATTTGGGGGCGGAGCTGAAGGATAGGCTGGGGTGCACTTACTTTTTATTTTCTATCACACTTTGTAATAATTTATTGAATCTCAGACAACTGATTTATTTTTTTCACAGATGGTTGATTTAGGAAACCATCAACAAGTTTCTTACTAGCCAAGTCGATCCATCCTGGTGGTGGGGTTCATTTTAAGCCATGTGATATGCTGCACTGAATTCTGGGAGAAATATTGTATCACTGTACAGTGAACGGCACCAACTAGAATGTGAATTTATACGGTAAATTCTCCAGACACTGAACAAACAGGGCGTGCTATGGAAAGTGATTACAGAAATCTAAGTTTACTCCTTTGAGTATTCCAGTTTTGTTTTATAAGATTTCAGAGATATAGGTCTTTTATTTAGTATTAGTTTTCTAGTTTTTACTACTGGGTCTGGTTAACAGGCTCCTCGGGGGCGGGTCTTTATATTATTCAGTTTGTGAGCCACACCCCCTAGGAAGATTGAAAAAATTCAGGGGAGGAACAGGAATAAAAAGTGATAGAGAAAGAACAGTGGTTGTTTTAGGTGTAAAATTCCTAAAAGTGCAACATGTCTAAAGAAAAATAAAAGAAAGTAACAGAGGTGTAATTGGCACCAAAGATCCGGGGCAAAGCACACGCTCCAATTCTTTGGTGTGGACAGGCTCCAGTCGGTGATGAGTATAGAGGCAGAACCTCTGGGGCTGCGCAGAGCCCGGACCCCACAACCCAATTCTACACCTGTCCTCTCTCGGAACCTTAGTAGACATAGTGACATTCTGATTCCATGATGTCAGTAATTCTCTCTTCCCCGGGATTGTCAGGATCCATACTTCATCATTTACGGGGGTCAGTGACAACAAGTGACATTTTCCTATACGTTTCCTGGATCTCCATAATGTGCAGGTTACAGGACGCCTCCGTCTCCATGTCCGGGGTCGCCAGTGCAACCTCCATATCCGGCTGATTAGATCAGACTGGTATTTATAGAAATATAACCTTTTTAACTGGAAGCAAACATGAGACAAAGATGGGGCTGCGAGGTCAGGTGCCGATCGGCCGCGCGTTCTCTGATGTCATTAGTATCGAGGCTTTTTATAGACGGAGAATGAGAAAAGAGGGAAAAATGACTGCAGGAGACAGAGGCAGGAGATATGGGCAACACGGATGAGCCCAGAAAATATTACAATTCCAAAAATTTTGTTTCGGGGAAAGTTGGGTGACAACATCCAACATGGGCTCTGTTAGAACACATACAAGATTTTTCACCCAGCTTTCCTACTATTCTGTTTGCAGAGGATGCTATTTGTCGTTCTGGGTTTGGAAATGCCGGCTTACTAAGACAGTGCACGCCATTGCAACTCATTTCCACCCAGCTTTCCTGCTATATAAATAAATCTGGGTGCAGAGGACGCTTTTTGACATTCTGGGTTCTGGAAAAGCTGGGCTTTAAGATAGTGGCTGCCATTGTAACTCATTGTATCCCAGCTTTTCTGCTGTAAATTAAAAAAAGATCCAAACTACTATGGGAGCCAAGGATGATAGAAGCCATTCAGAGCTGTAGGAAAGGTGGGTAATGACTCTCAGGTAAACTCTAATGGGCTTTAAGATATGGCTGCCATCAGATTTTCTCCACACAGCCACCCAGCTTTCCATCTGTAAAGAACTTCAGTGCTGGTCGTCTATGTTGTTCTGTGACTTAACAGCAGAACATATTTATCATTCAGGGCTTTTGGAAAGCTGGGTAATGACTCTCACAAACTGTAATAGGCTTTCTGGGAAAGCTGGGATGCAATTAATATGGCTGCCATGACTGTTCCTGCATGCAGTCACTTAGCCCTGAATAGTCACTTGCCCTTTAGGGTTCTAGAAAAGCTGGGTACTGACCCATATAGAAGTTACTTATTTGTCACTCAACTTCCCCAGAAATTGATTCAGGCTGAATAGACTTTATCAATTTCACACAAAAATGATGTCTCAAGGACTTTTGGGAAAGCTGGGTTGCAATTAATATAGCTGCAGTTAAGGATCAAAAAGGTCATCAACTTTTTTACTCTATTATCCTTTCAGGAATCTGGGAAAGCTGAGTGACCCCCAGTCAGAGATGTATAAAAGCTTTTATAACTGTATTCCATCCCCATGGCATTTTTTCATACCCAGAATAAAAAATCTGATTAGTTGTGTGTGCAGGAGTCAGGGAAAGTTGGGTGATGGTGAAAACTATCATGTCCTTTTTCCCAGATTCTGTAACAGAAGATTTTTAGTGAGAAAATGTGGAGATTCCCATATTATGGCAGTACACAGGTAGCAGAGCCGAGTTTGTAATTTTGCACAACTCATCATGGGGATATTGTTACTGATGTAGTCTGACATCTGCTTCCTGGCTCAGGCTCCTGTTCTGCTCCGTGCTTTACACTGCAGGTGCACTTGCTCGGAGTGGCTGCTGATTACAAGGTAAAAGCTCAGCAGTAGGTTAGTACATGAAGATCTGATTATTAGGGAGGAGCGAATATTCTCGGTTATACGCAGAAATCACTCGAGTATCTGGGGCTTGGATGTGCTCGGCACAGCAATCATTAGCTGGTGCTCGGATTTGAGGCTCAAATCCCCGCTCGCATGTTTGGTACCTGTTACGCAGCCAATAAGCATGCAGAGATCGCCTGCCAGTCACTGTAATGCCATAGCCACCTTGGTAGTGGCATTACTGTGATTGGCTGGATATAATACTTCATCAGGAGTTATAAAAGAACAGGCACCGCCACGCTCGAAAACACTGACACCATTGCACATCTCAGGGACAGGTATGATTGGAGGGAGGGAGCAGTTATCCAGGCCAGTGTGTGCGCAGTATAACTAATCAGAGTCTTCTACTGTTGATACTATTGCTGATGCTGAACCATCATGATAACAGCCCTTCTATGGACTAATCCTGCATTTTGCTGTTTGTATCAGATACATCCTGCATTTAGCCTAGGGACAGTTGCAGGAGCAGGGAGAGTGACAGAATACACCCTCTAGGCAGGGCTTAGGGCTTTGCAGTCCATTACTAAATACTGTATATAGCTGCTGCATGTAACCACATTCTTTTTTTGGGGGGTGAAAAAATTGACTTTGTTGTCCTCCATACTGTTTAACGTGTTCAGTGCTACATTACGGTGTTATATAAAACAAAAAAAAATGTTCCAAATTTGTTTTATTAGTCATCCATAGAGTTTACCACGGTTAGTGGTACATTATAATGGTATATAACACTCCCTCCAAAAAAGTCATCCATACAGTTTAACGTACTCTGTATAAAATTACGGTGGTTTAACATTTTTAAAAACTGCTCGGCCATCTGCAGTGACCCAACTTTTTGGCTCATTAAAAAAATGCAGTTTCAATTAATAAAGGAAACTTGATTTCCAGAGACCTATAAATTAGAAAATAGATAAGGTGCACGGTAAGGGACAGGAGAGTGGAAGTGCTGGTGATGCTTGTGCACATAGACGCCAAGGACGTAGGGTAGGTGCGACTATGCTACTGCTGGAGCTCAAAAAATAAACACCCATCCACAACACATAGCTTCCTATGTGTATAGCTTCACCTAAGCCCCTGACTCAGTGGGCCAAATGCCTGGGTCCACTATTGGTGCCAGCGGGTGACACCACTACATCTTCCCCTGTACTAGGTGCGTCCCAATCCCCTGTTCATGACATTGGCGCAGATGCCTCCCCCCCTGCACCTGTCCTTGCACATTCTGGGGCACCATCATGAGGCAGTTAGATAGTTAGGAAAGGATAATGAATTTTTAATTAAAGCATATTAGAAAAATTTCGGACCACCCCTTTAAAAAATGTGAGCTTCAAGTATACCCATCATCTTAGGTGACTTTTTAGGCCAATGCATAAGTCATCCTGCTTTTTTTCACCAGTTTCACTCTGCAGACTTTATATCAAAATTTCAGTTTTCTCTGAGCTACTGGATGAAGACTAGCTGCTATAATGTCTCCCATGCACAGCACACACAGACATGAAGGATTCCCGCTCTCCTGTCTCTATGTAGCAAAATCTTCAGAAGTAATAATGGCATGACATCATGCAGCAATACTGAGCAGTGTAGCTCTGATATCAGGACTGGAGTGAGATACAACACTTAGGGCTTATTTCCACATGCGAGACATACGTCCGTGTCTCGCAGGTTAAAACCCTCTTCTGGCGCCGGCACTCCAGAGCGGAGCGTGCGGCCGCACAGCAACACATGGAGCTGCACGCTCCGCTCCCAAGTGCCGGCGCCAGAAGAGGGTTTTAACCTGCGAGACACGGACGTATGTCTCGCATGTGGAAATGAGCCCTTAATAGAAAACTGCAAAATGGAACATCTTTTACAGCAGGACTGAAAAGTGTAGATGTGAATCCAGCAGTGGGGTGAGGGTAATACTGAAAAGCAGAAGCAGGACAGAGGACACTATACAGCAGTGCTAAGTAGTGAATCCAACACTGGTGTGAGAGTAACACTGGAAAGCAGCAGCATATAGGGCATTGTACAGCAGTACATAGCAGTGTAGCTGCGAATCCAGCGCTGGGTTGAGATAAACATCAAGCATGAACTGTGTTTGTCTCTGCCTGCTGCTTCTACCTTGCTCCTCTCTCCTTTTCCCTCTTTTCCTCTTCGTAGACTTCAAAAGCCAACAATAATCTTTCCTGTAACAATAATCTGATCTTTCAATGAGTTGGCGATCCAACTCATATTTAGCAAGAGGGATTTTAATAGTTTTTCACAGTTAATGATGAGTACAGGATATAGTGTTGAAGAAGTGGCTCATAAGTGGAGAAAGAAGCGTATTCCTCTTATATATTAACATTTTTTCTTATATTTACCCGTATTATTATTTTATGCAAAGTTTGTTATAAATTGTGTGAACCGTGAAACTGCAGCTAACACATTGTGCTATCACGATGAGCTGCGCAAAATGACAAATTCATCTCTATTACATTAATAGACTCGGCTCTGCCACATACAAATCAAATTGAGGATCTGAGCATGAGAGGGAGCGCGGTACTTTGCTTTGATGACACAGACTTTAATCTGATTGCTACAACTATCAAAACAATAGCGTTTTATAATAATCCAATGATAATATCATGGAGCGCTGACGACTTACATGAATCTAGTGCCTGAAGTAAAAATAATCTTTACCCCGGTCCTTAAATGCCCCCATCTGAGACTCAGGGCCATGATCAGTCCCCTGGTAGCCAATTGGTCACCAAAGTGTTAATAGTAGAAGTGCAGTGATACAATGTCAGGGCTGCGACTGCTACATTGTAACAACTGCATATTTTGTAAATAGAATGTTCCAAGTCTGAAGATTGTGATTCTGGTAAAACATTAGTAGAAGCTGAAATGAATCTGAGAATTAACCTCTGTGGTGCTGATGATTTATTTATGAGGTCGTCTTCTGGCGAGATGTGATGTCATGTCTATGGACGCGCGTTCTTCTATGTAACAGCCTGACCTCCTGCTCATCCACAATGCAATGAGTCAGTGACACTTTATGTCTTTTATCCAAAGCAATAAACACCAGCTCGGAAACTTGGATTTAGAGCTGAAAATGGAAAATGGCTTCAAGATAAGGAGCAGAGAAGGCTTCAGCCCAAATCCGATTATGGCGAAGGATAATCCATCCAGCAATATCAAACCATAAACTTATTGAAACAACCAGATTGTCATTTCAGAAGGATGAAGAAAAGCTCATGAGGCGCCCATTAATGTCAGAGTCCGGGGGCTGAGTGCTGTGGGAAGAGAAATCAGGGCCGATAGGAGATTCGGTATTTATAAAAAAAAATCAGATTTTCCATCTACTTCCTAATAATAATAGCTTTTTTTACATTTCTTCTTCTTTTTCTTATTTCCTTCCACCTCACTTACTTCATGAGAACAAGCAAAAATAAAGATGAGCTCACAAGTTTGTGAAGGAATGCTTGAAAAATGCCGTGTATCACTGAGTACGTACAGGGAGTCTAAAGCCTCTTTCACACTTCCGTTTTTCTTTTTCCGTCACAATGCGTCATTTTGTGAACAAAAACGGATCTAGCAAATGTTTCTGCTGGATCTGTTTTTTTCTCATAGACTTGTATTAGCGACGGATTGTGACGATGGCCACATGTTTCATCCGTCGTGCACTGGATCCGTTGTAAAATTGCTCTCTGTCGGGTGGAGACAATGCACAGACGAATGTTTTTTCTGCACATCGGAAAATCGCTCAGTGACAGATCCTGCGCTGCCCGTCGTTGGCTATAATGGAAGCCTATGGGCGCAGGATCCGTCGCTGCCTATGGACGCAGGACTCCAGCGACGGATGCCGTCTTTTGAAACTGAGCATGCCCGGAAGAATTTCCCATCAGGGAAATTCTCTCTCGCTCTCTCTCTTTTTACTATTGACGCTGTCTATGCAGCATCAATAGTAAAAGGATATAATGTTAAAAATCATTGGAAAAAAAAAAATCGTGATATTCTTACCTTCCAGCGTTACGGGAGCTGCCGGCAGCATCGCGAGCATCTGAAAGGCTGCGGGGGACGCCGGAAGGTAAGAATATCACGATTTTTTATTTTTTTTCATTATTTTTCACATGAGTTGCGTTGTATATGCGTTTTCGCAGGTGAAAAACGCGGCGAAGACACATACACAACGTGTGCACATAGCCTCGATGGATCCATAAAAAAAACTGACCCAGTGCACACGTTTTTACAATCTGCACAGGATCAGTCTTTTCAACATTTTGACGGATCCTGTGCAGATTGTAAAAAACAGAAGTGTGAAAGAGGCCTAAGCAAGAATGTTTCTCCTGATGGAGGGTGCCAAGTTGGTGCAAGGAGACTTATGTGCCATGCAATGTCCCTCTGGGAAACTAAATATGAAAAAATGTCATTCAGATAGGAAGAAAAATAGAATTTAAGTGCCACCTATTGGGGGTAGTATTCCTAAAAGTCGGAATTCTTTAGCCCCCTTTGCAGAGGCGTCTCCCAGTGATTTGCACTGATGAGGGTCAAACACCCCGAAACAAGTGGCTGCAAATAGAATGTCTGGTTTGGCAAGGCTCGTTAAAGGGTCAATATTGCTACCCCTGATAGGTGGCGCTAGAGTTCACATCCTCTCCCTCTATGAAGAAGATATTTGCATGCATAGGTAGAGACAAACCGTGGACACTTGGGAGTATGTCCACCTTTACCTTTGTTTGAGGTATTGATTGAGTGGGTGAGAGCTTCCTTCTATCAATACTGTTGTAAGTAGCATGGTGCTTACAAGAGGATTGTCCTCTCCTTCCTTGTTTCCTTCCTTTCTGCACCTCACAATTCATTTTCTACTAACTCTCTTCCTTTCTGTCTTCTTCCTTGTTAATTTCCTTCCATTTTAGTTCCTTTAGTTTGTTTTTCTTCCCAACTAACTCCTTCTTTCTTTCTTTTTCTTTCTCTTTCTTTCTTTCTTTCTTTCTTTCTTTCTTTCTTTCTTTCTTTCTTTCTTTCTTCCCTCAATTACTCACTGTACCCCCCTTTTTGCCACCTTTCTTTCTTCTATTTTGCTAATTCTTTCAATTTCTTTCTTCCTCTTTTTAACTCTCCTACTTACCTTCTTCATTCCTTTTCATTTATTCCTTTCTGCTGATTTCCTTCTTTATTTTTTCCTTTCTTCTTCCCATCCTTCATTCTTGTCAGCATGATGCATTCCTTTCTTATAACCTTCATTTCTCTTCTATTATTTCCCGCCTGGTGAGGTGGGTTCTCTAAACCTCAGGTCAGGGTGAGCAACACGAAGTGAAGGCGATGATGCCGGCGAGTGGATCTTGCCGGATGGCAGGTGGATCAGCAAGGGCCGGCGAAGCAGAGTATTAAGATGTCAGATGGGCAAGCAAAACTGGAAAAAGTAAGTGCAGGTATGCCTGATGTGTGTATCGTACAGGAACAACAGAGATGTATAGGCAAACGGGTGTCTTCCAGGAGGAGAGCAGTTACATCTAAATAAATAGAAGAGAGATGTAGGCAAACTGATATCTTTTAGTAGAGATGAGTTGAGAATGGTTAGTACTCAAGAATCTTGATACAGCAGAGTTGTAGCCATAGACAACACCTAAGAAAGCAGGACTGAGCTTAGCATAAAACTAGCGAAGGAAATAACTAGATAACTGGCTGGAGCTGCCAGAGACAACATTAAAAGTTGGGTGATGACATTACAGGGACTTGTACTAATATACGGACGAGCAGAGAGGGAGCTGGTGATAGAAAAAGGAAGCAAAGCCCGACATTGGAGCCGGGACAGGTGAGTAACATTTTCCTTTCTTCTCTCTTCTTCTTCTTCTTTTCTTCTTCTCTCCTTTCTTTTTCCCCACCCTCCTTTCCTCTCTGCTTTTCATTTTTCTCTGACAGGTTCTTCGTCTCCTCCTAAATGTTTTGCTCTTGTTTTTCTTGCCGCCTTTCTCCCTCTCTCTTCATTATGTTTTCCTTTTTCTTTTGTGTCTTCCTTTTATTTTATCTTAAGGTGTCCTTGCTTCCTAATAGCAGCAGGCAATGCAGATGATCAGAACCTCGCTACAAGGACAGAACTTGTGCTGAATTGTCACCGTCACAACAAAACCCAATCAAATGTATTCCACTGCTAAGGACTGAAGTGACTGAACCCAGTAATTAGAAGGGGGCACATAATTATGGCCATATAGTGAATATTCCTACAGCTGACATTATTGTCGCAGTGCTTATCAAACATTTATTGCGGCATTGTATATTATTATTGGCTCTATAATGGCTGTTATTTTGTACTGTTATATAAACATATTGTAACAATTTATTCCTGCGTATTAACAAGGTCACTCAATACATAATTCTTACAAGAGGCACAACTAAAAAAAACATTATCAAGGCTGACGAGAGTCCTTGTGTGATCAGTTGTCATTGACTACCAGAGCAGAGAGGAGGCAGATATAGATTGATCTCCATTATATATTTCTTCTCAGTCTTGTGTATTTTCATCCACAGTCTGACAAACCTGTACATTGTTCTATAGTATGCAGCGACCGCTAGTCCTTGAGCTTCTTTTCAAGGATGGATAGATGCAGAAGTTAAACTTTCCTGCATGGGGGGTAAAAATTTAGTTTTCTGCACAGTTTAGGTTTGAGTAGTAATCATGTGACTTCTTATATTCGATTTGCACACTTACAGTCACGTGCCAACTAGCTGCTCCTCCAGAGCTAGTTGACTTGTGACCATAAGTATGAAAATTGCATACAAGTGAACATGTGATGACCACTGGAACCAGCAAGCAAACAGAATGTATATTACACCACTGTCAGGATTGGATATGGTATAGTGATGAATTTTATAATTAATTCTCCTGACACAAAATCCAGATGTACTTTATCCTTCAAGGGAATCTATCATGTCCCCAAACACTATTGACCTGCAGATAACCTCATATCTGACATGACAATTTGTCAAATGCTGCAAAAATGTATTAAAATAACCATGCATCACATTATCTGACAAGCTATGCATTGTTGCATGTGTAAAGGATCAGAACAAATTACAGAAATACATCACTAAAATCACCAACAGGAATGCATCAGAAGAAGCACAATCACAGGAACACATCACCAGAACTACCATCAGTACAGTAATACAACATCACAACTACTATCAACATTTAGGAATACAATATGAGAACCACCGTGTGTTCAGAAATATAGCATCATAATCATCATCAGTACAGGAAGACATCACGAGAACAACCACCAGTACATGAATATACATCACCAGAACCATGATAAGTACATGAATGCAGCACAAGAACCACCATCAGTACATGACTACGTCACCATTACCTCCATCAGTACAAGCATAAAGGACCAGAAACACAATCAGCAAATTAATACATCACCAGAAGCCCCTTCAGTACATGACTATATCACCAGAAGTACCATAAGTGCATGAACATATCATCAATGCTAGAACCAGCATAGGTACATGAATACATCACTAGAACCCCAATTAGTACAGGAATTCAGCACCAGATCTAGCATCAGTACCTGAACCCAACACCAGAACAACTGTACATGAATACTGCACCGGAACCACCATCAGTACAGGAATACAGCACCAAGTTTAATACAGTGATTAACTGCAATGTTAGGTCAACTTCATATACAATTGCATTGCAGACATCATTAGACAGGGGACCATACAAAAGAAAAATATAAATTACAATGAAGAAGCTAACAATGACAGGTTGGAACACAGGTGGAGAGGTCCCTACCCTTGCTGACTTACATTGTACACGATAATGGGGAAGGAGACAGTTGGTTAGAGGGTTGCATCAGCTCAGATGATGATGAGGTGACAGTGGAGTCATTGCAGGCTTTGAGCTTTCATGACGTGATGGGTTTTCAAGTTCCATCTGAAAGTTCTGAATGTGGTGGATAATTGGACGTGTTGGGGTCAACTTCACATTGTCCATCTTGTGGTAAATGACCTCCACACTATCCTCTCTTATAAAACATTGACTACTCACCATCCGCGTTGTGAACTACAACCCCCACATTATCCACCCTTATTGACCATAACCACCACATTGTCTGCCTTTATTAGCTATAACTGTCACACTGTCCACCCTTATGAGCTATAACAGCTGCACTGTCCACTCTTATTAGTATAACTGCCGCACAGTCCACCCCTATTAGCTAAAATGCCACACTGTCTGCCCTTATTAGCCATAGCCATTATGTCTGGTCTCTACTGCCTTTATACTGTGCTCCCAGCTTACACTTTTCATCCGATACTCTGAACTCACACTGTCCCCCCATGCATTGAGGAGGCCTCTATAGATGTGAGTAGAGCAGGACCCGGGTCTGACTGTTTAAACAACTGCCCATGAAAAACTATATAAACTAAATACACAGCCCAAAAAGGGGCTGCTGGCACACAGAGAGGGTTTATTTTAGAGATAGAACCATTGTTGTGGTGGGATGACTTATATGCCTTTTTGATCAAAACAATGTCAACTAAGTACCCTGTGTTTTATATATATGTACTATTAGTATGCACTTACTGCAGGGTATTAATTTATTTTGTTTTTTATCCTAGGTTGTGTTTTTTAAGCTCAAACATGGGACTGCTACACGACACAAAGAAGACAAAGATATTACCTACTGCCAGGTACGACCGGGATACATTTGAAATGAACAGCGATGAACTGGAAGTTGTAAAGGACTTCAACCTACTTGGATCAATGATCACTCAAGAAGCAGCGACGACAAAGGAAGTCAATAGGAGAATAGCTATGGGCAAATCAACAATGGAGTCACCGGACAAGGTCTTCATACCGAGGAACATTTCACTGGTGATGAAGACACGGCTCTGTAGTAACATATGGATGTGAAACCTGGACAATAAAGAAATAAGACAGAACAAGAATCAACACCTTCAAAATGTGGTGCTGGAGAAGGAGGTTATCAATACCATGGACGGCAAGAAGAACAAGCAAATCAATTTTGGAACAAATCAAGCCAGACATGTCACTGGAAGCAAGGATCACCAAGCTACGACTCGCCTACTTTTGATACATCATAAGAAGAGAGCGATCGCTGGAGAAGGACATCATGGTTGGAAGAATAAAAAGAACAATGCGAAGAGGAATACCAGCAACTCGATGACTTGATGCAATCAAGATAATGGCGGTGAAGAGCCTATCTATGCTTCACAAGATCGGTCTTCCTAAAGAGCATTCATCCATCAAGTCGCCATAGGTCGAGATCGAGCTGATGGCCGTTAAATAATAATACAAAATATTCGTTAATGGCCTCTGTGTGAATGTATACCTACACATTTCTCTGCCCGTATCTATTGAGGCTTGCTGGCACATAAAGAGGTTTTACTTTAGAGATAGGACCATCCTGAGTGGGCACACCGTGTCATGGAAGGGTGGCTTATACTCTTCTTTGATCAAAACAGGGTCAACTAAGTATTAGTTATTTATATGTACTGTTACTATGTACTCATTTACTTACTGCAGGATATTTGCTCATTTTGTTTTTATTCTTGGTGATGTCTCTATGTTACATGATGTAGTAAAAAAAAGATACTTTTTTTTACCATGGATTCTGTTTTCGATCTCTTCACTTCTGGATCTTTTGGAAGATTTGGATCATCCTGTTTTTGGCATACGTGTAACCACTACCTACATATTAAGTTATTTGTAGTGAGGTAATGCCCTATACTTGCTTTTTTTAGCACTAGGCAGCGTGACAGCGCCTTCTGCATGCACCTGGCGCAATTGATCCACCTGCCCACATCTTTCCCTACTACTAGTTTCACCACTTATTAAACTGTGTTGTAGAAAAAAAACACATTTTATACACAATATGCAATATGTGATCTCAGATTAAAAAGTGTCTGTGTAAGAGGGTTTAAAATGAACTGCTACCTGCTTACAAAAAAGTACTAAAACAATACATGGACCACTCATTTCTAAGACTGTCTATCTGCTGCCCCCTGTCGTCTGGACAATTACGCGATTGACAGACGATCAACGGAGGAGGCCGCAGCGGTCTGTTTCCGCTAATAGGCTGGTTATTGGGAAACTAACAGTGAGCATATGGTATATACACCTCTGATTCCAACGCATGGAATATATGTATATGCCTCCAATATAGCCAATAAAAACTCCATGATAACCCTAGACTACTCGCTGCCACCACCAGTCATTTATACAGGCTGACTGGAGGCCTGGTTCTGGCTCTGGTATCGTATGGCTTTTGGGTGTGGGTTAAAGAACAAAAGGAACATAACTATTACATTTTATGTTTAATCCAAATGATAGGCAGTGTTATAAGAAAAATATACGAAAGATTTTACAAAGGGGACAAAACAATACAGCATATGCAATTACAGAAAATAAAAGGGATTAACAAAACACTTACAATGCCGATCACAGAGATGATTCTTCTTAGTGGATGGAAGACATCCGATTAAAATGTCTGGTTACGAGGTCACGCCTACACTGGTATGCATCTTCCTCAGCATTGAACAGAGATAATAATGAGTCTTGACCTTCTATCAGTAACTTAGTTAAACCTACACCCCTCCCTCTTGTGATGACCTCACTTGGGCTGGATTGTGGGATGTCCTCAGCCCTTCAGAATTTTATGAAATTCCCAAATTATGTGATAACTTCACTTCTGATGATCGCATATGTTCAAGATCACCGCCATATTTTTTATTGCGATTTTATCATTACTCAGAGACCAAACAAGACATGGCTGTTGTCAGTTATCTGCCCACTATGGATCTGGGGCTTATAGGCAGGTGTTAAGGTTATGAAAAAATATGCATCTTCTTCTCTGATTAGTCCTAAATCTGAAAATGTACAGTACAGACCAAAAGTTTGGACACACATTCTCATTTAAAGATTTTTCTGTATTTTCATGACTATGAAAATTGTACATTCACACTGAAGGCATCAAAACTATAAATTAACACATGTGGAATTATATACTTAACAAAAAAGTGTGAAACAACTGAAAATATATCTTATATTCTAGGTTCTTCAAAGTAGCCACCTTTTGCTTTGATGACTGCTTTGCACACTCTTGGAATTCTCTTGATGAGCTTCAAGAGGTAGTCACCAGAAATGGTCTTCCAGCAATCTTGAAGGAGTTCCCAGAGATGCTTTCACTTGTTGGCCCTTTTGCCTTCACTCTGCGGTCCAGCTCACCCCAAACCATCTCGATTGGGTCCAGGTCTGGTGACTGTGGAGGCCAGGTCATCTGGCGTAGCACCCCATCACTCTCCTTCTTGGTCAAATAGCCCTTACACAGCCTGGAGGTGTTTGGGGTCATTGTCCTGTTGAAAAATAAATGATGGTCCAACTAAACGCAAAGCGGATGGAATAGCATGCCGCTGCAAGATGCTGTGGTAGCCATGCTGGTTCAGTATGCCTTCAATTTTGAATAAATCCCCAACAGTGTCACCAGCAAAGCACCCCCACACCATCACACCTCCTCCTCCATGCTTCACGGTGGGAACCAGGCATGTAGAGTCCATCCGTTCACCTTTTCTGCGTCGCACAAAGACACGGTGGTTGGAACCAAAGATCTCAAATTTGGACTCATCAGACCAAAGCACAGATTTCCACTGGTCTAATGTCCACTCTTTGTGTTCTTTAGCCCAAACAAGTCTCTTCTGCTTGTTGCCTGTCCTTAGCAGTGGTTTCCTAGCAGCTATTTTACCATGAAGGCCTGCTGCACAAAGTCTCCTCTTAACAGTTGTTGTAGAGATGTGTCTGCTGCTAGAACTCTGTGTGGCATTGACCTGGTCTCTAATCTGAGCTGCTGTTAACCTGTGATTTCTGAGGCTGGTGACTCGGATAAACTTATCCTCAGAAGCAGAGGTGACTCTTGGTCTTCCTTTCCTGGGGCGGTCCTCATGTGAGCCAGTTTCTTTGTAGCGCTTGATGGTTTTTGCCACTGCACTTGGGGACACTTTCAAAGTTTTCCCAATTTTTCGGACTGACTGACCTTCATTTCTTAACCCCTTCATGACCGTGGGATTTTTCGTTTTTCCGTGTTCGTTTTTCACTCCCCTCCTTCCCAGAGACATAATTTTTTTATTTTTCCGTCAATTTGGCCATGTGAGGGCTTATTTTTTGCGGGACGAGTTGTACTTTTTAACGACATCATTGGTTTTACCATGTCGTGTACTAGAAAACAGGAAAAAAATTCCAAGTGCGGTGAAATTGCAAAAAAAGTGCAATCCCACACTTGTTTTTTGCTTGGCTTTTTTGCTAGGTTCACTAAATGCTAAAACTGACCTGCCATTATGTTTTTCCAGGTCATTATGAGTTCATAGACACCTAACATGACTAGGTTATTTTTTACCTAAGTGGTGAAAAAAAATTCCAAACTTTGCTAAAAAAAAAAAAAAATTGCGCCATTTTCCGATACTCGTAGCGTCTCCATTTTTCATGATCTGGGGTCGGTTGAGGGCTTATTTTTTGCGTGCCAAGCTGGCGTTTTTAATGATTCCTATTCGGTGCAGATATGTTCTTTTGATCGCCCGTTATTGCATTTTAATGCAATGTCACGGTGACCAAAAAAACGTAATTCTGGGGTTTTGATTTTTTTCTCGCTACATCGTTTAGCGATCAGGTTAATGCTTTTTTTTTTTTGATAGATCAGGCGATTCTCAAAGTGGCGATACCAAATATGTGTAGATTTGATTTTGATTTTTTTTTAATTGATTTATTTTGATTGGCGCGAAAGGGGGTGATTTAAACTTTTATATTTTTTTTATTTTTTTCACATTTTTTTTAACTTTTTTTAAAAACTTTTGCCATGCTTCAACAGCCTCCATGGGAGGCTAGAAGCAGGCACCACTCTATCGGCTCTGCTACATAACAGCGATCATCAAATCGCTGCTATGCAGCAGAAATGCAGGTGTGCTGTGAGCGCCGACCACAGGGTGGCGCTCACAGCTGCCGGAGATCAGTAACCATAGAGGTCTCAAGGACCTCTATGGTTACAATACTGAAGCATCGCCGACCTCCGATCATGTGACGGGGGTCGGCGATGACGTAATTTCCGGCCGCCCGGCCGGATGCGGTAGTTAAATGCCGCTGTCTGCGTTTGACAGCGGCATTTAACTAGTTAATCGCGATTTCACCCGCCGCTATTGCGGGCACATGTCAGCTGTTCAAAACAGCTGACATGTCCCGGCTTTGATGCGGGCTCACCGCAGAGCCCTGCATCAAAGCAGGGGACCTGACGTCGGACGTACTATCCCGTCCGAGGTTAGTAAGGGGTTAAAGTAATGATGGCCACTCGTTTTTCTTTACTTAGCTGCTTTTTTCTTGCCATAATACAAATTCTAACAGTCTATTCAGTAGGACTATCAGCTGTGTATCCACCAGACTTCTGCACAACACAACTGATGGCCCCAACCCCATTTATAAGGCAAGAAATCCCACTTATTAAACCTGACAGGGCACACCTGTGAAGTGAAAACCATTCCCGGTGACTACCTCTTGAAGCTCATCAAGGGAATGCCAAGAGTGTGCCAAGCAGTCATCAAAGTAAAAGATGGCTACTTTGAAGAACCTAGAATATAAGACATCATTTCAGTTGTTTCACACTTTTTTGTTAAGTATATAATTCCACATGTGATAATTCATAGTTTTGATGCCTTCAGTGTGAATGTACAATTTTCATAGTCATGAAAATACAGAAAAATCTTTAAATGAGAAGGTGTGTCCAAACTTTTGGTCTGTACTGTATGTCCCATCACTCTCTGATCTAAACAAACTCCAATAATCATAATTTTCTTTTGGAGACAGCCGTCTATTGTAAATGTATAACATTTCCTCTAAGGGAGTCCAGGTGTGATTGAAATTCAGGATGTAAAAATAATCTCTTCTATGGCTCTATGTGTAAACATAGGTACCTTTCTTCCAACCCTCTGAAAAGAACTTGTTCTGTCTTAATTATTTGTCCTTTCTATATACTTCTGTCTCATGCACAAAAGACATCCTCCTTGACACTGCCACGGTCCTTTATTTCCAAAAGGGACTGCCTGCTTGTTAATTAAGATGCTTCACTTCACAACTGTATGTAATTCCCTACTTATGCCCAGTGCACAATCTATTCAGGAGACTCAGACTGTCGGCTAATTGTTTCCTCACTGGCAATCTGTGCGAGAGGGAAGGAGGGAGGGGGGTGAGGGGGGCTTAGATATTTTTAATATTTTCTATGACAGTATCTTTAAAGGTTTGTGCAAAATGCCAGGGAGAATAGGAGTTACGCTCACCTTGTGAAGTTGTGACAGGCACAAGTACTATGTAGGCATGAAGAAAAACAGTTGCTAGTGGATAATTCCTTGTATAAATCAATTCTTCAGAAATGATAATGAGAATATTTTTTTTATATACAAAACGTGTTTCAATGCAATATCAGCATCTTTATCAAGTAAAGTAACCAAATTTTGTATTTTCCCTCACGTGGCAGATTGCAAACTATGTGCCAGATTCATCATTTGCATTTTTTAAGTCACTTTTTTCTTTTTTTATCTTTTCTTTTATCTAAATCCTTAGACATGATGCATGGGGTTTATGAGTTTTGTGCAAAATAAAAATTGCTCTTTATCTTCTCCGTTTTTGAGGGAGATCAAGACCCAGGGTGATAAACTTAAATTACGTTCATGAAACGGGAGAAAAATGAATGAAACAAAAAGAGCCATCCAGGAACCTAACAGTGGTAAAAGGAAAAGATGCTGGGAATGTAGACATACAGACACACAACAAAAATAAAAACAGTGTTAGTCTAGCAGGGTAAATCCCTTCAGTAAAAGGCTAGAACTCCTTAGCACAAATCCACCTTGAAGTATAGCCAGCAAGGAAGTGTAGTGAAGGGATAATATATAGAGCCCCGCCCAGAATGTGATAGGGCAAACCAAAATGGGAAAATGTAAATCACCTGGAGAGTAGCAGACCAAGAAGAGAGAATAAAGACAATAGGAACAATCAGTGATTGGATAGGGAAGGAAAAGAGCAATAGCTCAACAGACAGAAGAATCGGCCATGAAGCAACAGGTCACTGGATCGAATCCCCAAACTGAGCCTTTAAAAAGGTGAAAATTAAAAGAAGAAATATGGCGGAAATGAAAAACTGTCAAAACATCAAACATTTGGCAAGTAATAGATGCAAAAATGAATCAGGCTCTCTATTTTCTCGAGACCAATTTAACTCCCTGATTTCTTAAAATAGCAACTCCAATGAAATTTATTTAAGGGCGAATTAAACATTTCAAGAGCACATCTCCTCAGATCACATAACAAAACTTCAGATCATTGACTTATTTAAATACGGAGTGCCAAACATCTAGCTGCATACTAGGTAGGTTACTACCTGTACCAAATTTAACAGTAGAACCTGCAGTTCATACTCATTTTTCAATATACAAATTTAACCTGTTGAGGCTGGTGTATTTACTGTGAATATCCCTTTCAACGTGGTTGTATAATCCTGATTTTAAAAATTAGCTTTTTATAAGTCAAGCTAAAGAGTAAGAAAACTAATGAGTATATTCAACCACTGTCCACACAGCCTGACCATCAGCTGCAAGTTGTGTTGAGCAGCAACAGAGAGGAAGGTCTCTGAGGGGCTGTCATTCAGGCTATGTGGGTGGAGATTCATTCGCAGCAGGGAGGAGGGTCACTGAGAAGTTGACAACCAGGCTAGATGGATGGAGATTCAGCCACAGCAAGGAAGAAGGTCACTGAGAAGTTGACACAATCAGGCTAGATGGACGGAGATTCAGCAGCTGGGAGTAAGGACACTGAGGAGCAATCAATCAGGCTAGGTGGGTGGAGATTCAGAAGCAGCAAGGAGGGACACAGATAAGCTGTTAATCAGGCTAGGAAGATGTAGATTCAGCTGCAGCAGGGAGGAGGGTCACTTAGAAGTTGATAATCAGGCTAGATGGATGGAGATTCAGCCGCAGCAGGCAGGAGGGTCACTGAGCAGTTGACAATCAGGCTAGATGGATGGAGATTCAGCAGCAGGGAGGAGGACACTGAGGACTGTCAATCATGATAGATGGATGGAGGTTCAGCCGCAGCAGGCAGGGGGGTTATTGAGAAGTTGACAATCATGCTAGATGGATGGAGATTCAGCAGCAGGGAGGAGGACACTGAGGACTGTTAACCATGCTAGATGGATGGAGATTCAGCCGCAGCAGGCAGGGGAGTCATTGAAAAGTTGACAATCAGGCTAGATGGATGAAGATTCAGCAGCAGGGAGGAGGACACTGAGGACTGTTACCCATGCTAGATGGATGGAGATTCAGCCGCAGCAGGCAGGAGGGTCACTGAGCAGTTGACAATCAGGCTAGATGGATGGAGATTCAGCAGCAGGGAGGAGGACACCGAGGACTGACAATCATGATAGATGGATGGAGGTTCAGCCGCAGCAGGCAGGGGGGTCATTGAGAAGTTGACAATCAGGCTAGATGGACGGAGATTCAGCAGCAGGAAGGAGGACACTGAGGACTGTCAATCATGCTACGTGGGTGGAAATTTATTAGCAGCAGAGAGGGAAACACAGTAGCTGTCCATCGGGCTAGGTGGGCAGATATTAAGCAGCAACAGGAAGGAGGAACACTGAGGAGACTAAACATCCTATACATGGTAATCATATGCCCTTGTTTATATGTAACCCAGGTAGAACTCAACCCTCAATCTAGTTCTTCGACTCATTTGGAGGCTTTTCTGACCTTTTGAGGTATAATAACTTTGCATGCCTGATTAGTATCCTGATTACAGCACTTGGCTGTTCCAGTCATAAAATACAGCAGCAGGATGCAGGTTGCTTTAGTGTCTCTATTCTCATGATTGGATAGGGTCCCATTGGGTGAGACCCTGAAGGTCAGACATTAATCACCTGTCCTGTGTTAAGCAGCAAGGTCTTTGCTCATCGATTGCTCTGACAGTCTATAATTTTCGGTCTCTTTGGAAGGGCAAATAAATATTAATTGGGGCAGGGTTTGCATCTTTCAGTGGTTTAATGAGAAGATTGATGTCCATAGCCTGCAGCTTTGTGTCTTTCTTCTGTGCAATCATGGCTTCACTGGGATATAGGAACACTAAATCTAATCTTGCCTCCGCTGCTAGCTGTTCACCGGGATTTTCTGCATATTCCTGAGATAAACAATCATGTATAACACCTATGAACAACACGGGGTTAATACTGATTGTTTAATCCTGATCAGTTCTATATTCAACTGAGGGTCTATTTTACCAAGAGATGGAGCTTAGTGACCTTTGAGTCCTAATGAAGGAAGGAAAAAGGGGAGAGGCTCCTGCTGCAAAGGCATCTCTTCTGATGAACTGTGCAGGCTGCATCACATATGTCCGAATGAGGCAGAAGTGAGTCAGTGTTCAGAGCACAGCTGACTGATGATTTCTCTGCTGTGCTCTAACGCTGTGGTGTATCTTTATGTACCACTCCATGTAATCCTATCATGTGCAATACATATTTTTTTCCATTTTTAAAAAAAATATTTCTTTATGGCACATCCCCTTTAACAATTTTTTCTCTGCACTTTCTCAGTTGTGTGTTCCTTTGGGCACCACAGATTATTTATCTATTAATATGTTTGTTTTTACGAGCTTGTGAACTTGATATCCCTTTTTTCTTCTTTTTGCTGATTTTCCTTTTTCACTTGTTTTCTTTTCATTAATGTTTTCCCAATAAAACAATAAAAACAAAATAGCTGATGACAAAGGAGGACATTTTGTTTAATAGAAAAGGCATATGACGTGTCGTATCGAGAAAGTCATGCCGAATACAAGAAGAAAATTTACAATGAAAATTCCCTTGCCTTTTATTCCTAAATAAAATTACCCTAATTCCGTCATTTTAAACTACTTTTTCATACAAAGTTTAATATATTTAAAACAATAAAAAAGGCTTTTATTTGCCTTAAGGGATAAAATATCATTATGTAAAATCTTTTCCATTTTTAATTTTTAATGAACTATTTTATTTGATTCTAAAGCCCAAATCTATTATTAATTTTATTTCTTTTTTTAAACTAATTATCATATGAGCAGACATAAATTATCACTACCGCTTATTAGCACCTTTATCAATTCTTTTTAGTAAAGGCACCATGCCATGCATTTATGTCACCAACCATGGTGATAATTAACAGCCGAGCTTCTGCGGTAAAGACCTGATCAGAGAAACCTCCTTAGATGCCAAGGTCAATAGCGACTGCGGCATCCAAGGTGTTTGACAGAGAAGGGAAAAATCATCCGTCAGCTCAACATGGCAGGTAATGAGATCGCACGATGCCAATGGCCCCAAAGGCGGACATGACCTTCTGCCTATTAGCATCTATACCAGTCAACTTCAATTTTCTAGAGGAAAATAGTCATAAATTCAATAATAATGCTATTTAAAATTCTCTCCAATAAAATAAATAAAAAAATGAATCCTTTTTTCAATAAAACTTTAATTTTTTACGATCCCGAAAAATAAAATAATATATTATTAAATAAGCTCTCTCATCAAAATGTTTATCCTCTTAACATATTGCCATCATTATTTTCATTTTTAGTTTTTTTTAAAGATTTTTGTATCATTATACATAATATCACATTGTAGCTGATGAACAGACTTGTTTGCAGATTTTTATTCTCATTCTTATTTATCTGATATATTTTCAGCATTATCATTAGGTTGTTTTGTAAAAGTCTTTTCTAATTTCTTTCTTTCTTTAATTATGCATTTATTTTACATATGAACTAAAAAATCCCCAAAGCACTTTATTTTTATTCTTTAAGAAGCACTCCTCTTCCTCCTCCTCTTCCTCCTCCTCTTCCTCCTCCTCCTCCCATAAAATGTTTTATTCTTTTAATATATTGCCATCATATTATACAACAATGTGTACATACAATTGCTCATTTTGCCTTTCTACCCAGATAATTCTTCTCTTTTCCATTCTATGACATCACGAGATTAAAAAGTGACCAGCTCAATCCTTCTAAGCTCTATGTAGAAACAGGAGGTCAATTTTCCCTGCATGAGCCATCATTGCAAAAGTCCCTGGCAGGGGGAGAAGGGAACAGCTGGAGGTGAAAGGAATGATTCTGAGCAGAGAAAAGAGGGCAAACTAGAAAACCCCTTATAAAATATAACTTTATATATTTTTCGAGAAAAGAGAAGAATTAACTGGGTAGAAAGGCAAAATGAGCAATTGTAAGTACACAGTGCTATATAATATGGTGGCAATATATTAAGAGGATAAAAACTTTGATAGAAGGAGGAGGAAGAGGAGGAGGAGGAGGAAGACAAGGATGAGAAGATCTTCTTTAACCAATAATTCATACGTTATTCCCAACAGTACTAATAAAAACTTCAACCCAATCTGCAAAAAAAAACCTTGAATGTAAAAAAACTCATTTGCATAAAAAAAAAAATCAAAAGTCATGAATGTCACAATGGAATGATGGAAGAAAATGATTAATAATTGTTTAGTTCTTAACAGGTCAAAAGTGGTCAGTTTTTGTTAATTTATTTTCGCTGCCCCTCGGAGAATGGTGTGGTTATTGGCCATGGATGTAGAACATTTTATTTAGTGCTAATTTAAATAGTGCTTACTAAGGGTCAAAGCTCATAGGGTAATTAGGCCTGACGATACGCCCCAGAGGATCCTATGAACCACAACAACTTAACTAAAGATCATAAAATTCTGCACTATATAAAAAGGTCCATATCTCTGTAACAAAAATGGCACACTGAGGGGAGCAGTGGGAATAAAATAAGAGCAAAAACTGACGAGGTTTCACCTGGTCACAGGTTTAAAGGTCAAAAAATGCCACTAATTTAAGGCAACCTGAGATCTCCATAATGCTAGACTATCTATGGCTTATAACAAGGACACATCTCCTAGGGGCTTGTATGTTCTCCCCATGTTGACGTGGATTTCCTCCCGGTTCTCTGGTTTCCTCTCTCCCTCCAAAGACATAATGATAGGGAATCTAAATTGTGATCCCCAGTGGGGACAGTAATGATCTCTGTAAAGGGCTGTGGAATTATTGGAATTATGTGAGTAAAATAAATAAATAATAAAGCAGAAGAAGCTGAACAGATTGATATGTGGGTTGCCAAGTCATGACCACTAAAGTGGAGATATGGGACTCTCGTACTCCCGTTGTAACTGAATCATGACATCTGCTTTGACCATAGAGAAATCTAAAAATTGCATAAAAATTTCTTACAGTTTTTTAAAAAAATAATACACTGAGCCTCACTATAAAAAATTTTTGTAAGTGGCCCAAACCTAAACTAGACCGAATGCATGAAAGTTCTCGTTTATCGACACCTATTTCTCTAAACACGTACTATAAGACAAGTATGCGTGTGCTCTGACAGCTCCTGTACATAAAAGGGGTTTAGCATATTGAAATCCAACATTTCTGATCATTTCTTCCACCAGCATTTGTCACCCGGGAAAAGTTTGGAAACCGTCATGCATATAGATGAGCGAATCTGGAAAAATGTAAATTTGCAGATTTACTCATATTTGTTCAGGATATTTGATTTGCATTGAATTTCTTCGACATGTTTAGGATGTGCCCTAAAAATAGGGTAAAAAAACCCTCACATGTTCCTTACCTTTTCCTCACAGCTTACCCCCCAGTCCAATCTTCAGTAAGAACAGGTTTTCGGTTTGGTCAACACTGGAAGTGCCAAAGACCAGACAAGACCTGTGAAGAAGCCTGCTGTGATTGTAGACCTCCTTGGGATTGTGAGGAACAAAAAGGGAGCTGCATGCAGACCCGGAGAAGGGGCTGGGGAGGGGCGAGTACAATTTTTTTATTTACATTTTTAACTCTTTTTCAGATTTTTGGAATCCAGAAAAATAAAGAAAAATGGAGGCTGACTGGCTGCCACTTTCACAGATTCGCGCAAAACGTACCAATTCGGATTGGCATGAATGCAATTTTTGGGTAAATCTGATTTGCTTCAGATTGATTTATTCATCTGTACTCACAATACTCCATGGTCAGCTGTTCCTTCTAAAATCAGCGTTTAATCTTTAACTTTTTTATATTGTGTTGTTGTTATTGTATTTCGAGCATAAACTCTCATTAAAACCCAGACTTTGTTTCTTAATTTGCTTAGATCTTTTTATGTTATTCATTTTCAGAACTAATTTTTGTATCTTGGGATAGAAATTCTCTGCAGAGCTCATTGTCATTAAGCTTCCTCATCTAACCCTCTTTTGCTTTTTAATTTCTTGTTTTATTTTTTTTTCTAATTCATTAATGTATCTCTGGGCAAAAATTCTCACCATATCTCGTCATCATCTCCAGGCTTCCTTGTCTAACACCCTTTATTGTTTTCATTAGTTTTGGATAATGACTATTGTATATCAGAACGCACATTCTCTACAACATCCTCACCTCATTCTCTTTAATTTCTTTATTTTTTATTTCTGTTGTTCGATAATATCTCAGTATCGAAATGGTCATTATAGCGCACCATCAGATCCATACGTCTAATTCTATGTCATTTTTTAAAGGGGTTGGTTACTTTTTAGGGTTGAGAAATCTCACAAAATTTGATTTAGGCAAATTTGCTCATTTCAGGGTGGAGAAGGGGTTTTTGATTTGCAAAAAATAAATTTTGTGCGAATGAAATCTTTAGGGAAGAGTACCTGTCCTACCATTACTCCTCTATTTCCACCAGTAGAATCATCTTCATAGTTTTCTAGTCCTCCAACTCTCCAGCTTTGCATGTCGGTTTCGAACAAAACCTCATTGGTTCTACACTGTGTCCAGAATTATTAGGCAATTTGTATTTTAGAGGATTATTTTTATTATTGATCAACAACTATGTTCTCAATCAACCCAAAAGACTCATAAATATCAAAGCTTAATATTTTTGGAAGTTAGAGTGTTTTTTTTTTTAGATTTGGCTATCTTAGGAGGATATCTGTTTGTGCAGGTAACTATTACTGTGCAGAATTATTAGGCAACTTAATAAAAACCAAATATATTCCCATCTCACTTGTTTATTTTCACCAGGTAAACCAATATCACTGTACAAAATATAGAAATAAACATTTCTGACATGCAAAAACAAAACCTCAAAAAATTAGTGGCCAATATAGCCACCTTTCTTTATGATGACACTCGACAGCCTCCATCCATAGATTCTGCCAGTTGTTGATCTGTTTACCATCAACATTGCGTGCAGCAGCCACCACAGCCTCCCAGACACTATTCCGAGAGGTGGACTGTTTTCCCTCCCTGTAGATCTCACATTTTATGAGGGACCACAGGTTCTCTATGGGGTTCAGATCAGGTGAACAAGGGGGCCATGTCATTATTTTTTCTTCTTTGAGACCTTTACTGGCCAGCCACGCTGTGGAGTAGTTGGAGGCATGTGATGGAGCATTGTCCTGCATGAAAATCATGTTTTTCTTGAACGATACCAACTTCTTCCTGTACCACTGCTTGAAGAAATTGTCTTCCAGAAACTGGCAGTAGGTCTGGGAGTTGAGCTTCACTCCATCCTCAACCCGAAAAGATCCCACAAGTTCATCTTTGATGATCCCAGCCCAAACCAGTCCCCCACCTCCACCTTGCTGGCATCTGAGTCGGAGTGGAGCTCTCTGCCCTTTACTGATCTAGCCTCGGGCCCATCAATCTGGCCCATCAAGAGTCACTCTCATTTCCTCAGTCCATGAAACCTTTGAAAAGTCAGTCTTAAGATATTTGAAGTTGTATCTTCTGTTTATTGTTCACAGGTGGTCGTTTTTCAGCCTTCCTTACCTTGGCCATGTCCCTGAGTATCACACACCTTGTGCTCTTTGTTACTCCAGTAACATTGCAGCTCTGAAATATGTCAAAACTGGTGGCAAATGGCATCTTGGCAGCTTCACGCTTGATTTTCCTCAATTCATGGGCAGTTATTTTGCGCCTTTTTTGCCCAACACGCTTCTTGTGACCCTGTTGGCTATTTGCCATGAAACGCTTGATTGTTCGGTGATTACGCTTCAAAAGTTTGGTTATTTCAAGACTGTTGCATCCCTCTGCAAGACATCTCACAATTTTGGACTTTTTAGAGCCCGTCAAATCTCTCTTCTGACCCATTTTGCCAAAGGAAAGGAAGTTGCCTAATAATTAAGCACACCTTATATAGGGTGTTGATGTCATTAGACAACATCCCTCCTCATTACAGAGATGCACATCACCTGATTTACTTAATTGGTAGTTGGCTCTCAAGCCTGAACAGCTTGGAGTAGGACAACATGTATAAAAAGGATCATGTGATCAAAATACAACTTGCCTATTAATTCTGGCCACAGTGTAGTCAGTTTTGGTGGTGCCCACTGGATGCCCAGAGCAAAAGGAAAACAGGACCAGAGGAAGAGGAGTCTATCACAAGAAGAAAGAGGAGAGGTGTTGTGAACTATATTTCTTGGCTCCCTCTTGTGGTCACTAGCGGTATGACACTTGGATTACCTTTCTCCAGGTTGGTACCCACCTGGTTCATTAGGCCTTGGGTGTTCCTATTTAGACTTCCTGGAAACTCAGTCTAGTGCCTGGAATCGATGTAGTCAGTCTATGTCTGTTTGCTCCTGACTCCTGGTCTCCTGTTCTTTGCAAGATAAGCTATGTTCCGCTTTCTTATTTTTGTTTATTCGCTTTGCTTCTATTTTGTTCCAGCTTGTTCATAATGTGAATCTTGATTTTTGCTGGAAGCTCTGGGGGGCTGATATTCTCCCCCCACACCGTTAGTCGGTGCGGGGGCTCTTGGATATTCAGCGTGGATATTTTTGTAGGGTTTTTGCTGACCGTATAAGTCCTCTTCCTATTTTCTGCTATTAATTAGTGGGCCTCTCTTTGCTAAATCTAGTTCATTCTTACGTTTGTCTTTTCTTCTTACCTCACCGTTATTTTTTGTTGCGGGCTTGTATTTTAACTCTGGGGTCCTTTCTCTTGAGGCAAGTGAGGTCTTATTTTCTCTGAAAGGGTTAGTTAGTTCTCCGGCTGGTGCGAGACGTCTAGAATCAACGTAGGTACATTCCCCGGCTGCTGTTAGTTGTGTGCTAGGATTAGATATACGGTCAGCCAAGTTACCACCTTCCTATGAGCTGGTTTTTGTGTTTGCGGACTTAGCTGGAACTTCTGAGATCCTCTACCACTAGGATCATAACAGAGAGGCGTTGACAGGACAAAAATGCAACGGTGAGTGTGGTGGCACAGGAGAGGTCAGTGGTTGCACTCGATCGCAAGCCCATGACCGCATAGACCAGGGCTCATCCCACTGAACGTCCGGCCTCCTTTCCCGGGGGCAACATGTTACTCAGATAACACATGGTGAGGGTAAAACAATGTGGCAATACTTTATTGAACCACCAAACAGACAATAACATAATGAACAGTCTCATCAAAATTCACAAGACGGTGCAAATTACAGTCTCACCCTACCACTGACTCACTGGGATTAGCATAGCTGCGACTTTATTATGAAAAAGTCAGTATCTGATGTCCATCAAGTGCTGTACAGATTTTGCATGAAATGAACAAAGAATATGTTGTCAAAGTGAGTGGCCAAATTGTGGTGCGATGGTTGAGAGCAGTAGGGTTGAATGCACGAGGTCCAGTCAAGAAGCCTTTCATCTCTTCAAAGAACCAAAAGGTCCGACTTGAGTTTGCCAAAAACACAGACAAGGAAAAGAGTCAGATTGGTCTAAGGTGTTGTGGCCGGATGAATCCAAGTTCAATCTGTTTGGTAGTGATGTCAAGCACTATATATAATGCCCATATGGAAAACGTAAATAATGTTAGGTACCAAACACCTACAGTAAAACATTGTGGTGGCAATGTCATGGTTTGGGGCTGCTATTCTGCATCTGCCATTGACCCTCTGCATAGAATTGATGTAAATATGAATTATACCATGTACAAGGTTATACTGGAGAATGTAATGCTGCCACATGGTAAAGCCAAAGTAGGCAGGGGCTGGAAGTTCTAGCAAGACAATGATCCTAAGCACACATCCAATTTCGTAAAAAATTGGTTAGCAAAGAAAAATGTTCGCCTGTTGCAATGACCAAGCCAATCACCTGATTTACACCCTATAGAGCACCTTTGGTGTGAGTTAGGGCAACAAGTTGGAACCTGTACCCAGAGCAATAAAAATGAATTGTGCAGATTTGAGAATGGAGTGGAGCAAGATCTCTCACCTATATTCTAAAGCACATTAACGTATTGCATGATGACGACTTCATGCACTTTCAATTCATCATCAGGAACATGGCATCACAACAACCAGACAGAAGTAATCACACTTGTAAAAAAAATGCTAAACTTTTGGTTGCCACTGCACTTTATCAAATGCTTTGCTGAAGTCCAGATATACTATATCTACCGCATTTCCCAGATCCACCCAGTCAGTGATTCCATCATAGCAGGAAATTAGATTAGTCTGGCATGACTTGTTTGCTACAAACCCGTGCGGCTCTGGTTAATTACTGTATTCTTATCCAAGTACTTACATACATGCTGTTTAATAATTTGTTCAAATATCTTTCCTGGTATAGAAGTAAGGCTCACTGGCCTTTAATTTCCTGGCTCTGTCATCTTTCCTTTTTTGACGATAGGGACAACATTTGCCATTCTCCAATCTTCCGGGACTTCTGTTCTCCAGGATTTTTCAAAAATTCTGGCTAGTGGCTCTGCAATTTCCTCTGCTAACTCTTTCAGTACCCTAGGATGTAATTCATCGGTACCACGAGATTCATGCTCCCTCACCATCTCTCTGTTTATAGATAGTGTGGATTATTTTATTCCTTTGATGTTACCATGAAGATCTGTTGATGTTACATTTGCTTTCTTAGAGAAACCAGATGCAAAATAGCAATTTTAAAGTTCGGCCTTCTCAACATTATTTTTGACCACTTCACCCTTTTCATTCTGTAAAAATCCTATAGCTCTTATCATTCTCCTATCCTCATCTACAGAATTCCCTTTAATTATTTCCATTTCTATTTTTTTGATGATTTTTGCATCATTATGCAAATTATACATTATCATTTTGATTCATTAATACATAAATTCACATTGTAGCTGAACAACAGACTTGTTTGTCGATTTCTATTCTCATTCTTATTTATCTGATATATTTTCAGCATTATCAGCATTATCATTAGATTGTTTTTGTAAAATTCCTTGTAATTTATTTATGCATTTATGCATTTATTTTACATCTTCAAAAAAGAAATCCCAAAAGTACTTTATTTTTTGCTTTCTAAAGAAGCACTCCTCTTCCTCCTCCTCTTCCTCCAATCAAAGTTTTCTTATCTTAATATATTGCAGTCATTATATTATATAGCACTGTGTACTTACAATTGCTCTTTTTGCCTTTCTGCTCAGTTAATTCTTCTCTTTTCCATTAGGTCTGTGACAGCATGTGATTAAAAACTTGTTGAACCCTTCTAAACTTTAAGTAGAAACAGTAAGTCTCTCTTCCCTGCATGAGTCATCATTAGAACTACAATGTTGCCTCACTGCATAGTCACTGGCAGCCCAACTCCACACTCTCTTCAACGCCTGTCCCAGCTGTTTCCTTCTCTCCCTTGTCAGGGACTTTTACAGTGATGTAGAATTGTAGTTTTAATGATGACTCATGCACTGAAAAGAGACTTCCTGTCTGTAGATAAAGCTTAGGGGATTCGTCTGGTCTGTTTTTAATCATGTGATATCATAGACCTAATGGAAAAGAAAATGATTAACCGGATAGAGCAATTGTAAGAACACAGTACTATACAATATGACGACTACAATACATTAAGAGGATTCAAAGTTTGATGGAAGGAACATTTCTTTAATTTTGTTTTTTCTTTAATTAATTATCGACTTTCGGGAAAAAAAAAAATCCCAGGTCATCATCATCAAGCTTCCTTGTCTAATTCCCTCTAAATTCTATTTTCTTTTTCAATTCTATTAAGTCCTGGGAACATCCTGTATGTAGAATAGTGAAAGCCACTTTACATTAGAGGGTTATTTGTAGCCTCATTAGTAACAGGAGAAATAAGTTCTCGTCATCACAAACAATCTATCAGCAGAGAGTTCTCCGCATTGTCCACCACTAATAGGCTCGGCAACACTTACAAATCTTTCAAACAAAAGGTCAATAAATTTATTTTGGAGCCAGTTACACTAACAATCAGCATAGTGTATATGTAAAGGGGACATTTTCCAGATCTCCTCTGGTGCATTAATCCACCTTGCTATATTGTATTTCCATTCTGACATTTATCTAGACGCTTTTGCTGCCACATTCATCTCTATATTTTTAAAAACGTGAACCAAGCACATACTCCAGCAGGTTGTGCCTCTTGTCAAACACTGAAGTCTTCCTCAAGACGTAAAAGGCTCTTAATATTCTCCTTACATCCCTCAATAATTGTGATCCCTCAGTAAGCTGGCAGTCTACCTTCTTAAAAAAAGCTTTTAGAAGTTTTTCAGAGTAAATTTGTTCATGAGGCAGTGAGGAGAGAAAGAAGTGGTTCATAAGTATAGAAAGAAGTAGAAATATCTGATAGGATATATTTAAACATTTTCTTTCTTATAGTCACTTGTGATGTTTTTTGTAAAGTTTGCTGAATTGAAAGTGGCCATTTTCATTTTTTAAAAATGTATTATAATTCTAAAATATAATTATGATTAGTTTCACTTGGTTTGTTTGCTGTTATTCAATGTTTCTACAAATATTTTTATTTACTGTGACGACACAGAATTTTATCTTAATTAACCAGACGTCTATTTTGAGCAAGCCAGGAGGAACAGACTGTTATCTATATCTTGACTTTGAATGTATGTGTTTCTTTCTGGTTGGTCAAGAAAACACAGACTTTCGTCATATAAGACGGTAATATTGACTTGTAGGTTGACATTTGATGTAACATATTGTGCTGTTATCCTGAATGAAAAGAGAAGCAGGATAATTGAACAATGATGTTTGCTGATATGTTGATTACACATTGTCCAGGCCAGCTAGCTTGTTGACTTGAAAAACAAAGGAGGAAAAACTATGCAAATGGAATACATAATCAAAAAATGCAAGTTGATCTCATCACCATTCTTCCCTTTTATCTGTGACTGCTGGTTTGAAGGACAATTGTTAACTATAAAAAGAGGATATATGCACTTCTGTAAGAGATACCTCCATATACAGAGAGACATCCAGACATCCAACCGTCCAAAGATCTAGAGACTCTCTACAGGACAGCAGCCAAGACATCATGGCTCCAATGTGAGGGACACAGATTTGTCATTCTACAGGATGTCAGCTTAGGGGACCACGGCCCTGGCTGAAAGAATACAGATCTGCTCCAAAAGCCATTGCTGAACCATAGATACATTTGGGATGGTCAAGATTTGGACTCACCGACCACCTAAGCCCCATGGATACGTTTGTGAAATCCAGTAATGGGACCCACCGGTTACCTGGCTTTATGGAGATGTTTGGAGAAGCCAGGTTGTGACCCTTGGGTCACTTGGCCATGTACCTAGGTGGACTGTCATCTTTCTAAGCTTGTCATTGCCTCCTCTCTGTGCTTGCCATAGGTGGTGTAGTCTGCCCTGGAAGATCTGAAAGTACAGCTGCTCTTATCCCGGCGAGTCAGCGGAAGGGTGAGACTCTGTAATGTGCACCAACTTTGAGTATTGTGCTGAGACTATGTGTTCTATGTGTTATTTCACTGTTTTGTGGTTCAATAAAGTATTGCCATGCTGGCTTACCTTCACCCTGTGTTGTCTGAGAAGTATTACGCCCGTGGTAAAAGAAGAGCGGGTTTTCGGTGGGATGATCCCTGGTCCACATTGTTTCGGCTAGCTGACTAGGGCACCCGCTTTTCTTTTTATGTAATTTGTTTTCAATTTACTCTTCTATTTTGTTAATACAATCAAAAGGTTTTACAAGCGTATGAGAATAAGTAAAGTGCAGTCAGAAAAATAGCAACATTAAAGTCATTAAAGTAACAGTGCTTATAAAGGCGACAAATAGTTATTCAGTATAAAGTGCTTACCTATAATGGGGAGAGACTTAATGCACCCACCAAACTGCCCCAACGCGCGTTTCGTGTGTGTGTTTTCTCAATGGGAGGTACAACATCATTGTAGTCCTGCCATATACAGTGGGTACAGAAAGTATTCAGACCCCTTTAAATTTTTCACTCTTTGTTTCATTGTAGCCATTTGGTAAATTCAAAAAAGTTTATTTTTTTCTCATTAATGTATACTCTGCACCCCATCTTGACTGAAAAAAACAGAAATGTTGAAATTTTTGCAAATTTAATAAAAAAGAAAACCTGAAATATCACATGGTCATCAGTATTCAGCCCCTCTGCTCAGACGCTCATATGTAAGTCCCATGCTGTCCATTTCCTTCTGATCCTCCTTGAGATGGTTCTACTCCTTCATTGGAGTACAGCTGTGTGTAATTAAACTGATAGGACTTGATTTGGAAAGGCGCACACCTGTCTATATAAGATCTCACAGCTCACAGTATATGTCAGACCAAATGAGGATCATGAGGTCAAAGGAACTGGATGCCCAGGATGGGACAGATTATACCTGGATAAGGAATATTACACCTGGATGGGGGACTTTATACCAGGATGGGGAGCATAAATTACTGAAAGGGGCCCAGACTGGCAGGCATTAAAACAGGATGGGGCCAAGGATGGATGACATTATACCAGGAAAGAAGACATTATACCAGGAAGGGGCCCATGATGGAGACATTATATTATACCAGTAAGGGGGACTTTATTACTGGAAGGGGTCCAGAAGATTATATCAGTAAAAGGCCAAAGATGGAGTACATTATAGACTGAAGGGGCCCAGGATGGGGACAATAACATAGGAAGGAGCCAAGATGGAGGACATTATAACTGGAAGGGGCACAGGATGGGGGACACTATTACAGGAAAGGACCACAGGATAGAGGTCATTATTACAGGATGTTGAACTTTATTACAGGAAAGGGCCACAGGATAGGGGTCATTATTACAGGATGGAGGACATTATTGCAGGAAAGACACAGAATCAGGGACATTATTACAGGATGTGGGACATTGCAACATGGGGGGAGAACATGTGTGTCTTCACAGGATCTGGATGGGCCCATACATCTGACAAACATGCAGGTGGGGGGCCAGGTACAATTTTTGCATCGGGCCCATTGGAAAAAGGAATGTAATTAAAAGGAATGTAATTTTTGAAAAAATAAAATAAACAGAAGTTAAAAAAAATCTGCTCGTGGTAAATCTTCACCTACACATTTTACTTGTGTCACTTTCTATGTCTGGTTGAGTTCAGTGATATTATTTTATAGCTGTCTGTGTTGGCAGTTCAGGTCAGCCGGGATCAGTATATTACTCTTCAATAAGGCGGCTCAGGTCTTGAGCGGAGGGAGGTTGTGACGTCATAAATAAGGTTTTGCCACCTGATATTTACTTTTTCTTCAGCTCACAGTCTAGCCCGGTGAGTCCCCCGACACAATTATGTTCGCTGTGAATTACATTTACGATATAACCGCTCCATGACCAGAATATACAATGTAACAATCTGTATTTCACTTTGTGACACATTCATGAGATCCGAGTGATAAAATGCAGAGGACTGGTCTTTGTCACAATGTGTCGAATATCATGATGTCTTTTTGATGATGTGTTTTTCGTTTTTTGAGTTGTGATATGGAAGATTCTGAATTCATTTGGGCTATTACATCGCCGTGAGCGTCCGTGAGAATTCATTAGCTGTTCTTCGTGTTGCGATTGTTCTTTCAGCTTCTATTCAATGCTGGCAAATTAAATTATAATCAGGTTTGTTAAAAAAAACACAAGCGGGAGATTTTCTGCAAGTAATAAAATTGGTTCTTGGCTCAGAGGAACAGGCAATTATAGCTGCGGTCTGCGGAGAGAAACCCCATCAATATATGGTCCGTGCGAATGATTGTGATCAGGTCGACCACCTGCAGCAGTAAGAACATCAACATTGATTTCATTGCCAGCAATCAAAACAATGATGTTTAGTATCATCATCAATATCAATCACCTTCATCAATCATCACTATCACTCATCATCACTCTCAATATCATCAACCATCATCATCATCACCAGAAATCTTTACTCCCATTCATCACTTTCTGTCACCGCCATCAATATCACCTCTGTCAATCAACATCAATTATTATCATTTCTATCATTATCATAGACAATACAATCAACATTAATAGCATCAAAATCAATCACACATCATGGTAATTTATCACCATAGTCCTAATTATCATTAATTGTCAGCCTCATCAGTCTGACCTTATGAGGGACCAAAACCAGCGAAGTCTTGACATACAATACATGGAGAAAAGTATCGGTTAAAGTCTTAGTAATGTAATTCTGGTTTATCATTCAGTGCCATTGCCTCCAGTTTATAACCTCCCCATGTATAACATCCGGCTCCATGCCCCAGAGAATAACAACCCCTGGCCCCCGGTATATAACCTCTGGCCCCTCAGTCCCGGTGTATACCCTCCAGCCACCCTCCATGTCTTCTGCCTTTCCTACCATGTGGCAGAGCGGCCGGTGGTGCAGAGCTCACTGATACCAGCACGGTCCTGCAATAGGAGCCACCGGGGTAACAAGTCTGTCCATGACATTTCTTCCTCCTGGAAGGAACCGCAGCAACTCAGCCATGAAATGGAGACCCCGTAATGTTAGAGAGAGCTGAGGAGCAGAGGGCAGAAAAGTCACCACCGCTCTGCTGACCCCATAGCTGCAGAGTCCAGAGTCTGTTATGACCCCAGTGGACAGGGTCTCAGAGGAACGTGTAAGTATGCAAGATACAAAAATCCAGCTCATAGGGCTGTGGTAACTGGGTTGACCAAATAGCTACTCCTAACGCCAACACTAGAAGTAGCCGGGGATCATGCCTACGGTGATCGCTAGATGACTCGCGCCAGCCGGAGAATCTAACTACCCCTAGGAGAAGAAAACAAAGACCTCTCTTGCCTCCAGAGAAAGGGACCCCAAAGCAAGATACAAGCCCCCCACAAATAATAACGGTGAGGTAAGAGGAAATGACAAACACAGAAATGAACCAGGTTCAGCAAAGAGAGGCCAGCTTACTAATAGCAGAATATAGCAAGATAACTTATCTGGTCAACAAAAACCCTATAAAAATCCACGCTGGAGATTCAAGAACCCCCGAACCGTCTAACGGTCCGGGGGGAGAACACCAGCCCCCTAGAGCTTCCAGCAAAGGTCAGGATACAGATAGGAACAAGCTGGACAAAAATACCAAACAAAACAAAAGCAAAAAACAAAAAAGCAGACTTAGCTTGAAAAACAGGAACCAGGATCAGAGGACAAGAGCACAACAGATTAGCTCTGATTTCAACGATGCCAGGCATTGAACTGAAGGTCCAGGGAGCTTATATAGCAACGCCCCTGAACTAACGGCCCAGGTGAGGATATAGAAAAAGACAGACGCTCCAGAGTCAAATCACTAATGACCACTAGAGGGAGCAAAAAGCAAAATCACAACAGTACCCCCCCCCTTAGTGAGGGGTCACCGAACCCTCACCACGACCACCAGGGCGATCAGGATGAGCGGCGTGAAAGGCACGAACTAAATCGGCCGCATGAACAGCAGAGGCGACCACCCAGGAATTATCTTCCTGACCATAGCCCTTCCACTTGACCAGGTACTGAAGCCTCCGCCTGGAGAGACGAGAATCCAAGATCTTCTCCACCACATACTCCAACTCGCCCTCAACCAACACCAGAGCAGGAGGCTCAGCAGAAGGAACCACAGGCACAACGTACTGCCGCAACAAGGACCTATGAAACACGTTGTGGATAGCAAACGACACAGGAAGATCCAGGCGAAAGGATACAGGATTAAGAATTTCCAATATCTTGTAAGGACCAATAAAACGAGGTTTAAATTTGGGAGAGGAAACCTTCATAGGAACAAAGCGGGAAGAAAGCCACACCAAATCCCCAACACGTAGTCTGGGACCCACACCGCGGCGGCGGTTGGCAAAGCGCTGAGCCCTCTCCTGTGACAACTTCAAGTTGTCCACCACAAGATTCCAGATCCGCTGCAACCTATCCACCACAGAATCCACCCCAGGGCAGTCAGAAGGTTCCACATGACCCGAAGAAAAACGAGGGTGGAAACCAGAGTTGCAGAAAAACGGCGAAACCAAGGTGGCGGAACTAGCCCGATTATTAAGGGCAAACTCAGCTAACGGCAAGAAGGTCACCCAATCGTCCTGATCAGCAGAGACAAAACACCTCAAATAAGCCTCCAAAGTCTGATTAGTTCGCTCCGTCTGTCCATTAGTCTGAGGATGGAAAGCAGACGAAAACGACAAGTCAATGCCCATCCTACTACAAAAGGATCACCAGAATCTGGAAACGAACTGGGATCCTCTGTCTGACACAATATTCTCAGGGATGCCGTGCAAACGAACCACGTTCTGGAAAAACACAGGAACCAGATCGGAAGAGGAAGGCAGCTTAGGCAAAGGAACCAAATGGACCATCTTGGAGAAGCGATCACATATCACCCAGATAACAGACATGCCCTGAGACACCGGAAGATCAGAAATGAAATCCATGGAGATATGTGTCCAAGGTCTCTTAGGGACAGGCAAGGGCAAGAGCAACCCGCTGGCACGAGAACAGCAAGGCTTAGCTCGAGCACAAGTCCCACAGGACTGTACAAATGACCGCACATCCCTAGACAAGGAAGGCCACCAAAAGGATCTGGCCACCAGATCTCTGGTGCCAAAAATTCCTGGGTGACCTGCCAACACCGAGGAATGAACCTCGGAAATGACTCTGCTGGTCCACTTATCAGGCACAAACAGTCTGTCAGGTGGACAAGAATCAGGCCTATCAGCCTGAAATCTCTGCAACACACGTCGCAGATCTGGAGAAATAGCTGACAAGATAATACCATCCTTAAGAATACCAACAGGTTCAGCGACTCCAGGAGCATCAGGCACAAAGCTCCTGGAAAGAGCATCGGCCTTCACATTCTTTGAACCTGGTAAATACGAGACAACAAAGTCAAAACGGGAGAAAAACAATGACCAGCGGGCCTGTCTAGGATTCAGGCGTTTAGCAGACTCGAGATACATCAGATTTTTGTGATCAGTCAAGACCACCACACGATGCTTAGCACCCTCGAGCCAATGACGCCACTCCTCAAATGCCCATTTCATGGCCAACAACTCCCGATTGCCCACATCATAATTTCGCTCCGCAGGCGAAAACTTCCTAGAGAAAAAGGCGCAAGGTCTCATAACAGAGCAACCAGGGCCTCTCTGCGACAAAACGGCCCCTGCTCCAATCTCTGAAGCATCCACCTCAACTTGAAAGGGAAGCGAGACATCAGGCTGGCACAAAACAGGCGCCGAAGTAAACCGACGTTTCAACTCCTGGAAAGCCTCCACGGCAGCAGGAGCCCAATTAACCACATCGGAGCCCTTCTTGGTCATATCCGTCAAAGGTTTCACAATGCTAGAAAAGTTAGCGATAAAACGACGGTAGAAGTTAGCGAAACCCAAGAACTTCTGAAGACTCTTAACTGACGAGGGCTGAGTCCAATCAAGAATAGCTCGGACCTTGACTGGGTCCATCTCCACAGCAGAAGGGGAAAAAATGAACCCCAAAAAGGGAACCTTCTGTACACCAAAAAGACACTTTGAGCCCTTGACAAACAAAGAATTTTCACGCAAAATTTTAAAGACCATCCTGACCTGCTCCACATGCGAGTCCCAATTATCAGAAAAAACCAGAATATCATCCAGATAAACGATCAGAAATTTATCCAGATAGTTCCGGAAAATGTCATGCATAAAGGACTGAAAAACTGAAGGGGCATTAGAGAGCCCAAAAGGCATCACCAAGTACTCAAAATGACCTTCGGGCGTATTGAATGCGGTTTTCCATTCATCCCCTTGCTTAATGCGCACAAGGTTGTACGCACCACGAAGGTCTATCTTGGTAAACCACTTGGCACCTTTAATCCGGGCAAACAAGTCAGACAACAGCGGCAAAGGATACTGAAATTTGACAGTGATCTTATTTAAAAGCCGATAGTCAATACAAGGCCTCAAAGATCCGTCCTTTTTAGCCACAAAAAAGAATCCCGCACCAAGAGGGGAAGAAGACGGACGGATGTGTCCTTTCTCCAGAGACTCCTTGATATATGAACGCATAGCGGTATGTTCAGGTATCGACAGATTAAACAGTCTTCCCTTAGGAAACTTACTGCCTGGAATCAAATCTATTGCACAGTCACAGTCCCTATGAGGAGGCAATGCACTGGACCTGGACTCGCTAAAGACATCCTGATAATCAGACAAGTACTCCGGAACTTCCGAAGGCGTAGAAGAAGCAATAGACACAGGTAGGGAATCCTCATGAATACCACGACAGCCCCAACTAGACACTGACATAGCCTTCCAGTCAAGGACTGGATTATGGGTCTGTAACCATGGCAGCCCCAAAACAACCAAATCATGCATTTTATGTAGAACGAGAAAACGTATCACCTCGCGGTGTTCAGGAGTCATGCACATGGTAACCTGTGTCCAATACTGCGGCTTATTTTCTGCCAATGGCGTAGCATCAATACCCCTAAGAGGGATAGGATTTTCTAATGGTTCAAGAATAAAACCACAGCGCTTAGCAAATGAGAGATCCATAAGACTCAGGGCAGCACCCGAATCTACAAACGCCATGACAGGATAAGATGACAGTGAGCAAATCAAAGTTACAGACAGAATAAACTTAGGATGCAAATTACCAACGGTGACAGGACTAACAACCTTAGATATACGTTTAGAGCATGCTGAGATAACATGTGTAGAATCACCACAGTAGTAGCACAAGCCATTCCGGCGTCTATGAATTTTCCTCTCATTTCTAGTCAGGATTCTATCACATTGCATCAAATCAGGTGTCCGTTCAGACAACACCATGAGGGAATTTGCGGTTTTTCTATCACATTGCATCACATCAGGTGTCTGTTCAGACAACAACATGAGGGAATTTGCGGTTTTGCGCTCACGCAACCGCCGGTCAATTTGAATAGCCAGGGACATGGTATCATTCAGACCTGTGGGAATGGGAAAACCCACCATAACATTCTTAATGGCCTCAGAAAGGCCATTTCTAAAATTAGCGGCCAGTGCACACTCGTTCCAATGTGTCAGCACGGACCATTTCCGAAATTTTTGGCAATACACCTCAGCCTCGTCCTGGCCCTGAGACATAGCCAGCAAGGCTTTCTCTGCCTGAATCTCAAGATTGGGTTCCTCATAAAGTAAACCGAGCGCCAGAAAAAACGCATCAATATCAGCCAATGCCGGATCTCCTGGCACCAACGAAAAAGCCCAATCCTGAGGGTCACCCCGTAAGAATGAAATAACAATTTTTACTTGTTGAGCAGAGTCTCCAGACGAACAAGGTTTCGGGGACAAAAATAATTTACAATTATTCCTGAAATTCCTAAACTTAAATCGGTCTCCTGAAAACAGTTCAGGAATCGGAATCTTGGGTTCAGACCTAGGATTTCTGGTAACATAATCTTGTATACCCTGCACACGAGCGGCAAGCTGGTCCACACTTGTAATCAAGGTCTGGACATTCATGTCTGCAGCAAGCTTAAGCCACTCTGAGGTAAAGGGGAAAAGAAAAAAAAAAAAAAATGAGAGAGGGAAAAAAAAACCTCAAAATTTTCTTTCTTATAATCCCACTTCTGCAATGCATTAAACATTTAATACTGGCCTGGCATACTGTTATGACCCCAGTGGACAGGGTCTCAGAGGAACGTGTAAGTATGCAAGATACAAAAATCCAGCTCATAGGGCTGTGGTAACTGGGTTGACCAAATAGCTACTCCTAACGCCAACACTAGAAGTAGCCGGGGATCATGCCTACGGTGATCGCTAGATGACTCGCGCCAGCCGGAGAATCTAACTACCCCTAGGAGAAGAAAACAAAGACCTCTCTTGCCTCCAGAGAAAGGGACCCCAAAGCAAGATACAAGCCCCCCACAAATAATAACGGTGAGGTAAGAGGAAATGACAAACACAGAAATGAACCAGGTTCAGCAAAGAGAGGCCAGCTTACTAATAGCAGAATATAGCAAGATAACTTATCTGGTCAACAAAAACCCTATAAAAATCCACGCTGGAGATTCAAGAACCCCCGAACCGTCTAACGGTCCGGGGGGAGAACACCAGCCCCCTAGAGCTTCCAGCAAAGGTCAGGATACATGTTGGGAAATTGGATTTTGGGCTCCCCCGGTGGCCACTGGTGGAATTGAACTGGTGTGCATCATCCCCTCTGTTCACCTGTTTCCATCAGGATGTGGGAGTCGCTATTTAACCTTGCTCCTCTGTCACTTCCATGCCGGTCAACATTGTAATCAGAAGCCTTTCTGTGCATGTTCCTGCTGCTAGACAACTCCCAGCTAAGTTGGACTTTAGTCCTCGTTTGTTTTTGCATTTTGTTCCAGTTCACTGCTGTAGTTTCGTTTCTGTGTCTGGAAAGCTCTTGTGATCTGAAATTGCCACTCTGATGTTATGAGTTAATACTAGAGTCTTAAAGTAATTTCAGGATGGTATTTTGATAGGGTTTTCAGCTGACCATGAAAGTGCCCTTTCTGTCTTCCTGCTATCTAGTAAGCGGACCTCAATTTTGCTAAACCTATTTTCATACTACGTTTGTCATTTCATCTAAAATCACCGCCAATATATGTGGGGGCCTCTGTCTGCCTATCGGGGAAACTTCTCTAGAGGTGAGCCAGGACTATATTTTCCTCTGCCAGGATTAGTTAGTCCTCCGGCCGGCGCTGGGCGTCTAGGGATAAAAAACGTAGGCAACGCTACCCGGCTACTGTTAGTTGTGCGGCAGGTTTAGTTCATGGTCAGTTTAGTTTCCATCCTTCCAAGAGCTAGTACTTATGTTTGCTGGGCTATGTTCTCTTGCCATTGAGAACCATAACAGTTTGACCGGCCCAAAAAAGGGTTAAATTAATTGACAGAGAAAGGAGAGAAAAGAGAAGTCTGCTGAAGATTTTTTTTTTTTTTTTTTTCTCCCCTTCCCTTCAGTTCTGAGTGTGCTTGTAATTGAATCTCTTGCAAGTCTGCCTATATTGCACCCTTTCTCTCTCTCTCTCTCCTTCTAATCCTGGAATGGCTCTGTGTTCACCTGTTTAAAATGGATATTCAGAGTTTAGCTGCAGGTTTGAGTAATCTCACCACGAAAGTTCAAAATTTACAAGATTTTGTTGTTCATGTTCCTATATCTGAACCTAGAATTCCTTTGCCTGAATTTTTCTCGGGGAATAGATCTTGCTTTCAAAATTTCAAAAATAATTGCAAGTTGTTTTTGTCCCTGAAATCTCGCTCTGCTGGAGATCCTGCTCAGCAGGTCAGGATTGTGATTTCCTTGCTCCGGGGCGACCCTCAGGATTGGGCTTTTGCATTGGCTCCAGGGGATCCTGCGTTGCTCAATGTGGATGCGTTTTTTCTGGCCTTGGGGTTGCTTTATGAGGAACCTCAGTTAGAGCTTCAGGCGGAAAAGGCCTTGATGTCCCTATCTCAGGGGCAAGACGAAGCTGAAATATACTGCCAGAAATTCCGTAAATGGGCTGTGCTTACTCAGTGGAATGAGTGCGCCCTGGCGGCGAATTTCAGAGAGGGTCTCTCTGATGCCATTAAGGATGTTATGGTGGGGTTCCCTGTGCCTGCGGGTCTGAATGAGTCCATGACAATGGCTATCCAGATCGATAGGCGTCTGCGGGAGCGCAAACCTGTGCACCATTTGGCGGTGTCTACTGAGAAGACGCCAGAGAATATGCAATGTGATAGAATTCTGTCCAGAAGTGAACGGCAGAATTTAAGACGAAAAAATGGGTTGTGCTTCTATTGCGGTGATTCAACTCATGTTATATCAGCATGCTCTAAGCGTACTAAGAAGCTTGATAAGTCTGTTTCAATTGGCACTTTACAGTCTAAGTTTATTCTATCTGTGACCCTGATTTGTTCTTTATCATCTATTACCGCGGATGCCTATGTCGACTCTGGCGCCGCTTTGAGTCTTATGGATTGGTCCTTTGCCAAACGCTGTGGGTATGATTTGGAGCCTCTTGAAACTCCTATACCCCTGAAGGGGATTGACTCCACCCCATTGGCTAGTAATAAACCACAATACTGGACACAAGTAACTATGCGGATTAATCCGGATCATCAGGAGATTATTCGCTTTCTTGTGCTGTATAACCTACATGATGTGTTGGTGCTTGGATTGCCATGGCTGCAATCTCATAACCCAGTCCTTGACTGGAAAGCTATGTCTGTGTTAAGCTGGGGATGTAAGGGGAAGCATGGGGACGTACCTGTGGTTTCCATTTCATCATCTATTCCCTCTGAGATTCCTGAATTCTTGACTGAATATCGTGACGTTTTTGAAGAACCTAAGCTTGGTTCATTACCTCCGCACCGGGAGTGCGATTGTGCCATAGATTTGATTCCGGGTAGTAAATACCCTAAGGGTCGTTTATTTAATCTGTCTGTGCCTGAACATGCTGCTATGCGAGAATATATAAAGGAGTCCTTGGAAAAGGGACATATTCGTCCTTCGTCATCTCCCTTAGGAGCCGGTTTTTTCTTTGTGGCTAAGAAAGATGGCTCTTTGAGACCGTGTATTGATTATCGGCTTTTGAATAAAATCACGGTTAAATATCAATATCCGTTGCCACTGCTGACTGATTTGTTTGCTCGCATAAAGGGGGCCAAGTGGTTCTCTAAGATAGATCTCCGTGGGGCGTATAATTTGGTGCGAATTAAGCAGGGGGATGAGTGGAAGACCGCATTTAATACGCCCGAGGGCCACTTTGAGTATTTGGTGATGCCTTTTGGTCTTTCAAATGCCCCTTCAGTCTTTCAGTCCTTTATGCATGACATTTTCCGTGATTATTTGGATAAATTTATGATTGTGTATCTGGATGATATTTTGATTTTTTCGGATGACTGGGACTCTCATGTCCAGCAGGTCAGGAGGGTTTTTCAGGTTTTGCGGTCTAATTCCTTGTGTGTGAAGGGTTCTAAGTGCGTTTTTGGGGTTCAAAAGATTTCCTATTTGGGATATATTTTTTCCCCCTCTTCCATCGAGATGGATCCTGTCAAGGTTCAGGCTATTTGTGATTGGACGCAACCCTCTTCTCTTAAGAGTCTTCAGAAATTTTTGGGCTTTGCTAACTTTTATCGTCGATTTATTGCTGGTTTTTCTGATGTTGTTAAACCATTGACTGATTTGACTAAGAAGGGTGCTGATGTTGCTGATTGGTCCCCTGCTGCTGTGGAGGCCTTTCGGGAGCTTAAGCGCCGCTTTTCTTCCGCCCCTGTGTTGCGTCAGCCTGATGTTGCTCTTCCTTTTCAGGTTGAGGTCGACGCTTCTGAAATCGGAGCTGGGGCAGTTTTGTCGCAGAGAAGTTCCGATTGTTCCGTGATGAGACCTTGTGCCTTTTTCTCGCGTAAATTTTCGCCCGCCGAGCGGAATTATGATGTTGGGAATCGGGAGCTTTTGGCCATGAAGTGGGCTTTTGAGGAGTGGCGTCATTGGCTTGAGGGGGCTAGACATCAGGTGGTGGTATTGACTGACCACAAAAATCTAATTTATCTTGAGTCCGCCAGACGCCTGAATCCTAGACAGGCGCGCTGGTCGTTGTTTTTCTCTCGGTTTAATTTTGTGGTGTCCTACCTGCCGGGTTCTAAGAATGTTAAGGCGGATGCCCTTTCTAGGAGTTTTGAGCCTGACTCCCCTGGTAACTCTGAACCTACAGGTATCCTTAAGGATGGAGTGATATTGTCTGCCGTTTCTCCAGACCTGCGGCGGGCCTTGCAGGAGTTTCAGGCGGATAGACCTGATCGTTGCCCACCTGGTAGACTGTTTGTTCCTGATGATTGGACCAGTAAAGTCATTTCTGAGGTTCATTCTTCTGCGTTGACAGGTCATCCTGGAATCTTTGGTACCAGGGATTTGGTGGCAAGGTCCTTCTGGTGGCCTTCCCTGTCTCGAGATGTGCGAGGCTTTGTGCAGTCTTGTGACGTTTGTGCTCGGGCCAAGCCTTGTTGTTCTCGGGCTAGTGGATTGTTGTTGCCCTTGCCTATCCCGAAGAGGCCCTGGACGCACATCTCGATGGATTTTATTTCGGATCTTCCTGTTTCTCAGAAGATGTCTGTCATCTGGGTGGTGTGTGACCGTTTCTCTAAGATGGTCCATTTGGTTCCCCTGCCTAAGTTGCCTTCTTCTTCCGAGTTGGTTCCTCTGTTTTTTCAAAATGTGGTCCGTTTGCATGGTATTCCGGAGAATATCGTTTCTGACAGAGGAACCCAATTCGTGTCTAGATTTTGGCGAGCATTCTGTGCTAGGATGGGCATAGATTTGTCTTTCTCGTCTGCTTTCCATCCTCAGACTAATGGCCAGACCGAGCGGACGAATCAGACCTTGGAGACATATTTGAGGTGTTTTGTGTCTGCAGATCAGGATGATTGGGTTGCTTTTTTGCCTTTAGCGGAGTTTGCCCTCAATAATCGGGCCAGCTCTGCCACCTTGGTGTCTCCTTTTTTCTGTAATTCGGGGTTTCATCCTCGATTTTCTTCTGGTCAGGTGGAATCTTCGGATTGTCCTGGAGTGGATGCTGTGGTGGAGAGGTTGCATCAGATTTGGGGGCAGGTAGTGGACAATTTGAAGTTGTCCCAGGAGAAGACTCAGCTTTTTGCCAACCGCCGGCGTCGGGTTGGTCCTCGGCTTTGTGTTGGGGACTTGGTGTGGTTGTCTTCTCGTTTTGTCCCTATGAGGGTTTCTTCTCCTAAGTTTAAGCCTCGGTTCATCGGCCCGTACAAGATATTGGAGATTCTTAACCCTGTGTCCTTCCGTTTGGACCTCCCTGCATCTTTTTCTATTCATAATGTTTTTCATCGGTCATTGTTGCGCAGGTATGAGGTACCGGTTGTGCCTTCCGTTGAGCCTCCTGCTCCGGTGTTGGTTGAGGGCGAGTTGGAGTACGTTGTGGAAAAAATCTTGGACTCCCGTGTTTCCAGACGGAAACTCCAGTATCTGGTCAAATGGAAGGGATACGGTCAGGAGGATAATTCTTGGGTGACTGCCTCTGATGTTCATGCCTCTGATCTGGTCCGTGCCTTTCATAGGGCTCATCCTGATCGCCCTGGTGGTTCTGGTGAGGGTTCGGTGCCCCCTCCTTGAGGGGGGGGTACTGTTGTGAAATTGGATTTTGGGCTCCCCCGGTGGCCACTGGTGGAATTGAACTGGTGTGCATCATCCCCTCTGTTCACCTGTTTCCATCAGGATGTGGGAGTCGCTATTTAACCTTGCTCCTCTGTCACTTCCATGCCGGTCAACATTGTAATCAGAAGCCTTTCTGTGCATGTTCCTGCTGCTAGACAACTTCCAGCTAAGTTGGACTTTAGTCCTCGTTTGTTTTTGCATTTTGTTCCAGTTCACTGCTGTAGTTTCGTTTCTGTGTCTGGAAAGCTCTTGTGATCTGAAATTGCCACTCTGATGTTATGAGTTAATACTAGAGTCTTAAAGTAATTTCAGGATGGTATTTTGATAGGGTTTTCAGCTGACCATGAAAGTGCCCTTTCTGTCTTCCTGCTATCTAGTAAGCGGACCTCAATTTTGCTAAACCTATTTTCATACTACGTTTGTCATTTCATCTAAAATCACCGCCAATATATGTGGGGGCCTCTGTCTGCCTATCGGGGAAACTTCTCTAGAGGTGAGCCAGGACTATATTTTCCTCTGCCAGGATTAGTTAGTCCTCCGGCCGGCGCTGGGTGTCTAGGGATAAAAAACGTAGGCAACGCTACCCGGCTACTGTTAGTTGTGCGGCAGGTTTAGTTCATGGTCAGTTTAGTTTCCATCCTTCCAAGAGCTAGTACTTATGTTTGCTGGGCTATGTTCTCTTGCCATTGAGAACCATAACAGATACAGATAGGAACAAGCTGGACAAAAATACCAAACAAAACAAAAGCAAAAAACAAAAAAGCAGACTTAGCTTGAAAAACAGGAACCAGGATCAGAGGACAAGAGCACAACAGATTAGCTCTGATTTCAACGATGCCAGGCATTGAACTGAAGGTCCAGGGAGCTTATATAGCAACGCCCCTGAACTAACGGCCCAGGTGAGGATATAGAAAAAGACAGACGCTCCAGAGTCAAATCACTAATGACCACTAGAGGGAGCAAAAAGCAAAATCACAACAAGAGTCCTCCTCTGGTATCAGCACAAACACTGCTCGCCCGCCGGGAGTTTAATGGCAGAGTAGCTGCATGCAGCCGTACATCACCAAGCACAATGCCGAGCGTCGGATAGAGTGGTGTAAAGTCGCCACCACTGGAGGAGACGTGTTCTGTGCAGTGACGGATCGCACTTCTCTGATGGAATCTGGGTTTGGTGATTCCAGGAGGACGTTACCCCCTGACTGCATTGTGCCCCCTGTACAGATGGGGGAGGAGGATAATGCTATGGGCTGTTATCAGGGGGCAGCCTCGGACCCTCAGCTCCAGTGATGGAAAATCTTAATCTTCAGCACAAGACATTGTGGACGATTGTAGCTTCAGCTTTGTGGGAACAGTTTAGGGAAGACCCTTATCTGTCCCCCATGACGAGGTCCATACAGGCATGGAGGGAACATGAGCGGCCGCACAGAGCCCGGACCTCAGCCCCATCCTAAAATGGAGATTGTGAGCCCGGCCTCCCCCCAATATCAGTGTCTGACCCCACAAATGATCTTCTGGATGAAGGAACAAAAATTCCCAGATGCCTCCAAAATATTGTAGAAATCCTTCCCAGAAGAACGAGGGCCGTTATATCTGCAGAGGACGACTCCATATTATATCTATGGGTGTAGGATGGGAGGTCAGAAAAATGCTATGACGGGAATATGAAGGGGGCACTTACTTTTGTCCATGTATCATAGCCTCTGTTGTTAAGGTTCTGAAATAACATGATCACTAAAGGGAAGGGGCAAAAGTGCTCAGCACAACATCATAGCATTAGCAGAGTGGCACTGAGACCCACAGACGGTTGAGCCTGTACATCACTCTGCTCGCTCTTCCTTTGAGTGATGGGTGGGCGTCTCACGACCTGGACTCTGATTGATGAAAGCTGCTAAACAGAGTGCTTACTCTGTCCATCATCTGCTTATTCTGACCATCATCATCATCATCAATCTCCGTCATCATTAAACACTAGCATCATTACAAGGATCAATATTCATCAACGCCATCATCAACCCAAGTCAACATCACTCATCTCCTCCATCAATATACGGGACCAATCACCATCCTCTTCATCCTCTTCATCTTAAATTCTAACTTATTACAACAAATGTCTTAAACTACCTCCAGAGGGAAAAAAAATAGCAACAAAAACCTTAGGTGTCTGTGAACCTTTGGTAGAGGAAGTGTTTCCAAAAACAAATATATTTAAAAAATATATATTTTATTTAAATCCACAACAATAAAATCAGACGAAAGGTACAGAAAAAGGATGAAAACTAGAGGGACCGGAGTATACAAGTAAATATTTCAATAGGTAAGTATTTCAAAATTCTGGAATTACATCAAATAGACATGATTATATCAAAATTAATTATGAGTTCCAAGTACTTCAAAAAAGAAGGAAAATCAATACATCTTAATGTGCTGAACCTAAAAGATATCTATTACGTTGGTAATTGGATCAGGTCTTCTGATGCCATGCCATATAAAAGAAATATAAGGTACTAACAGGGTACATAGAATAACTTGAAAAACCAAAATAAAGTGCAAAAAGTGCTATGAAACTAATACATTACGAGTTCATATACTGTGCAGTGAAATAATAATCACACAATTTGTGAAGATATTTTTTAAATGTTACCCAACTTTATGTATCAAATATATTGCACAGAACCCTGAAGACCAATACTGTATATATAGAGAGAATAAAGGCCCCTTTCCTATCAATATAATTACCAGTCAAATGGTTTAGAATCCTGCAGACCAAAACACATGGAAGCAATAGAAAGCCCCTTTCCTATTTGTATCATTACCAATCACGTGGTGTAAGTATATAAAGGAAGGCAATCTAGGAATACATAGCATTCTGTGTGTAAAGTTAGCACATTAGTAAAGGCATGGTACTGTTTAAAGTTTGTTACCTGAAGTTAGATTGCAGTGTTAGAAAGCTTAAACACATGTTTCGCCCTGCTTCTTCAGGGGTCACGTCTGAAGAATGCTGCCTAGGCATTATTGTGGGCCCACACACGGAGAGGGAGGTGTCAGATTTATGGAGGTCAGTAGATGGTGGCAGCAGAAGAAGTTCAGTTTTGGAGAGGTTGAGTTTCAGATAGAGAGCGGACATGATGTTGGAGACTGCAGACAGACAGTCAGTGGCGTTCTGTAGTACAGCGGGGGTAAGGTCAGGGGATGACGTTTATAGTTGTGTGTCATCGGCATAAAGATGGTACTGAAAGCCAAATCTGCTGATGGTCCGTCCAATTGGGGCCGTGTAGAGAGAGAAGAGAAGGGTGCCAAGGACTACGCCCTGAGGTACCCCGACAGCGAGAGGAAGAGGAGATGAAGTGGAGCCAGTAAACAGAACTGTGAAGGAGCGGTCACAAAGATAGGAAGAGAACCAGGAGAGAGCAGCGTCCTTAATGCCTAGTGACTGGAGCCTAGAGAGTAGGAGAGGGTGGTCAACAGTGTCGAAAGCTGCAGAAGGTCGAGAAGAATGAGCAGAGAGTGGTCACTGTTACATTTTGCTGTCAGAAGGTCGTTGGTGACCTTGATGAGTGCAATTTCTTCAGAATGTAGGGGGCGGAAACTGGACTGTGAAGGGTCTAGGAGGGAGTGAGTGAAGAGGTAACGGGTAAGGTGGGAGTAGATCAGGCGCTCCAAGAGTTTAGAGATGAAGGGGAGATTGGAGACCGGTCTGTAGTTATTTGTGCAGGATGGGTTGACAGAGGGTTTTTAATAAAGGAGTAATGATAGAGTGTTTGAAGGAGGAAATGAAAATGCCAGAGGAGAGGGAGAGATTAAAGATTGTAGTTAGGTGAGTAGTGATGACTGGAGAGAGAGACTGGAGGAGATGAGAGGGAATGGGGTCGGTAGTGCATGCAGTAGGACGAGAAGAAGAGAAGAGCTTGGAGACTTCTTCTGTGATGGGATCAAATGTGGAGAGTGAATCAGAGGAGATGCAGGGAGGGATGGGAGTCACTGCACTTAGTGCCTGGGAGCAGATTTCCTGACAGATATTATCTATTTTCTCTATAAATTGGGAGGCCAGGTCATGAGCACAAATGTCTGTGATAGGGGCTTGTGCTTTCGGCCTGAGGAGGGAGTGAAAGACGTCAAATAGTTTTTTTGGGTTGTTAGATAGTGAGGAGATTAGGGTGGTGAAGTAGGTCTGTTTGGTGAGGTGAAGGGCAGAGTTATAGGTTCTTAACATAAATTTGAAGTGTACGAAGTCTTCTGGGGTGCGAGTTTTCCTCCATAAGCGTTCAGCACACCTGGAGCATCGCTGAAGAAATCGAGTTTGCAATGTGAGCCAGGGCTGTTTTACTCTGTGTTTGGAGGTTCTGAGGGTGAGAGGAGCTACTTGGTCCAGGGAGCTTCTAAAAGTGTCATTGTAGTGATGTACAGCCAGATCAGTACAGGAAAAAGAGGAAATTGGGAACAGTGATGAATGTGGGGAGTCTGAAAGTGTATGAGGGTTAATGGCATGTAGATTTCTGAATGTGTGGTGGGTGGGAGTGTGCTGTGGTGGGCGAGGAATTGTGAGCGTGAAGGAGAGAATGTGGTCAAAGAGGGGAAGAGGTGAGTTATTTGGGTATCAGATTGAACAGAGATGAACAAATACCAGATCAAGGGTGTTACCGTCTCTGTGTGTTTCTGAGGTTGAGAGCTGTGAGAGGCCAAGAGAAGTGGTTAGTGATAGAAGCTGGGATGCAGATGTGGAAGTGGGGCTGTTTATGGGGATGTTGAAGTCTCCCAGGATAAGGGTTGGTAGTTCTGAGGACATGAAGTGCGGCAGCCAGGCAGAGAAATGGTCCAGGAAGTGGGTGGATGAGCCTGGGGGCTAGTATATGACCACTACTCTGAGGGAGAGGGGACAAAAGAGCCTGATGGTGTGGACCTCAAAAGAAGGGAATGAGAGTGATAGAACTGGGAGGATGACCTGGAGAGTGCATTGTGGGGACAGGAGTATGCCGACTCCACCACCAAGTCTCCGGGTCTTGGGAAATGGGAAAAGTGTCAGAATCCAGGTTTCACTGAGATTAAGAGAGTTGTTCAGAAAGTAGTTGTGCAGGAAAGGAAGCTTATTGCATACAGACCGAGGATTCCAGAGGGCACAATTAAAAGAACAATGAGAAAGATGTTGAATTTTAGACAACCTTAGACTCCATTAGGAAATGCAGCCAAGCTGGGGCCAACGATCATCGCTAATGGAGCAGAGCTAACAATATTCTAACACTTAACATGGTGAATTATATCCAAGTCTCAACAGAACATAATGTCCACCGCTACATTGTAACTAATGACAGTGAATGTGGTCGTAAGCAAGCAAGTGGCAGCGGAAATCAAAACCTGCGGCATTTGGACCATCATCCTGAATTTGTGAAGAGTTTGTTAGCTCACACCATGTTAGGGGTCGAGTTCCCATCTCTGCACAGGGGGAATCTCGAACCATTTCCACTGAGGTCTCCCATTCTTCTCCAGCTGCAGTGGAGCCTGCTCAGCGGAGACATCGATCCCAGCATCTTGCTCAGTCTGATACGGTGCAGATGGTTACTGCTGCCTTTCCAGGCTCAGCCATTGTAGCCAGTACTGGTCAGTGGCGAACAGACGTCTCTGGGACCAAGTCCTGCTTTTCCCCTTCTGAGCATGCCCAGGGTAAGTCCTTACATTGGAGGTCGGGGGTCACATGCTCAGGTACTACAGCAGCTCCCATTGGTCCTCTAGGAAGGTCCTGAAGTGGCTCAGGTACTCTGGCAGCTCCCATTCATCCTCTAGGATGTTCCTGTAGTTGCTGCAGCTATAAAAGGTTTGCATGGCCGCACGGCCATTCGCTAGTATCAACTAAGTTATGTGTTCTGTGCCAGTGTGGTCATATGTATGTGGTTTCAGGGTTCGGCTGAAATAAGCCCCTAGAATACCGGCACCTCCGGTGAGGAGTTTTGTGGGAGTGGATTCAGGGCTCGGCTGAAATAATCCCCTAGAATACCAGCACCTCCGGTGAGGAGTTTTGCGTGTGCTATTCTGACTGCATGACCACTGTTCACTCTATTTGGTAGCTGTGCTCCTCTGTGAGGTTAACAGGGCACAGCGTTCTCTTGTCTAAGGCCGGGTTCACATTGCGTTAACAACAGCCCGTTCAACACATACGTTAATGGTGATGGACCCGGAAACATTGCAGCCCGTGTCTCGGGGTCCGTCATTCAATGACGGCACATTGCTAGCGCACGCCCATTGTGGGCGTGCGCTAGCGATGCGTCCGACATTGGATTCAATGGCGGCATTAACAGACTGCGTTACACTGCGTTATGCTGCGGTGTAACGCAGTCCGTCTAATGGACGGGTTTAACACAATTTGAATCCAGCCTTAAGTGACTCTGTGAAGTAACAGAGTTCACTTATACCGCCATATAGTACCGTCAGTTACTAGCAGCGGGTTTTACTCCTGCACGGTAGACCCTGGGTATATTACTATTTAAATATATATATTTGGTGCATTCCGCCAAACCCTAACACACCAGTCATGGGTGAACAGAAATCTCTGGAGTGTCTGATTAATAATACAAGGCACAGGTATAAAAAATGGATGAGCCTCATTGCTTCACAGCAACACTGAGGAACATAGAAGCATCCAGCATTAGAATCGTCATTTCATGTTTATAGGTGCCATGTATGGCGAGGGACCATGTGTGAGGAGATGCCATGTATGAGGAGGGGCCATGTGTGAGGAGATGCCATGTATGAGGAGATGCCATATGTGAGGAGATGCCATGTGTGAGGAGATACCATGTTTGGGGAGATGCCATGTATGAGGAGATACCATGTTTGGGGAGATTCCATATGTGAGGAGATGCCATGTGTGAGGAGATGTCATGTGTGAGGAGATGCCATGTGTGAGGAGATGCCATGTATGAAGAGATGCCATGTATGAGGAGATACCATGCTTGGGGAGATGTCATGTGTGAGGAGATGCCATGTGTGAGGAGATGTCATGTATGAGGAGATGCCATGTGTGAGGAGATGCCATGTATGAAGAGATGCCATGTGTGAGGAGATGCCATGTATGAGGAGATACCATGCTTGGGGAGATGTCATGTGTGAGGAGATGTCATGTGTGAGGAGTGGCCATGTATGAGGAGATGCCATGTGTGAGGAGGGGCCATGTGTGAAGAGATGCCATATGTGAAGATATGCCATGTGTGAGGAGGGGCCATGTATGAGAAGATGCCATGTGTGAGGAGATGCCATTTGTGAGGAGATGCCATGTGTGAGGAGTGGCCATGTATGAGGAGATGCCATGTATGAGGAGATGCCATGTATGAGGAGATGCCATGTGTGAGGAGATGCCATGTGTGAGGAGTGGCCATGTATGAGGAGATGCCATGTGTGAGGAGATGCCATGTGTGAGGAGATGCCATGTGTGAGGAGATGCCATGGGTGAGGAGATGCCATGTATGAGGAGATGCCATGTGTGAGGAGATGCCATGTGTGAGGAGATGCCATGTGTGAGGAGATGCCATGGGTGAGGAGATGCCATGTATGAGGAGATGCCATGTGTGAGGAGATGCCATGTGTGAGGAGATGCCATGTGTGAGGAGATGCCATGGGTGAGGAGATGCCATGTATGAGGAGATGCCATGTGTGAGGAGATGCCATGTGTGAGGAGATGCCATGTGTGAGGAGGGGCCATGTATGAGGAGATGCCATGTGCGAGGAGATGCCATATGTAAGGAGATGCCATGTGTGAGGTTGGTGACTATACGCGCACATCTTGTATACAATAAGCTAACTCTTTTGGTTATATGTGTATAAAGGAAGCAACTCTCATCTATTCAGTCTTGATAGGAATTTTTTTTATCTGCTCTGAAAAGTGCAGGCACAGATAGGACTCTCTCACTGCCTCTCCTTGTGAAAATTGCTGGCACAGGTAGTACTGCTTCCCTGACTCTAACTGTAAAGTAAAAATGTAGAATTAGGCCACGTTCACACGGTCAGTATTTTCCATCAGTATTTGTAAGCCAAAATCAGGAGAGGAACAATCAGGAAACAGAGGAAAAGTATAATAGAAACATCTGCTCCACTTCTGCATTTACCACCCACTCCTGGTTTTGGCTACAAATACTGATGTCAAATACTGACCAAATACTGAACGTGTGAACGTGGCCTTAGGAACATTCTGATTGGATACACCTTGTCGTGGTTGGATGGCTTTTATGCATTTTTGAACAAAATTGTGTCAACTAAGTAACCCATGTTATTTACATGTACTGTTACTATTTATTTATGTATTTATTCACTTACTGCAGAGGAGTTGCTCATTGTTTTTTTTCTAGGTTTTCTCTGTTAATGGCCACAATTTGAATGTGCACATAGACATTGCACTTAGTGCCAGCCTATTTATTCAGCATAGTTGTAAATTATGTAGGCACAGATAGTACTGCCTCTCTTATACCAGCTGCAAATTATGTGGGCACAGATAGTACTGCTTCTCTGATACCAACTGTAAATTATGTAGGCACAGATAGTACTGCTTCTCTGATACCAGCTGTAAATTATGTAGGCACAGATATTTCTTCTTCCCTGATACCAGCTATAAATTATGTAGGCACAGATAGTACTGCCTCTCTTATACCAGCTGTAAATTATGTAGACACAGATAGTACTGCCTCTCTTATACCAGCTGTAAATTATGTAGGCACAGATAGTACTGCCTCTCTTATACCAGCTGTAAATTATGTAGGCACAGATAGTACTGCTTCTCTGATACCAGCCGTAAATTATGTAGGCACAGATAGTACTGCCTCTCTTATACCAGCTGTAAATTATGTAGGCACAGATAGTACTGCTTCTCTGATACCAGCCGTAAATTATGTAGACACAGATAGTACTGCCTCTCTTATACCAGCTGTAAATTATGTAGGCACAGATAGTACTGCTTCTCTGATACCAGCCGTAAATTATGTAGGCACAGATAGTACTGCCTCTCTTATACCAGCTGTAAATTATGTAGGCACAGAGAGTACTGCTTCTCTGATACCAGCTGTAAATTATGTAGGCACAGATAGTACTGCCTCTCTTATACCAGCTGTAAATTATGTAGGCACAGATAGTACTGCCTCTCTTATACCAGCTATATATTATGTACGCACAGATAGTACTGCTTCTCTGATACCAGCTATAAATTATGTAGGCACAGATAGTACTGCCTCTCTTATACCAGCTGTAAATTATGTAGGCACAGATAGTACTGCTTCTCTGATACCAGCCATAAATTATGTAGGCACAGATAGTACTGCCTCTCTTATACCAGCTGTAAATTATGTAGGCACAGATAGTACTGCCTCTCTTATACCAGCTGTAAATTATGTAGGCACAGATAGTACTGCTTCTCTGATACCAGCTGTAAATTATGTAGACACAGATAGTACTGCCTCTCTTATACCAGCTGTAAATTATGTAGGCACAGATATTTCTTCTTCCCTGATACCAGCTGTAAATTATGTAGGCACATATAGTACTGCTTCCCTGATACCAACTGTAAATTATGTAGGCACAGATAGTACTGCTTCTCTGATACCAGCTATAAATTATGTAGGCACAGATAGTACTGCCTCTCTTATACCAGCTGTAAATTATGTAGGCACAGATAGTACTGCTTCTCTGATACCAGCTATAAATTATGTAGGCACAGATAGTACTGCTTCTCTGATACCAGCTGTAAATTATGTAGGCACAGATAGTACTGCTTCTCTGATACCAGCTGTAAATTATGTAGGCACAGATAGTACTGCTTCTCTGATACCAGCTGTAAATTATGTAGGCACAGATAGTACTGCCTCTCTTATACCAGCTGTAAATTATGTAGGCACAGATAGTACTGCCTCTCTTATACCAGCTGTAAATTATGTAGGCACAGATAGTACTGCCTCTCTTATACCAGCTGTAAATTATGTAGGCACAGATAGTACTGCTTCTCTGATACCAGCTATAAATTATATAGGTAGAGATATTCCTGCTTCCCTAATACTAGTAAATTATATAGGTATATTCCTGCTTCCCTGATACCAGCTGTAAGTTGGTAAGGCACAAATAGTACTGCTTCCTTGATACTAACTGTAAATCATATAGGCACAGATAGTAATGTTTCCCTGATACTAGCTGTAAATGATGTAGGCACAGATAATACTACTTCCCTAGGTACAGATAGTACTGCTTCCTTGATACGAACTGTAAATTAAGCAGGTAATGCTTCCCTTATACCAGATGTAAATTATGTATATACAGATAGTTCTGCTTCCCTGATAATAATCGTTCGTACATTATGTAGGCACAGATAGTACTGCTCCCTTGACATTATCTGTTAATTATATAGGCACAGATAGTACTGCTTCCCTTATAGTAACTGTAAATTATAGCTATGAATGATGTAGGCACAGGTAGTGCTGCTTCCCTGATAGTAACCTTAAATCATGTAGCCACAAAAAATACTGCTTTCCGGATACCATTTGTAAATGTACACAGCACTCATATTCCCTCAAATTTACCCTTTAAGTAGCGGTTGCAGTAGTCTCGTAGTACTGAATTTCCTGGCACCTTGGAGCATTAGCCATGATGCCTCCATAAATATAATAGGGAGTGGTGTCCCGTCACAGTAGAGTGATTTCTACTCAGCATTGACGGAAGCAAAGCAAATTCGAAAACCTGTGCTCTGCAGCCCAGTCCTGAAAGAACCAGAACTGCATATGCTCGGCCTCCGCTCTATTCATTGCCTATGGAACTGTACAGCTATTTTTTATCAGTCTCATAGACAATGAATGGAGCGAAGGTCAATCATGCACACCTCCACTGCAGAGCCCCATTCTCAGGATTACTGGGGTCCCCAGCAGATACACCCCATACACCCAATCAGATATTATCTATCATAATGATAGGGGATAACTTTTTTTTTGGTGGTGGAATAGGGTGTGGTAGAGTGATTTCGCCTCAGCATTGACGGAAGCAAAGCAAATTGCTAAAACCAGTGCTCTGCAGCCCAGTCCTGAAAGAACCAGAACTGCATATGCTCGGCCTCCGCTCCATTCATTGCCTATGGAACTGTACAGCTATTTTTTATCAGTCTCATAGACAATGAATGGAGCGAAGGTCAATCATGCACATCTCCACTGCAGAGCCCCGTTTTCATGATTACTGGGGTCCCCAGCAGCCGGTAACTTTTTTTTGGGTGGTGGAATAACCCTTTAATAATACTGATCTTCTGATAAGGGCCAAAGACTCCAGAACCTGGGTACAACCCCTGCACCGACTGTAGGTCCTCCGCTGTCCCACAAGTCTTGCGCATGTCCTCATACTTTAGTGCGTCCCCCCCTAAATGTGTCGTTAAGTGTGCGATGAACACTAAACTCCATAATTTCATTAACCAGAGGCTGCGCGATCACAGAAATGTCACATTTTATTTTTCCTTCTCGCTCTCTAAGGGACGAGCAGCTGGGACATAACGCTAAGCTGTCCCCGGGGATGTGCGCTGATTACATAACCACCAGAGCCGGGTGGTGATAGGCTCCGATCCCCTGTGATCCACCATCATCACTGCAACATATTATATTAAAAAAAGAGCAACAATGTAACAAAACGATACAATAAATAAACAAACAAACAAAAGTCCTTGCTGGTGTCAGTCATCTCCACTATAGGGGAATCCCTGGGGGGCTTGGGGGGATTGTACAGTACAGCGCCTGTGACATCACTGAAGCTGAGAAAGACTGCAGGATCTGAGGGAGGGATGGGGATGGAGTAGTTGGGGGGGAGAGCTTCCTCCTCCTCATCCTCCTCCTCCTCCTTCCCCTCCTGGACCACCGGTTTATACAGAAAACAGAGACATGCTAGAGAGAGAGAGAAGAGAGAGAAGAGACAGAGAAGAGAGGAGGAGGATGGGGGGGACATAAACAAGAAAATCAATGGTAACTGAATCCTTCATTAATTCCACTAGATGGAGCCTGGTGACATTCTGCTGGATCACATTAGTGCAGCAAGGTAGGAAAGGGATCAGATCCTCTGAATTGTGCAATTAGCAAAAAAAAAAAGGGAATAAGCAAGAGGGGGGAAAAAAAAATAACCTGTCCCCCTGCAACAAGCCCCCAGCTGCTGCCTGACATCCCCTCCATGCAAGTGGTCATCTGAGGAGGGGGCTAGAAGAAGAGCCGCAGCAGCAGCAGCAGCAGCAGCATCCTAGGAGCCCCAGGGCTGGTGGTGTGTGGAGCCCTCAATGGCAGCATCAGGTAAGTGTGCAGTCCTGGTTGGCTGGAGGTGCTGGTGGTGGGGGGTGCCCTGAATTACCGGTATACGTGCCATACACATTGGATTCCTTGTGCCTGCTGTTTGCAGCTGGAAAGATCTGCAGGTCAGGTAGGTGGCAGAGTCTGGGCACAGAGTGGGCATGAGGGCTTCTGAAGGGTTAATGCGGCATGAAAACGGAATATCCGTCAATCAAGGTAACGATATCCGTGGAAGTTGTCGGCAGGTGCAGGTTGGAGTCTGCGGACTGGGGGATGTGGTTTCCCGTCTGTTCCAGAATCTTACTTTTTTTTTAATAGTGATCTTTATGATTCCGCAGGATGGAGCGCGACTTTTCACCGTGGTGGATCACAACACAAACACGGGCCGTGCTATCTGTATCCGGGCAAATGTGTTGTCATTCAGTAAAAAATGGCAGGATTCTAGCTGTCAGTCAGAAAAATGGGAAGAAGGGTCAGGAACCGGCTGCCATCTTTATTGTGCTAGAATAGTGTTGGCTACAGATGTAGCAGAGGTGAAATTGCCCAAGGGGCGATATGACGAATTCGACTCTGATCCGTCTTACAAATCAGGCTGTGTTGCATTTTACAAACTTAGCTCTGCACATGACAAACATAACTCTGCACATGACAAACATAACTCTGCACATGACAAACATAGCTCTGCATATGACAAACATAGCCCTGCACATAGCAAACATAGCTCTGCATATGTCAAACATAGCTCTGCAAAGGACGAACATAGCCCTGCACATAGCAAACATAACTGTGCACAGGACAAGTATAACCCTACACATTACAAACATAGCCCTGCACATTACAAACATAGCTCTGCATATGACAAACATAGCCCTGCACATTACAAACATAGCCCTGCATATTACAAACATAGCCCTGCACATTACAAACATAGCTCTGCAAAGGACAAATATAGCGCTACACATAGCAAACATAACTGTGCACAGGACAAGTATAACCCTACACATGACAAACATAGCTCTGCACACGACAAAAATAGCTCTGCACATTACAAACGTAACTCTGCACACAACAAACATAGCCCTGCACATTACAAACATAGCTCTGCATATGACAAACATAGCCCTGCACATTACAAACATAGCCCTGCACATTACAAACATAGCCCTGCACATTACAAACATAGCTCTGCAAAGGACAAATATAGCCCTGCACATAGCAAACATAACTGTGCACAGGACAAGTATAACCCTACACATGACAAACATAGCTCTGCACACGACAAAAATAGCTCTGCACATTACAAACGTAACTCTGCACACAACAAACATAGCCCTGCGCATTACAAACATAGCTCTGCATATGACAAACATAGCCCTGCACATTACAAACATAGCCCTGCACATTACAAACATAGCTCTGCAAAGGACAAATATAGCCCTGCACATAGCAAACATAACTGTGCACAGGACAAGTATAACCCTACACATGACAAACATAGCTCTGCACACGACAAAAATAGCTCTGCACGTTACAAACGTAACTCTGCACACAACAAACATAGCCCTGCACATTACAAACATAGCTCTGCATATGACAAACATAGCCCTGCACATGATAAACATAACTCTGCACAGGGCAAACATAGCTCTGCACACGACAAGTATAGCTTTGCACATGACAACCAAAGCTCTGCACATGGTAAACATAGCACTGCACATGACACATAGCTGTGCACATGACAAAAATATCTTTGCATATGACAAACATAGCTCTGCACACGAGAAACATAGCTCTGCACACGACAAACGGCTGTGCACACAACATAGCCCTGCGCATCACAAATATAGCAGTGTACACGACAAACATAGCTCTGAACACAACAATTGTAGCTGTACACATGACGAACATAGCTTTGCACAGGACAAATATAGCTCTGTACATGGCAAACATAGGTTTGCAAATTACAAACATAGCTCTGCAATGACAGCCAAAGCTCTGCATAAAAAAACCATCTGTGACCCAAACTTATCTCTGCCCCATGATACATTTTGCTTTCCTACCCATGACATATTTACTTTGCTCTTCTTTATTTCACAAAGTCAGATCTGCTAAATCTGTCTGGACTACACCTGACAAACACACTTCTGCCACATTTGGCAAACAGAGTTTTGCTACATCCGATACATTTAGCCCTACAGCATCTAAGAAACACAATTCAGCTACATCTGCCCTAAACTGGTCCAAGAAGCCTCAAAGCCTAGCTTTACTAAATCTAACAAACACAGCCTTGCTGCATCTGACATACACACATATCACAAACTCTCGCTGCATCTGTAACAGACAGTTCTACTACTGTGCACCTCACTAGCTTAGTTCTGGCAGGTCTAACAAACTCAGCTCTGCTTTATGTGACACTTTACAACATCTATAGATCCAGCCTTAAATCTTTGACAAACTTTTTATTGCTACGTATGACAAACCTTGCTCTGCTATCATTCTCAATCTAAGGTCTGTAAAATCCAACAAACCTACCAAACTTAGCTCTGCTGTGTCTGACGGACCCAGCTACAGGTGCTTCTCACAAAATTAGAATATCATCAAAAAGTGAATTTATTTCAGTTCTTCGATACAAAAAGTGAATGTCCTATATTCTATAGAGTCATTCCAGACAGAGTGATTTATTTCAAGTGTTTATTTCTGTTAATGTTGATGATTATGGCTTACAGCCAATGAAAACCCAAAAGTCATTATCTCAGTAAATTAGAATAATTAACAAAAAACACCTGCAAAGGCTCCTAAGCGCTTGTAAAGGTCCTTAGTCTGTTTCAGTAGCTCCACAATCATGGGGAAGACTGCTGACTGACAGATGTCCAGAAGGCGCCACTGACACACTCCACAAGGAGGAGAAGCCACAAAAGGTAATTGCTAAAGAAGCCGGCTGTTCACACAGTGCTGTATCCAAGAATATTAATGGAAAGTGGAAGGAAAAAGTGTGGTAGAAAAAGGTGCACAAGCAACCGGGATAACCGCAGCCTGGAAAGGATTGTTAAGAAAAGGCCATTCAATAATGTGGAGATTCACCAGGAGTGGACTGCTGCTGGAGTCATTGCTTCACCACACACAGACGTCTCCAGGACATGGGCTACAAGTGTCACATTCCTTGTGTCAGCCACTCATGACCAATAGACAATGCCAGAAGCGTCTTACCTGGGCCAAGGAGACAAAGAACCGGACTGTTGTCAGTGGTCCAAGGTCCCAGAGTCTGGAGGAAGAGCGGAGAGGCCACAATCCAAGCTGCTGGAGGTCTGGTGTGAAGTCTCCACCATCAGTGATGGTTTGGGGAGCCATGTCATCTGCTGGTGTAGGTCCACTGTGTTTTATCAAGACCAAAGTCAGCGCAGCCGTCTACCTGGACATTGTAGAACCCTTCATGCTTCCCTCTGCCGACAAGCTTTTTGGAGATGGAAATGTCATTCTCCAGGAGGACTTGGCCCCTGTCCACATTGACAAAAGTACCAATACCTGGTGTAAAAACAACAGTATCACTGGGCTTGATTGGCGGCAAACTCTCCTGACCTTAACCCCATAGAGAATCTATGGAGTATTGTCAAGAGGAAGATGAGACACCAGACCCAACAATGCAGACGAGCTGAAGGCTGCTATCAAAGCAACCTGGGCTTCCATAACCCCTCAGCAGCTCCACAGGCTGATCGCCTCCATGCCACGCCGCATTGATGCAGTCATTGATGCAAAAGGAGCCGCGACCAAGTATTGAGTGCATTTACTGAACACACATTTCAGTAGGGAACAGTTCGGATTTTACAATCATTTTTCAAGCTGGTGTTATAAAGTATTCTAATTTACAGAGATAATGACTTTTGGGTTTTCATTGGCTGTAAGCCATAATCATCAACATTAACAGAAATAAACATGTGAAATAGATCACTCTGTGTGTAATGACTGTATAGAATATAGGAGATTCACTTTTTGTATTGAAGAACTAATATCTAATCTAACCAAATCTATCACGCTGAGCTCTGCTACATCTAACCTACTTATCTGCCTTGCAAATCCCACAATTTTTGATTTTCTAACTATCACACATTTAGCTCAACTACAGAAAATAAATAAGTTAATAATTTTACAACTGATAAAAACCTGTTGGAAATTAGTAATTGGAGCGGCAACTGCTGGAGTATCTCTGTAAGAAGTGACTACAGACCTAGCAGAGCTGAATTTATCATAAAATCCTTTTTGCAGCTTCATCAATCAGGCATCCAGGTAACACATTGAGAGATGTAGTAAGACGACCGACCGTCAGTCCTGTGGAATTGTAAAACATACACTTATTGCTATAGGATGGACTCAATGACAAACTCAGCTCTGCTACATCAGCAAGTGAATGTTAAAGAGACATGTGGTTGACCTGAAAATATTTTCCTGGACCAAGTCCTAAGATATATTGTTTTATTTCACATATCCACCTCTTTTAGCTTGGAGATTCAGCAGAGCTGAGTTTGCCATTTGCCACAACTCATAGGTGAAACTGCAGAGAAACCTTCAACATTACCTACCTATTGAGAAGCAAGCAAGCTTGTATGCTCTGGTAGAAAGATGTAGGAATTAGTATTTGAGTCAGTTGAATGTGAAATATAATAATGTACAACCCCTTTGATGTGCATGTGCACATTATTATAATGCTTTACAATATGAGGTTTTCCAGATACAAAGTTCCAAAGTTCCTGATTCTTTCACAATTCTGGCTACCATCAGCCACCACTAGGGGGAGCTCACTGCATGCTGTGTTATCATTGAAGATAATATACAACCAGTATCTTGTGAGCTCCCTCTAGTGGTGGCTGCAGGAATCTCTCCCTAGTGATTAGATTCTGCTACATGATAAGATCCTGTCTGCAGTCACCACTAGGGGGAGCTCCCTGTATACAGAGATACATGATAAGATCCTGTCTGCAGCCACCACTAGGGGGAGCTCCCTGTATAGAGTGATACATGATAAGACCCTGTCTGCAGTCACCACTAGGGGGAGCTCCCTGTATAGAGAGATACATGATAAGATTCCATCTACAGCCACCACTAGAGGGAGCTCCCTATTTACAGAGATACATGATAAGATCCTCTCTGCAGTCACCACTAGGGGGAGCTCCCTGTATACAGAGATACATGATAAGATCCTGTCTCCAGCCACCACTAGGGGGAGCTCCCTGTATACAGAGGTACATGATAAGATCCTGTCTGCAGCCACCACTAGGGGGAGCTCCCTGTATACAGAGGTACATGATAAGATCCTGTCTGCAGCCACCACTAGGGGAAGCTCCCTGTATACAGAGATACATGATAAGATCCTGTCTGCAACCACCACTAGGGGGAGCTCCCTGTATACAGAGATACATGATAAGATCCTGTCTGCAGTCACCACCAGGGGAGCTCCCTGTATACAGAGATACATGATAAGATCCTGTCTGCAGTCACCACTAGGGGAGCTCCCTGTATACAGAGATACATGATAAGATCCTGTCTCCAGCCACCACTAGGGGGAGCTCCCTGTATACAGAGATACATGATAAGATCCTGTCTGCACCCACCACTAGGGGGAGCTCCCTGTATACAGAGATACATGATAAGATCCTGTCTGCAGTCACTACTAGGGGGAGCTCCCTGTATACAGAGATACATGATAAGATTCTGTCTGCAGCCACCTCTAGGGGGAGCTCCCTGTATACAGAGATACATGATAAGATTCTGTCTACTGTCACCACTAGGCGGAGCTCCATGTATACAGAGATACATGATAAGATCCTGTCTGCAGCCACCACTAGGGGGAGCTCCCTGTATATAGAAATATATGATAAGATTCTGTCTGCAGTCAACACTAGGGGAAGCTCCCTGTATACAGAAATACATGATAAGTTTCTGTCTGCAGCCACCACTAGGGGGAGCTCCCTGTATACAGAGATACATGATAAGATCCTGTCTGCAGCCACCACTAGGGGGAGCTCCCTGTATACAGAAATACATGATAAGTTTCTGTCTGCAGCCACCACTAGGGGGAGCTCCCTGTATACAGAGATACATGATAAGATTCTGTCTGCAGTCACCACTAGGGGGAGCTCCCTGTATACAGAGATGCATGGTAAGATTCTGTTTGCAGTCACCACTAGGGGGAGCTCCCTGTATACAGAGATGCATGATAAGATTCTGTCTGCAGTCACCACTAGGAGGAGCTCCCTGTATACAGAGATACATGATAAGATCCTGTCTGCAGCCACCACTAGGGGGAGCTCCCTGTATATAGAAATATATGATAAGATTCTGTCTGCAGTCAACACTAGGGGAAGCTCCCTGTATACAGAAATACATGATAAGTTTCTGTCTGCAGCCACCACTAGGGGGAGCTCCCTGTATACAGAGATACATGATACAATTCTGTCTGCAGCCACCAATAGGGGGAGCTCTGTTGTGAATTTGCTTTTTGCTCCCTCTAGTGGTTACTAGTTTTTTGACTCTGGTTTTTCTGTCATTCCTTTTATCCGCACCTGGGTCGTTAGTTAGGGGTGTTGCTATATAAGCTCCCTGGACCTTCAGTTCAATGCCTGGCAACGTAGTTATCAGAGCTAGTCTGCTGTGCTCTTGTCTACTGATCCTGGTTCCAGTTATATCAGCTAAGTCTGCCTTTTGCTTTTTGCTATTTGTTTTGGTTTTGTATTTTTGTCCAGCTTGTTCCAAATCTATATCCTGACCTTTGCTGGAAGCTCTAGGGAGCTGGTGTTCTCCCCCCGGACCGTTAGACGGTTCGGGGGTTCTTGAATTTCCAGTGTGGATTTTGATAGGGTTTTTGTTGACCATATAAGTTACCTTTCTTTATTCTGCTATCAGTAAGCGGGCCTCTCTGTGCTAAACCTGATTCATTTCTGTGTTTGTCATTTCCTCTTACCTCACCGTCATTATTTGTGGGGGGCTTCTATCCAGCTTTGGGGTCCCCTTCTCTGGAGGCAAGAAAGGTCTTTGTTTTCCTCTACTAGGGGTAGCTAGATTCTCCGGCTGGCGCGTGTCATCTAGAATCAACGTAGGAATGATCCCCGGCTACTTCTAGTGTTGGCGTTAGGAGTAGATATATGGTCAACCCAGTTACCACTGCCCTATGAGCTGGATTTTTGTATTCTGCAGACTTCCACGTTCCTCTGAGACCCTCGCCATTGGGGTCATAACAGTTTGCCAGGCCAGTATTAAATGTTTAATGCATTGCAGAAGAGGGATTATAAGAAAGAAGATTCTGAGTTTTTTTTTTTTTTTTTTTTTTCTTCTTCCCCTTTACCTCAGAGTGGCTATGCTTGCTGCAGACATGAATGTCCAGACCTTGATTACAAGTGTGGACCAGCTGGCTACTCGTGTGCAGGGCATACAAGACTATGTTATCAGAAATCCTAGGTCAGAACCTAAAATACCGATTCCTGAACTATTTTCCGGAGACAGGTTTAAGTTTAGGAATTTCGTGAATAATTGTAAATTGTTTTTGTCCCTGAGACCCTGTTCATCTGGAGATTCTGCTCAGCAAGTAAAAATTGTTATTTCGTTCTTACGGGGCGACCCTCAGGATTGGGCTTTTTCGCTGGCGCCAGGAGATCCGGCATTGGCTGATCTTGATGCGTTTTTTCTGGCGCTCGGTTTACTTTATGAGGAACCCAATCTTGAGATTCAGGCAGAAAAGGCCTTGCTGGCTATGTCTCAGGGGCAGGACGAGGCTGAAGTGTATTGCCAAAAATTTCGGAAATGGTCCGTGCTGACACATTGGAACGAGTGTGCACTGGCCGCTAATTTTAGAAATGGCCTTTCTGAAGCCATTAAGAATGTTATGGTGGGTTTTCCCATTCCCACAGGTCTGAATGATACTATGGCACTGGCTATTCAAATTGACCGGCGGTTGCGGGAGCGCAAAACCGCAAAATCCCTCATGGTGTTGTCTGAACAGACACCTAATTCGGTGCAATGTGATAGAAAAACCGCAAATTCCCTCATGGTGTTGTCTGAACAGACACCTGATTTAATGCAATGTGATAGAATCCTGACTAGAAATGAGCGGAAAATTCATAGACGCCGGAATGGCTTGTGCTACTACTGTGGTGATTCTACACATGTTATCTCAGCATGCTCTAAACGTATAGCTAAGGTTGTTAGTCCTGTCACCGTTGGTAATTTGCAACCTAAATTTATTCTGTCTGTAACTTTGATTTGCTCACTGTCATCTTATCCTGTCATGGCGTTTGTAGATTCAGGTGCTGCCCTGAGTCTCATGGATCTCTCATTTGCTAAGCGCTGTGGTTTTACTCTTGAACCATTAGAAAATCCTATTCCTCTTAGGGGTATTGATGCTACACCATTGGCAGCAAATAAACCGCAGTATTGGACACAGGTTACCATGTGCATGACTCCTGAACACCGCGAGGTGATACGTTTCCTGGTTTTACATAAAATGCATGATTTGGTTGTTTTAGGGCTGCCATGGTTACAGACCCATAATCCAGTCCTGGACTGGAAGGCTATGTCAGTCTCAAGTTGGGGCTGTCGTGGTATTCATGGGGATTCCCTGCCTGTGTCTATTGCTTCTTCTACGCCTTCGGAAGTTCCGGAGTATTTGTCTGATTATCAGGATGTCTTCAGTGAGTCTGAGTCCAGTGCACTGCCTCCTCATAGGGACTGTGACTGTGCTATAGATTTGATCCCAGGCAGTAAGTTTCCTAAGGGAAGACTGTTTAATCTGTCGGTACCTGAACATACCGCTATGCGTTCATATATCAAGGAGTCTCTGGAGAAAGGACATATTCGTCCGTCTTCTTCCCCTCTTGGTGCGGGATTCTTTTTTGTGGCAAAAAAGGACGGATCTTTGAGACCTTGTATTGATTATCGGCTTTTAAATAAGATCACTGTCAAATTTCAGTATCCTTTACCGCTGTTGTCTGACTTATTTGCCCGGATTAAGGGTGCCAAGTGGTTCACCAAGATAGACCTTCGTGGTGCGTACAACCTTGTGCGCATTAACCCCTTCCCGACATTTGACGTACTATCCCGTCGAGGTGGGGTGGGCCCGTATGACCGCCGACGGGATAGTACGTCATCACCGATCAGCGGCGCTCACGGGGGGAGCGCGGCCGATCGCGGCCGGGTGTCAGCTGACTATCGCAGCTGACATCCGGCACTATGTGCCAGGAGCGGTCACGGACCGCCCCCGGCACATTAACCCCCGGCACACCGCGATCAAACATGATCGCAGTGTACCGGCGGTATAGGGAAGCATCGCGCAGGGAGGGGGCTCCCTGCGGGCTTCCCTGAGACCCCCGGAGCAACGCGATGTGATCGCGTTGCTGCGAGGGTCTCCTACCTCCTTCCTGGCTGCAGGTCCCGGATCCAAGATGGCCGCGGCATCCGGGTCCTGCAGGGAAGGAGGTGGCTTACCGAGTGTCTGCTCAGAGCAGACACTTGGTAAGCCTGCAGCCCTGCACAGCAGATCGTCGATCTGGCAGAGTGCTGTGCACACTGCCAGATCAATGATCTGTGATGTCCCCCCCTGGGACAAAGTAAAAAAGTTAAAAAAAAAATTTTCCACATGTGTAAAAAAAAAAAAAAAAAAAATCCTAAATAAATAATAAAAAAAAAATATATATTATTCCCATAAATACATTTCTTTATCTAAATAAAAAAAACAAAACAATAAAAGTACACATATTTAGTATCGCCGCGTCCGTAACGACCCAACCTATAAAACTGCCCCACTAGTTAACCCCTTCAGTAAACACCGTAAGAAAAAAAAACAAAAAACGAGGCAAAAAACAACGCTTTATTACCATACCGCCGAACAAAAAGTGGAATAACACGCGATCAAAAAGACTGATATAAATATCCATGGTACCGCTGAAAACGTCATCTTGTCCCGCAAAAAACAAGCCGCCATACAAAATTATCAGCAAAAAAATAAAAAAGTTATAGTCCTGAGAATAAAGCGATACGAAAATAATTATTTTTTCTATATTTTAGTTTTTATCGTATAAAAGCGCCAAAACATAAAAAAATGATATAAATGAGATATCGCTGTAATCGTACTGACCCGACGAATAAAACTGCTTTATCAATTTTACCAAACGCGGAACGGTATAAACGCCTCCCCCAAAAGAAATTCATGAATAGCTGGTTTTTGGTCATTCTGCCTCACAAAAATCGGAATAAAAAGCGATCAAAAACGGTCACGTGTCCGAAAATGTTACCAATAAAAACGTCAACTCGTCCCGCAAAAAACAAGACCTCACATGACTCTGTGGAGCAAAATGTGGAAAAATTATAGGTCTCAAAATGTGGAGACGCAAAAACTTTTTTGCTATAAAAAGCGTCGCTGGTTTCACACTTGCGTTTTTGTCTGCAGCGTTTTTTGCACAAAAAAACGCATGCGTTTTTTCCCTATATTTAACATTGAAAACGCATGCGGTTTTTTTGTACGCGTTTGGTCGCGTTTTCAAACGCATGCGTTTTTTTTCTGCATGCGTTCATTTTCAGAAATACAACCTGCAGTATTTTCTTGCGTTTTTAAGCACATGCGTTTGTTTGCGTTAAAAACGCATGCATTTAAACACACTGAAAAGCCACCCACCACCATCAAGGTGATAAAGGGATCCAAACCCTAACCCTACCCCTAACCTCACCCGTAACCGTTTAATGAACATTTTCTGACAGTCATAGTGCCACGTATTTCAGTGCCACGTATTTCAGTGCCACGTATTTCAGTGCCACGTGTTTCAGTGCCACGTATTTCAGTGCCACGTATCACATATTTCAGTGCCACGTATCACGTATTTCAGTGCCACGTATCACGTATTTCAGTGCCACATATTTTAGTACCACGTATTTCAGTGCCACGTATTTCAGTGCCACGTATTTCAGTGCCACGTATTTCAGTGCCACGTATTTCAGTGCCACGTATCACGTATTTCAGTGCCACGTATTTCAGTGCCACGTATTTCAGTGCCACGTATTTCAGTGCCACGTATTTCAGTGCCACGTATCACGTATTTCAGTGCCACGTATCACGTATTTCAGTGCCACGTGTTTCAGTGCCACGTATTTAAGTGCCACGTATCACGTATTTCAGTGCCACGTATTTCAGTGCCACGTATTTCAGTGCCACGTATCACGTATTTCAGTGCCACGTATCACGTATTTCAGTGCCACGTGTTTCAGTGCCACGTATTTAAGTGCCACGTATCACGTATTTCAGTGCCACGTATTTCAGTGCCACGTATTTCAGTGCCACGTATCACGTATTTCAGTGCCACGTATTTCAGTGCCACGTATTTCAGTGCCACGTATTTCAGTGCCACGTATTTCAGTGCCACGTATTTCAGTGCCACGTATCACATATTTCAGTGCCACGTATTTCAGTGCCACGTATTTCAGTGCCACGTATTTCAGTGCCACGTATTTCAGTGCCACGTATTTCAGTGCCACGTATCACGTATTTCAGTGCCACGTGTTTCAGTGCCACGTATTTAAGTGCCACGTATCACGTATTTCAGTGCCACGTATTTCAGTGCCACGTATTTCAGTGCCACGTATTTCAGTGCCACGTATTTCAGTGCCACGTATTTCAGTGCCACGTATCACGTATTTCAGTGCCACGTATCACGTATTTCAGTGCCACGTGTTTCAGTGCCACGTATTTAAGTGCCACGTATCACGTATTTCAGTGCCACGTATTTCAGTGCCACGTATTTCAGTGCCACGTATCACGTATTTCAGTGCCACGTATTTCAGTGCCACGTATTTCAGTGCCACGTATTTCAGTGCCACGTATTTCAGTGCCACGTATTTCAGTGCCACGTATCACATATTTCAGTGCCACGTATTTCAGTGCCACGTATTTCAGTGCCACGTATTTCAGTGCCACGTATTTCAGTGCCACGTATTTCAGTGCCACGTATCACGTATTTCAGTGCCACGTGTTTCAGTGCCACGTATTTAAGTGCCACGTATCACGTATTTCAGTGCCACGTATTTCAGTGCCACGTATTTCAGTGCCACGTATTTCAGTGCCACGTATTTCAGTGCCACGTATTTCAGTCACGTTTAGGGTTAGGGTTAGGGGTAGGGTTAGGGTTAGGGTTAGGGCTAGGGTTGGAGGTAAAGTTAGGGTTGGGGCTAAAGTTAGGGTTGGGGCTAAAGTTAGGGTTAGGGTTTGGATTACATTTACGTTTGGATTAGGGTTGGGATTAGAATTATGGGTGTGTCAGGGCTAGGGGTGTGGTTAGGGTTACCGTTGGGATTAGGGTTAGGGGTGTGTTTGGGTTAGGGTTTCAGGTAGAATTGGGGAGTTTCCACTGTCCAGGCACATCAGGGGCTCTACAAGCGCGACATGGCGTCCAATCTCAATTCCAGCCAATTCTGCGTTGAAAAAGTAAAACAGTGCTCCTTCCCTTCCGAGCTCTCCCGTGCGCCCAAAAAGGGGTTTACCCCAACATATGTGTTATCAGCGTACTCGGGACAAATTGAACAACAACTTCTGGGGTCCAAGTTCTCTTGTTATCCTTAGGAAAATAAAAATTTGGGGGGCTAAAAATCATTTTTGTGGGAAAAAAAAGATGTTTTATTTTCACGGCTCTGCGTTATAAACTGTAGTGAAACACTTGGGGGTTCAAAGTTCTCACAACACATCTAGATAAGTTCCTTGGGAGGTCTAGTTTCCAATATGGGGTCACTTGTGGGGGGTTTGTACTGTTTGGGTACATCAGGGGCTCTGCAAATGCAACGTGACGCCTGCAGACCAATCCATTTAAGGCTGCATTCCAAATGGCGCTCCTTCCCTTCCGAGCTCTGTCATGCACCCAAACAGTGGTTCCCCCCCACATATGGGGTATCAGCGTACTCAGGACAAATTGGACAACAACTTTTGGGGTCTAATTTATCCTGTTACCCTTGTGAAAATACAAAACTGGGGGCTAAAAAATCATTTTTGTGAAAAAAAAAAAGAATTTTTATTTTCACGGCTTTGCGCTATAAACTTTAGTGAAACACTTGGGGGTTCAAAGTTCTCAAAACACATCTAGATAAGTTCTTTGGGAGGTCTAGTTTCCAATATGGGGTCACTTGTGGGGGGTTTGTACTGTTTGGGTACATCAGGGGCTCTGCAAATGCAACGTGACGGCTGCTGACCAATCCATTTAAGTCTGCATTCCAAATGGCGCTCCTTCCCTTCCGAGCTCTGTCATGCGCCCAAACAGTGGTTCCCCCCCACATATGGGGTATCAGCGTACTCAGGACAAATTGGAAAACAAATTTTGGGGTCCAATTTATTCTGTTACCCTTGTAAAAATACAAAGCTGGGTGCTAAAAAATCATTTTTGAGAAAAAAAATAAAAATTATTTTCACGGCTCTGCGTTATAATCTGTAGTGAAACACTTGGGGGTTCAAAGCTCTCAAAACACATCTAGATAAGTTCCTTAGGGGGTCTACTTTCCAAAATGGTGTCACTTGTAGGGAGTTTCAATGTTTAGGCACATCAGGGGCTCTCCAAACGCAACATGGCGTCCCATCTCAATTCCAGTCAATTTTGCATTGAAAAGTCAAATGGCGCTCCTTCCCTTCCAAGCTCTGCCATGCGCCCAAACAATGGTTTACACCCACATATGGGGTATCAGCGTACTCAGGACAAATTGCACAACATTTTTTGGGGTCCAATTTCTTCTCTTACCCTTGGGAAAATAAAAAATTGGGGGCGAAAAGATCATTTTTGTGAAAAAATATGATTTTTTATTTTTACGGCTCTGCATTATAAACTTCTGTGAAGCACTTGGTGGGTCAAAGTGCTCACCACACATCAAGATAAGTTCCTTAGGGGGTCTACTTTCCAAAATGGTGTCACTTGTAGGGGGTTTCAGTGTTTAGGCACATCAGGGGCTCTCCAAACGCAACATGGCGTCCCATCTCAATTCCAGTCAATTTTGCATTGAAAAGTCAAATGGCGCTCCTTCCCTTCCAAGCTCTGCCATGCGCCCAAACAATGGTTTACACCCACATATGGGGTATCAGCGTACTCAGGACAAATTGCACAACATTTTTTGGGGTCCAATTTCTTCTCTTACCCTTGGGAAAATAAAAAATTGGGGGCAAAAAGATCATTTTTGTGAAAAAATATGATTTTTTATTTTTACGGCTCTGCATTATAAACTTCTGTGAAGCACTTGGTGGGTCAAAGTGCTCACCACACATCTAGATAAGTTCCTTAGGGGGTCTACTTTCCAAAATGGTGTCACTTGTAGGGAGTTTCAATGTTTAGGCACATCAGGGGCTCTCCAAACGCAACATGGCGTCCCATCTCAATTCCAGTCAATTTTGCATTGAAAAGTCAAATGGCGCTCCTTCCCTTCCAAGCTCTGCCATGCGCCCAAACAATGGTTTACACCCACATATGGGGTATCATCGTACTCAGGACAAATTGCACAACATTTTTTGGGGTCCAATTTCTTCTCTTACCCTTGGGAAAATAAAAAATTGGGGGCAAAAAGATCATTTTTGTGAAAAAATATGATTTTTTATTTTTACGGCTCTGCATTATAAACTTCTGTGAAGCACTTGGTGGGTCAAAGTGCTCACCACACATCTAGATAAGTTCCTTAGGGGGTCTACTTTCCAAAATGGTGTCACTTGTAGGGAGTTTCAATGTTTAGGCACATCAGGGGCTCTCCAAACGCAACATGGCGTCCCATCTCAATTCCAGTCAATTTTGCATTGAAAAGTCAAATGGCGCTCCTTCCCTTCCAAGCTCTGCCATGCGCCCAAACAATGGTTTACACCCACATATGGGGTATCATCGTACTCAGGACAAATTGCACAACATTTTTTGGGGTCCAATTTCTTCTCTTACCCTTGGGAAAATAAAAAATTGGGGGCAAAAAGATCATTTTTGTGAAAAAATATGATTTTTTATTTTTACGGCTCTGCATTATAAACTTCTGTGAAGCACTTGGTGGGTCAAAGTGCTCACCACACATCAAGATAAGTTCCTTAGGGGGTCTACTTTCCAAAATGGTGTCACTTGTAGGGGGTTTCAGTGTTTAGGCACATCAGGGGCTCTCCAAACGCAACATGGCGTCCCATCTCAATTCCAGTCAATTTTGCATTGAAAAGTCAAATGGCGCTCCTTTCCTTCCGAGCTCTGCCATACGCCCAAACAGTGGTTTACCCTCACATATGGGGTATCAGCGTACTCAGGACAAATTGTACAACAACTTTGGGGGTCCATTTTCTCCTGTTACCCTTGGTAAAATAAAACAAATTGGAGCTGAAATAAATTGTGTGTGAAAAAAAGTTAAATGCTCATTTTTATTTAAACATTCAAAAAATTCCTGTGAAACACCTGAAGGGTTAATAAACTTCTTGAATGTGGTTTTGAGCACCTTGAGGGGTGCAGTTTTTAGAATGGTGTCACACTTGAGTATTTTCTATCATATAGACCCCTCAAAATGACTTCAAATGAGATGTGGTCCCTAAAAAAAAATGGTGTTGTAAAAATGAGAAATTGCTGGTCAACTTTTAACCCTTATAACTCCGTCACAAAAAAAAATTTTGGTTCCAAAATTGTACTGATGTAAAGTAGACATGTGGGAAATGTTACTTATTAAGTATTTTGCGTGACATATGTCTGTGATTTAAGGGCATAAAAATTCAAAGTTGGAAAATTGCGAAATTTTCAAAATTTTCGCCAAATATTCATTTTTTTCACAAATAAATGCAAGTTATATCGAATAAATTTTACCACTAACATGAAGTACAATATGTCACGAGAAAACAATGTCAGAATCGCCAAGATCCGTCAAAGCGTTCCAGAGTTATAGCCTCATAAAGGGACAGTGGTCAGAATTGTAAAAATTGGCCCGGTCATTAACGTGCAAACCACCCTTGGGGGTGAAGGGGTTAAGCAAGGTGATGAATGGAAAACCGCATTCAATACGCCCGAAGGTCATTTTGAGTACTTGGTGATGCCTTTTGGGCTCTCCAATGCGCCTTCAGTTTTTCAGTCCTTTATGCATGACATTTTCCGGAAGTATCTGGATAAATTTTTGATCGTTTATCTGGATGATATTCTGGTTTTTTCTGATGACTGGGATTCGCATGTGGAGCAGGTCAGGTTGGTCTTTAAAATTTTGCGTGAAAATTCTTTGTTTGTCAAGGGCTCAAAGTGTCTTTTTGGTGTACAGAAGGTTCCCTTTTTGGGGTTCATTTTTTCTCCTTCTGCTGTGGAGATGGACCCAGTCAAGGTCCGAGCTATTCTTGATTGGACTCAGCCCTCGTCAGTTAAGAGTCTTCAGAAGTTCTTGGGCTTCGCTAACTTCTACCGTCGTTTTATTGCTAATTTTTCTAGCATTGTGAAACCGTTGACGGATATGACCAAGAAGGGCTCCGATGTAGCTAACTGGGCTCCTGCTGCCGTGGAGGCTTTCCAGGAGTTGAAACGCCGGTTTACTTCGGCGCCTGTTTTGTGCCAGCCTGACGTCTCACTTCCCTTTCAGGTTGAGGTGGATGCTTCGGAGATTGGGGCAGGGGCCGTTTTGTCGCAGAGAGGCCCTGGTTGCTCTGTTATGAAACCTTGTGCCTTTTTCTCTAGGAAGTTTTCGCCTGCCGAGCGAAATTATGATGTGGGCAATCGGGAGTTGTTGGCCATGAAATGGGCATTTGAGGAGTGGCGTCATTGGCTCGAGGGTGCTAAGCATCGTGTGGTGGTCTTGACTGATCACAAAAATCTGATGTATCTCGAGTCTGCTAAACGCCTTAATCCGAGACAGGCCCGCTGGTCATTGTTTTTCTCCCGCTTTGATTTTGTTGTCTCGTATTTACCAGGTTCAAAGAATGTGAAGGCCGATGCTCTTTCTAGGAGCTTTGTGCCTGATGCTCCTGGAGTCGCTGATCCTGTTGGTATTCTTAAAGATGGAGTTATCTTGTCAGCTATTTCTCCGGATCTGCGACGTGTGTTGCAGAGATTTCAGGCTGATAGGCCTGAGTCTTGTCCACCTGACAGACTGTTTGTCCCGGATAAGTGGACCAGCAGAGTCATTTCCGAGGTTCATTCCTCGGTGTTGGCAGGTCACCCGGGAATTTTTGGCACCAGAGATCTGGTGGCCAGGTCCTTTTGGTGGCCTTCCTTGTCAAGAGATGTGCGGTCATTTGTGCAGTCCTGTGGGACTTGTGCTCGAGCTAAGCCTTGCTGTTCTCGTGCCAGCGGTTTGCTCTTGCCCTTGCCTGTCCCGAAGAGACCTTGGACACATATCTCCATGGATTTCATTTCTGATCTTCCGCTATCTCAGGGCATGTCCGTTATCTGGGTGATATGTGATCGCTTCTCCAAGATGGTCCATTTGGTTCCTTTGCCTAAGCTGCCTTCCTCTTCCGATCTGGTTCCTGTGTTTTTCCAGAACGTGGTTCGTTTGCACGGCATCCCTGAGAATATTGTGTCAGACAGAGGATCCCAGTTCGTTTCCAGGTTCTGGCGATCCTTTTGTAGTAGGATGGGCATTGATTTGTCGTTTTCGTCTGCTTTCCATCCTCAGACTAATGGACAGACGGAGCGAACCAATCAGACTTTGGAGGCTTATTTGAGGTGTTTTGTCTCTGCTGATCAGGACGATTGGGTGACATTCTTGCCGTTGGCTGAGTTTGCCCTTAATAATCGGGCTAGTTCCGCCACCTTGGTTTCGCCTTTTTTCTGCAACTCTGGTTTCCATCCTCGCTTTTCTTCGGGTCATGTGGAGCCTTCTGACTGTCCTGGGGTGGATTCTGTGGTGGATAGGTTGCAGCAGATCTGGAATCATGTGGTGGACAACTTGAAGTTGTCACAGGAGAAGGCTCAGCGCTTTGCCAACCGCCGCCGCGGTGTGGGTCCCCGACTACGCGTTGGGGATTTGGTATGGCTTTCTTCCCGCTTTGTTCCTATGAAGGTCTCCTCTCCCAAATTTAAACCTCGTTTTATTGGGCCTTACAAGATATTGGAAATCCTTAATCCTGTATCTTTTCGTCTGGATCTTCCTGTGTCGTTTGCTATTCACAATGTATTTCATAGGTCCTTGTTGCGGCGGTACATTGTGCCTGTAGTTCCTTCTGCTGAGCCTCCTGCTCCGGTGTTGGTTGAGGGCGAGTTGGAGTATGTGGTGGAGAAGATCTTGGATTCTCGCCTCTCCAGGCGGAGGCTTCAGTACCTGGTCAAGTGGAAGGGCTATGGTCAGGAGGATAATTCCTGGGTGGTCGCCTCTGATGTTCATGCGGCCGATTTAGTTCGTGCCTTTCATGCCGCTCATCCTGATCGCCCTGGTGGTCGTGGTGAGGGTTCGGTGACCCCTCACTAAGGGGGGGGGTACTGTTGTGAATTTGCTTTTTGCTCCCTCTAGTGGTTACTAGTTTTTTGACTCTGGTTTTTCTGTCATTCCTTTTATCCGCACCTGGGTCGTTAGTTAGGGGTGTTGCTATATAAGCTCCCTGGACCTTCAGTTCAATGCCTGGCAACGTAGTTATCAGAGCTAGTCTGCTGTGCTCTTGTCTACTGATCCTGGTTCCAGTTATATCAGCTAAGTCTGCCTTTTGCTTTTTGCTATTTGTTTTGGTTTTGTATTTTTGTCCAGCTTGTTCCAAATCTATATCCTGACCTTTGCTGGAAGCTCTAGGGAGCTGGTGTTCTCCCCCCGGACCGTTAGACGGTTCGGGGGTTCTTGAATTTCCAGTGTGGATTTTGATAGGGTTTTTGTTGACCATATAAGTTACCTTTCTTTATTCTGCTATCAGTAAGCGGGCCTCTCTGTGCTAAACCTGATTCATTTCTGTGTTTGTCATTTCCTCTTACCTCACCGTCATTATTTGTGGGGGGCTTCTATCCAGCTTTGGGGTCCCCTTCTCTGGAGGCAAGAAAGGTCTTTGTTTTCCTCTACTAGGGGTAGCTAGATTCTCCGGCTGGCGCGTGTCATCTAGAATCAACGTAGGAATGATCCCCGGCTACTTCTAGTGTTGGCGTTAGGAGTAGATATATGGTCAACCCAGTTACCACTGCCCTATGAGCTGGATTTTTGTATTCTGCAGACTTCCACGTTCCTCTGAGACCCTCGCCATTGGGGTCATAACAGAGCTCCATGTATACAGAGATACATGATAAGATCCTGTCTGCAGCCACCACTAGGGGGAGCTCCCTGTATACAGATATACATGATAAGATCCTGTCTGCAGTCACCACTAGGTGGAGTTCCCTGTATACAGAGATACATGATAAGATTCTGTCTGCAGCCACCACTAGGGGGAGCTCCCTGTATACAAAGATACATGATAAGATCCTGTCTGCAGCCACCACTAGGGGGAGCTCCCTGTATACAGAGATACATGATAAGATCCTGTCTGCAGCCACCACTAGGGGGAGCTCCCTGTATACAGAGATGCATGATAAGATCCTCTCTGCAGCCACCACTAGGGGGAGCTCCCTGTATACAGAGATACATGATAAGATCCTGTCTGCAGCCACCACTAGGGGGAGATCCCTGTATACAGAGATACATGATAAGATCGTGTCTGCAGTCACCACTAGGGGGAGCTCTCTTTATACAGAGATACATGATAAGATCCTGTCTGCAGTCACCACTAGGGGGAGCTCCCTGTATACAGAGATACATGATAAGATCTTGTCTGAAGCCACCATTAGCGGGAGCTCCCTGTATACAGAGATACATGATAAGATCCTGTCTGCAGACACCACTAGGGGGAGCTCCATGTATATAGAGATACATGATAAGATCCTGTCTGCAGCCCCAACTAGGGGGAGCTCCCTGTATACAGAGATACTTGCTAAGATCCTGTCTGCAGCCACCACTAGGGGGAGCTCCCTGTATACAGAGATGCATGATAAGATCCTCTCTGCAGCCACCACTAGGGGGAGCTCCCTGTATACAGAGATACATGATAAGATCCTGTCTGCAGCCACCACTAGGGGGAGATCCCTGTATACAGAGATACATGATAAGATCCTGTCTGCAGTCACCACTAGGGGGAGCTCTCTTTATACAGAGATACATGATAAGATCCTGTCTGCAGTCACCACTAGGGGGAGCTCCCTGTATACAGAGATACATAATAATATCCTGTCTGCAGCCACCACTAGGGGGAGCTCCCTGTATACAGAGATACATGATAAGATCCTGTCTGCAGCCACCACTAGGGGGAGCTCCCTGTATACAGAGATACATGATAAGATCCTGTCTGCAGCCACCACTAGGGAGAGCTCCCTGTATACAGAGATACATGATAATATCTTGTCTGCAGTCACCACTAGGGGGAGCTCTCTTTATACAGAGATACATGATAAGATCCTGTCTGCAGTCACCACTAGGGGGAGCTCCCTGTATACAGAGATACATAATAATATCCTGTCTGCAGCCACCACTAGGGGGAGCTCCCTGTATACAGAGATACATGATAAGATCCTGTCTGCAGACACCACTAGGGGGAGCTCCATGTATACAGAGATACATGATAAGATCCTGTCTGCAGCCCCCACTAGGGGGAGCTCCCTGTATACAGAGATACTTGATAAGATCCTGTCTGCAGCCACCACTAGGGGGAGATCCCTTTATACAGAGATACATGATAAGATCCTGTCTGCAGTCACCACTAGGGGGAGCTCCCTGTATACAGAGATACATGATAAGATCTTGTCTGAAGCCACCACTAGAGGGAGCTCCCTGTATACAGAGATACATGATAAGATCCTGTCTGCAGCCACCACTAGGGGGAGCTCCCTGTATACAGAGATACATAATAAGATCCTGTCTACAGTCACCACTAGGGGGAGCTCCCTGTATACAGAGATACATGATAAGATCCTGTCTGCAGCCACCACTAGGGGGAGCTCCCTGTATACAGAGATACATGATAAGATCCTGTCTGTAGTCACCACTAGAGGGAGCGCCCTGTATACAGAGATACATGATAAGATCCTGTCTGCAGCCACCACTAGGGGGAGCTCCCTGTATACAGAGATACATGATAAGATCCTGTCCGCAGCCACCACTAGGGGGAGCTCCCTGTATACAGAGATATATGATAAGATCCTGTCTGCAGCCACCACTAGGGGGAGCTGCCTCCATAAGGATTTTTATAGCTAGCAACCACAGTACGTACATAAATCTAGAGTTGCTCTGTCTATTGCTCTAGTTTTAATTGAATACCCAGAACTCATTGTCAGATCTGTAACTTATAATATTAAGTTTTATATGGGTTAAATTCTAGCTTTAAAGATTTGTTTTCATGTAAAAATTCTTGGTGAGGTGTAGCAAATCTAAATATTATGTTATGACAATTACATATAGCTTCAACCTAAATTTGTAAGGCAATACATAGAACCATTTTGCTTATGTGCATATATATGTACAAACTCTATCTATTATCTATCTATTATCTATCTATCTAATATCCATTATTACATGTTCTGTGGGGGGATGGATCCCGTATTTCCTGACATATCACCGATCTGCTCATTTCTATGTTGTGTATGGATATAAATATTCCCACTTTGGGTCTGGCACACATTTCGCCGGCATACGGCCTTTTCCGGTTAATTACTGACTCGTGAAGCTGGACAGTTAAATGCCTCGAGCTGAATAATTAGTGATGGCCGACAGTTTCACATTTTGTGCTTGTTATTGAGTGAAAAGAAAATCTACATCTCATGTTGTCACATTGGCGAGCCGGCTCGAGTGCTGATGTGAGCAGAGCTGGCTTCTGTCATTATACAGATTAGCCTCGGCTGCAGCTTCATACCCCTCCTCCCCCATCCTCACCTTGTTATGGGAAAACTGTGTTTCTACTGATGGTTAATATAACCTGAGCTGCAGATACTGGGTGCAGGATGGGTGCAGAATGGGTGCAGAATGGGTGCAGGATGGGTGCAGGATGGGTGCAGGATGGGTGCAGGATGGGTGCAGTATGGGTGCAGGATGGGTGCAGGATGGGTGCAGGATGGGTGCAGTATGGGTGCAGGATGGGTGCAGGATGGGTGCAGACCAGGAGCAGACATGAAGAACAGGGACCAGAAGTGATGGGAAAATGTAGGAGCATTTTACTGTGAAGAGACACAGTTCTGCAGCAAATACAGCAGAAATACGTGTGTTTTTTTTGCCATTTTCCTGCATGCTGTCAATGCAGCACCACATCCTTGTGCAAATGGGAGAGCTGGGGGCACTAAAAGGGCCCCACTGTCTCTAGGGGCCCCTATCAGCAGAGCTAGCTTTCCCTATGATACAGATGGGATCATTTTACCAGTTTACAATCTTTATTATGGATTCCAATTACGCACTATGCAGATTCAATACTTTACCGATGTAGCGAATCTCTCGACAGGCTGCAATTCCTATTGTAGCCACCGGGTGGTCATGTAGAAACACATAGAGCGTAAACCGCACCCGACAGAGATAAAACACAAATTTATGGCATCGATGATCTTCACAGCAGAATCCACATCTTCCAGCATCCTCGTTTTGCTTCACTTTTACAACAACGGTGTATTCATCCAATGATTTTGCCATCAATCCTACTGAAACCAGTAATTCCATAATCACCGCTATCAATACTCTAAGCTACATAAAGAACAACTGAGCATTAAGTAGCACTTAGCTTACAAGTGGGATTATTTTATAGTCATAAAAATAATAATCTTTATTTATATACATATTCCGCAGCGCTTTACAGTTAAAGATAAATGAGTTAAAACACATATAAAGTTTCGCCTATTGGCTCCTTCTTGGGGCAAGCTCTTGGAAGAAGAAAGAAGCCGACAGGTGAAACCCAGGGTTAGTTAGAAGCCATTGCTTGTGTGACATACATTTTACTTGTTATTAACTCATTTCAGAAGCAAAGGAAGGTAACAAATATGCAAATGAGGAGGCATAGCGGTAAACCAAACTCTTGGTGCATCGGAGCCTCCTCATTTGCATATGAATCCAAAGTGATTTTCTCAGGCCCTGTATCAGTAAGGCTAGGTTCACATTTGCATTAGGCAGAGCTGTGGAGGGCAGCGCACTTCCTCCGCTAAGCCCTGCCACACCTCTTCCATTCAGCTCCACCTACATCTGCATTTTTTGTCCTGTGGTTTTCTTTGCAGTTTTCTGTGCCAAATTTTTCAGCATGGGTCATAGGGGTTCAGAAATGATGTGCATAATAAAAAATGTTCTCCAGTCTTTTATTTCTCCTTTTTGCATCTTTTTAAAGCATAAAGTCGTGGGATCTGTTAAAATGTCACACACAATCTTTGCGGTAAAAATTTCTGCTGTACAAAAAAAAATCACTCCTGGGGGGACTGGAGTACATTTGACCCAAAATTTGGTGACTTTTTTGTAAATTTACAAATAATGAAGTGTCTGCAAACATCTGCATCACTAAAATCCCACCCACATTGGCAAACAGAGAAAAAAGGCAAATAAGTAGAAGTAGGATTTTTCTGAACGTGTTATAGACAGCCTGACTCCAGGTCCAGATAGGAAAATTGGGGTTTGTATAGATCCAATATTTATGGGATATGGATTTTCAGTGTCATAGGGACAGATGTGACACATTCACTCCCATCACTCTAGGGCCACTAGAATCCCTCCAATTGAATAAAGGTCTGATAGATGTTGCTATACCTGTCATATTTTATCTCTATGTAATGGTAAAATCATGATAAAAATATGACAGCATTGTCTAATGCCTCAGAAGCAAAGATATCTTGTAAATTGGGGATCTCATAAAATCCTGAAAACTGAGAACATCCCACAAACAGGACCCACATGAAGTCATCAAGGGAGCGCAACTTATAAGCTAATTAAAAGCAGAAACTGGGCTTGGATCAGCAGTCAGTACTTGGAAGGCACAGTTCACTGTAGGTTCTGCCCATTTTTCAATCGGACCACTTCCCTCCGCTATGCTCTGAGCCATATCTGTGACAACATCAGTGTTAGTAGGTTTATTTAGTTATTCCTTTTTATTTTTTTATTTATTTTATGTAAGTGTATACATTGTATTGCTTTGTTCCCATTTTGTATCATCTTGTATATATTTTATAAACAATGCCTATCTTTCAGGATTAAATAGAAAATGTAATAGTTCGGTTCCTCTTGCTCTGTAAACCGCACCCCCGACGCCATACTCTACCTGTAACAGGTGCTTAATCGGCCTGTATAAACAATTGGTGGTGGCAGCGAGTACTTTCTTTGGTTATTGTATAGTAGGCAGTTAACTGAAACAGTAACATGGATTTCCTTGATAAAATCCGTGTTTGGGGTCTGTGCCCGAGCAGTAGATGTTCGGTATGGACCCCAAACTTTAATGTTCGGGTTCACCAACAACTACACATCAATGTTGAACTCAACGTTTTTGTTCATAAATAATCTGAAAGACTCTTGAAACTCAATAAGATCTTGCTGACTGATTTTCAGTTAATTCACTTGACAACGAATTCAACACAAAAACTACTGCAGGCAAATGGTGCAAAATTTTGAATGACACTCAATTTAAAGAAGCCCTAAAAATGGCCTCAAAGGTGTTCGCATCCCTTAAATAATCAGCAAAAGTAAGCTATTGATCAGCAAACTTGTCCATCGTTGGTCCGATACCCCAGATTGGCCATAAGACTTATCGATCAGCCTGTACGCACACTGCATACAGCATCTCTTCCAGTGCCACCAAGAAGACCAGAGTAGAGAAAGACATGCAACACTGGAGCACGGCTGGGTCCGTTTATTAACCCACCAAACTCACCAGACCTTCCTGTAGGGCATTGACATATGTGACGGCGTCCACATCCCCCCACCACCCGCAGTGACCTCGGGTGACCACACAGGTGATGTCTTCTTTCTGGCAGACTGCGTTGTGGCTCTTGGCGCTGTGATTACAATGTGTGACAGGACTCATAAACACACATGTTCTTTCCAATGTATTACAATGCTGCAAACATCCAAATATTTGTCCCTGCCAAGAGGTGGTACTTGGGATCCTCGGCCCGTGCTCACATTGATTGTTTTCCACTGGAGAAGTGGAGAGCGTTCACAATGGTGACATGAAGCAGAGACACTTGAGATATTTCTGCACACATTTGAGGATAGCCTGCAGGTTGATGAGAATGCCGATAGCAGAGATGTATTTATGTTGGATTTCGCAGCTGCCCAGTAACCTCTGAGACGCACGTAATATTTGCTCTTAGTTACTATTTAGTATAAACCAGTGCATGCACTTTTATAAGTCGACACCGCTGGTGCTACTTCATTGAAACCTGTGGATGTTACTGGGATAACGCAGCGGAGTTGACTGGCGAGCACCATATGGTCAATTGTGTTGTTCAAAAATGCAAAAACAGTAGTAAGTGTTGACTCCTGGGATTGACACTGGTGGAAAAGATGTGATACCAAAGTCAGGGCAAGCATCTGTTTACATGGACCGACCGGCGGCACTAAACGACTTCCGATCGGTAAACATTTACCACCAACAATTATGCGGAGAAATTTAATTTTACCCGATGAACTAGTGTTTTGCTCACTCATCAGGTAACTGACAGCCTGTTCTTAAGGATTCTTGTTCACAGTAATCTTTCAGTGCAAATGCAGCTTGTCTCTCTTATTATTTAGCTAAAATCTTTATTGTGCTATATGTATCCTCTAAAAATCACCTGCGCTAAAAACTGCAGCATCACCTAGTCTGCCCAATCTGCGACTGGGGTGCAAAAGTCTTTAGAGATCCATGACTCGTTCATCTTGATGAAAGTTAGGTGATCTACACTTTCAGGGGACAGCTGGATGCGTTTATCCATTAGGACACCACCAGTAGCCGCTGAAGACACGTTCTGAGAGGACGCTGGCTGCCAGGCATGACAAAACCTCCAAGGCGTGAGAGGCGAGCTCAGGCCACTCTTCCATTTTTGAACATCAAAATGTAAAAGGGTCCAACCCCCCCCGAATAGTTGAACGAAATAGTGATGCTGATGACAGCATTGTCAGTGCCAACCATCTCAGTAGCCATTTCGAAAACTGTGCAGAAGGGTGCAGAGGTCCTTCACCTGTTCCCACGCCACAAGCATGATTTGCACCATGTCCAAACTGCGTTGTCCCAGGCTATGCAAAAGGACATGCTGCACCAGGGATTGTCTCTGCTGCCACAGCCACTGCATCGTGTGCAGAGTGGAATTCCACCATGTCGGAACATTAGTAATTAAATTGTTAAATGGTAAGCCAAAAGACCTCTGTAGCAATGCAAGTCGACCTGTAGGGTGCGATCGTCGGAAGTGAACACACAGCGACCGTGCTTTCTGCAGTAATGCTTCCAGGCCGGGATGGTGGTGGAGAAATTGTTGTACCACCAGGTAGAGGATGTGAACCATGCAAGGCACGTGTGTGAGGTTGCCATGGGGTATGGCCACCATCAGGTTTACACCATTAGCGCACACAGCCTTTCCTGGCTCCAGATTTAGTGGAGACAGCCATTGCTCTAGCTTAGCCTGGATACCTGTCAACAACTCTTGAGCTGTGTGACTGTGATCTCCAAAGCAGATAAACACTGCCTGATTGCAGTGAGCTCTGGCTGCAGATTCTATCTGCACTGTTGGAATGTGTGTCTGATTAAGGGAGAGGTTGAGGGCACAGGTGGAGGCCCTAGAGGAGGTGGAGGAGGCAGAAGCAGTGGAGGAAGTGTTAGATACAGAGGTATGTCTCTCAAGCCTTGAAGATTCAAAGACTTGTGGAGCAGCCCCTTGACCGTCTGCCCCCACAGTGACTAGAATCACTCAGTGCCCAGTCAGTTAGATGTAACGCTCTGTCCATGTTTGCTTGTCCAAGTGTCTGTGGTGAAATGCACCCTGGCAGACATAGAGTTGTTGGTGATGTTGTCGGTAACATGCTGGTGTATCACAGACACACTTTATTAGAGAAGTAATGACGATTGGGCAACTGGTACTGGGGTACTGGGGTTCTGCGACGACCATCAACTTTCTGAAACCATCTGTATCCACCAGGTGGAAAGGCAGCATTTCCTTGGCCAACAGATTGGAGCTGTGGAGATGGTGGAGTTCAAGCTCTTCGCTATGCCATGTGTAGGAGGAAACATTCTTTTAAGTGAATACAACTGCAGGAACCAAGGGCTGAGTGTTGTGCTGAGAGAGGACAGATTATGGAGCACAGGACAAACTGCTAGACTGTGAGTGAGGTGCAGGCGGAGATATTAAGGTGGATTGAGAAAGATGTGTTGTACTAGGTGACAAAAGGCAGCAGTCATGTCTACTTCCATAACAGCTGACCGGCTCACACTCACCCCGACTGTGGTGGGTAAATAATTGTAGTTTCTGCGGCCGGAGACCTGTGTGAGAAGACTTGGAATAGTGATGAAGGAGGAAGAAGCAGCAGATGGGGTTGGTGGTATCTGGTAACTGAGTCTCATCAGGATCGCCTCCACCCTTGATGGTTAACGTCTGGTGATGAGGGGCTGGTTTCTGCTCGGACCCTACTTCGTCCGCCCCAGTTCCAACAAGAAAAAATTTATGGGCATCAGTGCAGATGATTTTCTCCTCTGGATTCCGTGATTCTTAGGAGCAGACCTCTGATGCCCACGGAGGAGAATGTGTGAACAGTTCTGCAGAGTGGCTCATCTGAGGTTCCCCACAATCAGATGGGCGTTTGGATATTTTTGACGTGGGGGGAAACAATGGTGATTGGAGTGACATCTCTGAGGATTGTGCTGTGTGTGATGTTAAGGGGGAGGAAGAGGAGAAGAGGCCACTTGACGCAATGCTTGCCATCCACTGGAGCACATGGTCTTTCTGAGCCTCATCTATAAGGCGTAGTGCTGTGCTTCTGCCAAAAAAGAAAGGGAGTCGAATAGCCCGGCCAGTAACAGATGTTGTCGGGGGTCTTTGAATAGGACAATATGGTGTTTGTTCAGTTGAGCTTTCATTCACATTAACACCTAACCCACATACACGATGCACACCGATCCTATTCCCCCTTCCACCACGACCTCGCTTTTTCCCACTCATGTTCTATGTTCCTTGTACCTGCTGTTTCACAACCTTAGGCCCACAGTTGTCAGTCACCTGTCACTAAATGAACAATATTTATTTTCTTAGCTAGTGTGCCTGAACGACACTGTTATGCCTGATGATTTTTAAGTGGAAATATAGCCTTCTGATTTCCCACAGACACGGTTTTAGCACAAACGATTTGGAGTAGCTAATTGGCCTTCCAGGCTTCACCCCAATATTAGGCCTAGCGATTTTTAAGTGGAAATCTGGCCTTCTAATTTGCCACTGATACACGGTTTTAGCACAAACGATTTGGAGTAGCTAATTAGGCCTCCGGAGACTGACACACAGTATTTGCACAATCTACTTCGATGCTGGAAGATTGATTTCAGCAACAGCACTAGCGCAGGAGCGACCTCTCTGCACCGTAACACTGAGACAATGACGCCAGCAAAACAAGATGTCTGCTTCTTATATGGCCAGGGACAGGTGACTTCGGCAGCCAATCACAGAAAATCTTGTGTCATGACGTTGTGGATGGTTTCTGCGCCCTTATTGGCTGCCGGAACATATCACCTTCCCTCATCAAACACTCCCCCCCAGCTCAAAATACAGCACCACTATCATAGCCAAAGTAATAACAAAATCATTAGTAGTGTTGAGCATTCCGAAACCGCAAGTATACTTGCGGTATCGGAATTCCGATACCGAGATCTGATACTTTTGTGGTATCGGGAATCGGAATCGGAAGTTCCCAGTGTATGGTTCCCAGGGTCTGAAGGAGAGGAAACTCTCCTTCAGGCCCTGGGATCCATATCCATGTAAAAAATAAAGAATTAAAATAAAAAATAGGGATATACTCACCCTCTGACGCGCCCTGGTAGTAACCGTCAGCCTGCTTTGCTTAAAATGAGCGCGTTCAGCACCTTCCATGACGTCACGGCTTCTGATTGGTCGCGTGCCGCTCATGTGACCGCCACGCGACCAATCACAAGCCGTGACGTCATTCTCAGGTCCTAAATTCCTCATTCTAGGAATTTAGGACCTGAGAATGACGTCACGGCTTGTGATTGGTCGCGTGACGGTCACATGAGCGGCACGCGACCAATCAAAAGCCGTGACGTCATGGAAGGCCCTAAACACGCTCATTTTAAGCAAAGAAGGCTACTGGTTAACAGCGGTGAGGTGCAGGGGCCTCCGGAGAGGTGAGTATATCAATATTTTTTATTTTAATTCTTTATTTTACACATTAATATGGATCCCAGGGCCTGAAGGAGAGTTTCCTCTCCTTCAGACCCTGGGAACCATCAGGAAACCTTCCGATACTTGGTGTCCCATTGACTTGTATTGGTATCGGGTATCGGTATCGGCGATATCCAATACTTTTCGGGTATCGGCCGATACTATCCGATACCGATACTTTCAAGTATCGGACGGTATCACTCAACACTAATCATTAGTGGAAACGCAATGATTTACCGAACTGTGACCGAATTTTGCCAACTTTGAGTAAAAATGCTAATTAAAGTGAATCCGAATGTGCTGCGTTTGTGCCGAATTTGAGATTGGCGAACGTTCGCTCACCTATAGTTACAGGCACCAGATTGTGCTGCACTTATAAAACACAGCGCCATATACAGCATGTGGCGTCACTGGCACACTGCCGGCATGTATAGAGGAGGGTCACCAGCTGGCGACTGCCATCATTTTGCATAGGTTCCTTGCTGTGCTGATAGACATGCGAAATTATGTTTTCCGCTCCACTCTTTCGTTAATTAGTCATCAATAAGTATATGTTTTACTTCATTTAATTAGGAGCATTAGAGGGAGGCACACGGGTGTAATAAAAACTGTCTCCCTGTATTGATTCACACTTATTTCACTCGTTGATATTGTTTACATCCTGAAAGTGTAAATGAACGGAAACACGAAAGGAGTCGCAGCTTATGGTGCAAAATAAGAGAAGAAAAGTACATCCACGCTCCACCAGAAGAGTCTCACTTACAGTATAGGATTTACAAAAATCTACAAAAATTCTGTGTCAAGATAACGTTCACGCTGGAGGAAAAGTGAGATGAAGAACAAGACAAATGTTATCCAGTCATGCATAACATAAAGCAAGGGATGTATCTCAGGAATATGAATTAAACACCAAGGAGAACACTTTTTTTAAAAATTTTTTTTTACTATTCTTTGACCTGGAGAAAATGTGCTCATACTTAATCACTACACTTTGTATTTAGAAATCTTTGGTCTGATACATTTACTATAGCTACAAGTATGTAGTTAATATAATACAACTATATACTACAGGAACATAATAAGAAATATAACTAAAACAATACTGCCCCTATGTGCAGGAATAAAACTACTATAATATTCCCCCTATGTACAAGAATATAACTACTACAATACTGTCCCCTATGTACAGGAATATAACTACTATAATAATGCTCCTATGTACAGGAATATAACTACTATAATACTGCCCCTATGTACAGGAATATAACTACTATAATACTGCCCCTATGTACAAGAATATAACTACTATAATACTGTCCCCTATGTACAGGAATATAACTACTATAATACTGCCCCATGTACAAGAATATAACTACTATAATACTGCCCCTATGTACAAGAATATAACTACTATAATACTGCTCCTATGTACAAGAATATAACTACTATAATATTGCCCCATGTACAAGAATATAACTACTATAATACTGCCCCTATGTACAATAATAAAGTTAGTATAATACTGCCTCATATATAATTGATTTAGAACGATTTTAACTGAATATAATGCCGTGTATTGGTAAACATGTATAGGTAACTTTGAGAAGTCATAACTTTAGGTCTTGTAGAGATCCTGTTTCTCTTTAGTTTTCAGGCTGTTTATCTGGTAGCAGCTAAAGATGAAACTTTCTCCTCTCTAATTATGACGGATGACCTAGTGTACTCCCAGTGGATTATGTGCATTGACCTTCTAGATGTTTATATATTAGCTATAAAGTATTTAGACATATTTTTAACAAAATGAACAATAATTTACTTTCTTTAAACTCTTGAATACCGATGTCTAGTTATGCTCTTAAAGGGATACAGGATTGACAGAAAAAATAGTCTGCAAATCACTTTTTTGTCAAATTATTATCGTGTTTTCCACTTAAAAATCACTTCTAAGTGCAACAATGTCCTTATCTTTCTACAGGAAGTGAGAGTGGGTCTTGGTTTGTCTACAGGAAGTGGGGCTGGGTTTTGGTTTGTCTACAGAAAGTGTGGGTGAGTCTTGGTTTGTCTACAGGAAGTTTGGGTGAGTCTTTGTTTGTCTACAGGAAGTGGGGCTGGGTCTTTGTCTACAGGAAGTAGGGCTGGGTCTTTGTTTGTCTACAGGAAGTGGGGCTGGGTCTTGGTTTGTCTACAGGAAGTAGGGCTGGGTCTTTGTCTACACGAAGTGGGGGTGGGTCTTTGTTTGTTTACAGGAAGTGGGGCTGGGTCTTGGTTTGTCTATAGGAAGTGGGGCTGGGTCTTTGTCTACAGGAAGTAGGGCTGGGTCTTGGTTTGTCTACAGGAAGTGGGGCTGGGTCTTTGTCTACAGGAAGTAGGGCTGGGTCTTTGTTTGTCTACAGGAAGTGGGGGTGGGTCTTGATTTGTCTACAGGAAGTAGGGCTGGGTCTTGGTTTGTCTACAGGAAGTGGAGGTGGGTTGTATTCTCTGTACAGTAGGTGTAGCTGGGATTTTGTCTTTCTCTCTCTAAAAGGAGTTGAGGTTGGTTTTGATTCTCTAAAGTAACTTGAGGCCGGTCTTTGTCTCTCTGCTCTTGCTCTCCTGTCTGTGAAACTCCACATAGGCATAACTTAGAGGTGGCAAGAATAATGCATGCTGGTAAGTAAGGCAAATAAAGTTGCAGCACCTGTAGTGCTTTAAAGGGCCACTGTCACCCCCTCCAGCCGTTATAAACTAAAAGAGCCACCTTGTGCAGCAGTAATGCTGCATTCCTCCGAGGTGGCTCTTTTAGTTTTTGGTTCAAGTATTCCCAAAATAAAGCGCTTTGAAACTTAGCCAAAATACCTGTCTTTAGCCAGGGAGGCGGGTCCTCACTCCCCAGCTTCAACCGCTACTCTGCCATCACTCAAATCTTCAGGGGCTTTCGGTGCCGCCTCCTCAGCGCTTTTTCTCTTCAAAACCGGAGCCTGCGCTGTGTGTAAGCTCTGGCCGTGTGACGTCCCAGCCAGGCTTGCAGAATGCGCCTGTGCGGGCATTGCGGCCACCCACCTTGGGAATCCCAGCCCCGCAGTGTGTTATGCATTATGCACAGTGCGGGGCTAGGATTCCTGGGCATGCGTACTGCGTGTGTCAGCCTGTCACCCAGGTCCCCCGCCTTACAGCGTCTCTATACTGTACTGTATACTGTATGAGGAGGCACGATCAGCTGAATACAGTATACAGATGCTGTAAGGCGGGGGACCTGGGTGACAGGCTGACACGCAGTGCGCATGCCCAGGAATCCTAGCCCCGCACTGTGCATAATGCATAACACACTGCGGGGCTGGGATTCCCAAGGTGGGTGGCCGCAATGCCCGCACAGGCGCAGTCTGCAAGCCTGGCTGGGACATCACACGGCCAGAGCTTACACACAGCGCAGGCGCCAGTTTTGAAGAGAAAAAAGCGCAGAGGGGGCGGCGCCGAAAGCCCCTGTAGATTTGAGTGACGGCAGAGTAGAGGTTCAAGCTGGGGAGTGAGGACCCGCCTCCCTGGCTAAAGACAGGTATTTTGGCTAAGTTTCAAAGTGCTTTATTTTGGGAATACTTGAACCAAAAACTAAAAGAGCCACCTTGTTAGAATGCAGCATTACTGCTGCACAAGGTGGCTCTTTTAGTTTATAACGGCTGGAGGGGGTGACAGTGGCCCTTTAAGGCATTAGGGTCCACACAATTGGAATTTGCTGTCGACAATTCCACAGACACTCTGACCATTAATCAACAGCAAATTTCGTAAGACAAATTGTGTGGATTTTCTTGAGGAGTTTGATTCAGATTTGCTTCTGTGGATTCAGAACACTATCATATATGTCATAGATGTAATGGTAAAATATGTCCAATCTATAAAGTCATCTCTTGAGAGGCGATATGTACCTCACATTGAAAATTGAAGCATGTCTTATTTTAACTTGGGAAGGGAAAAAGAGCTAACACTTCATTCCAAAGTGGTATCCACTGCATGACAAGATGGTGGGAAAGTGGTATCCAGTGCTTGTCAGGGTGATTGAAAAAAGTATTACCAACTCCCTGTCAGGATAATTATAGAAACTTGATTCCAGCTCACCCAGTTGCTCTATGCTCATCCACCTGGGACTCAGACACTGGCCTCACATCAAGGATAATAGAAAAAAATGGAGTCCAGCTCAACAGGACTGGATTTTTCTCTTCTTTTTCTTTTTCAAAAGAAAATATGGTGCAAACAAAAGAAAAAAAAGGAAAAGATCAACATGACCCAGTCGACACGTTTCAACTGCACTAGGTAGTCTTACTCATCAAAGTGAACCAAGTATATTCCACGTGTTGGAATTGAATGTGTATATACTATATATACGTTCACTCATAACTGCACAATAACCTGCCTAGTAATGACAGCAACCAAGACCTAGTCCATCAATCGTCAGTTAACTGCGAATTTTTCCTGATGATTGGAGGCAGCAGAGTGCTGGGTCATGTCATAAAGGAGACAGCTGCTATTGTACTGAAGCTCAGATCCTAGAAAAGGGAGTATTATCTATGCTGTAGTACCTGTGAACATGTGGTGCTCTGGCTCAATACACAGTGAACTTTCTCAGGATGCAGAACCAAGGATGGATGGATCACTACTATCTAAAGGTACCTTCACACGAAGCGACGCTGCAGCGATAGCGACAACGATGTCGATCGCTGCAGCGTCGCTGTTTGGTCGCTGGAGAGCTGTCACACAGACCGCTCTCCAGCGATCAACTATGCCGAGGTCCCCTGGTAACCAGGGTAAACATCGGGTAACTAAGCGCAGGGCCGCGCTTAGTAACCCGATGTTTACCCTGGTTACCAGCGTAAAATCTAAAAAAAACAAACAGCACATACTTACATTCACGTCCCCCTGCGTCCACTTCCTGACTGACTGACTGACTGAGCGCCGTACAGTGAGAGCAGAGCGGTGACGTCACCGCTGTGCTGCTTTCACTTTCACTTTGCGGCGCTGAGTCAGAGGAGGAAGCAGACTGCAGGGGACGCAATGTGAGTATGTGCTGTTTGTTTTTTTTACATTTTACGCTAGTAACCAGGGTAAACATCGGGTAACTAAGCGCGGCCCTGCGCTTAGTAACCCGATGTTTACCCTGGTTACCAGTGTAAAATATCGCTGGTATCGTTGCTTTTGCTTTCAAACACAACGATACACAGCGATCGGACGACCAAATAAAGTTCTGGACTTTATTCAGCGACCAGCGACATCACAGCAGGATCCTGATCGCTGCTGCGTGTCAAACGAAACGATATCGCTAGCGAGGACGCTGCAACGTCACGGATTGCTAGCGATATCGTTATAATGTCGTTTCGTGTGAAGGTACCTTAAGTCCTATATAAACCCTTAAACATCCCTGAGTCCCATGATGAGTTGACTCCCTAATCTGTCCTCAAGGAAACCGAGTAGCAACGATTTTTTTTGCCCCTTACAGTATTGAAGTGAATGAGACATACAGGTGTCATGGAAATTTAAAGGGATTATCCAGGACTATTTTTTTCAAGTAGATGCTACACCGACATCAGAGGAAGTGTTACGGTACCGTCACACTAAGCGACGCTGCAGCGATACAGACAACGATGCCGATCGCTGCAGCGTCGCTGTTTGGTCGCTGGAGAGCTGTCACACAGACCGCTCTCCAGCGACCAACTATGCCGAGGTCCCTGGGTAACCAGGGTAAACATCGGGTTGCTAAGCGCAGGGCCGCGCTTAGTAACCCGATGTTTACCCTGGTTACCAGTGTAAAATGTAAAAAAACAAACACTACATACTCACCTTCACGTCCCCCGCCGTCCGCTTCCTGCACTGACTGAGTGCCAGCCCTAACAGCAGAGCGGTGACGTCACCGCTGTGCTGTGCTTTCACTTTACGGCCAGCGCTCAGTCAGTGCAGGAAGCGGACAGCGGGGGACGCGAAGGTGAATATGTACTGTTTGTTTTTTTACATTTTACACTGGTAACCAGGGTAAACATCGGGTTACTAAGCGCGGCCCTGCGCTTAGTAACCCGATATTTACCATGGTTACCATTGTAAAACATCGCTGGTATCGTTGCTTTTGCTGTCAAACACAACGATACACGGCGATCTGACGACCAAATAAAGTTCTGAACTTTAATCAACGACCAGCGATATCACAGCAGGATCCTGATCGCTGCTGCGTGTCAAACACAATGATATCGCTATCCAGGACGCTGCAACGTCACGGATCGCTAGCGATATCGTTTAGTGTGAAGGTACCTTTAGAATCGCCAGCAGGAGTGATCTGTGACCGCTCTGAGCCGGCAGAGAGTGGCAGCGGGTAGAACGAGCAGCTACTGTGATGCTGAGTCACTTCTCACGGTCAAGCCATGAAAGGGGATATTCAGGAGTCTGAGGTCAAAAGCCAGGAAGGTACGTCATAAATAGAAGGAAGAGATAAAGATGTGGTCATGTAACGTTCCAAGGTCAGAATATCAGGAGGATAGCGGATCAGAGCAGAAGGAGTTAAACAGATGGATGGGTCAGAACAAGGTCCAAAGTCAGGGAACAAAAGATCTACAAACGGAACGCAAGGCACTGAAGAAACAAACCGCACTTAGCTGAATGTATGCATGGCAGAGGTCTGGGAGAAACAGCTCTGTTAAGTAGCCTGGCAATCACCTGGGACAATGAACACCTGGAGACAGCCAGCACCGCCCAGCCTCAGATTGGATGACTGAGCTGTCAATCAACACACTGACAGCTCAGCACGCCCCTGCACCAGACTGGATTACTAAGCTGTCAGTAACTGCATCCCAGACACCCTGAGGGGTGGAACCATGATAGCTACATGCTTGTGAGTTCTTATGCCCATAGTAAAAAATAAAAGAAAAAAAGAAAATAGTCAAGAAAATAGTCCCGGAAAAGCCCTTTAACCATAACCTGGTGATACAATAAATTGTATAATATTAAGTTTATGGCATTATACCCAGCACGGCAGCGATGAAGGGGTTAAAGAACAGATTACTAATATTTATCAGTCGAGGTTCCTCTCTCCCATTCAGTTGGCATTATGACTATCCACAGTCCTGCAATCTCTGGCTTTGGCCCTTTTCAATGTATCCATAAAGGAATACCTAGCTACTGTCCAAACAACCAATGAGCCGCGCGCCGCACGTGTCTGATCCGCTATCAACAGTCATTAATATGAATATAAAATTACACAACGACTTCCAGGAAAAGGATTAGTAGATTCTGTAATTAGTCCATTCTCGTTGTTGAGCGTGACACGTGTTTAATGTGAATGCCTAGCTCCGGGTGGACGGGTGTCACAAGGCGCTTCCATTATACCGTACACTGCAGCGTTCTGCGCTAATAATAATTTCATAATATTCCGGCAATTAATCAACGAGTACAAGATAAATAGAGAGATGAAAACATGCGGACGGCTCATAGTTACCAGGAGGGATATACACTACAGACCCCCTACACTGATAATACATACCTAATATCTGCAGCCTGGACAAAAGGCCATTGCCCAGATAACAAGCATCAGGGAAGCTTAAAAGGGAATGTGTCATCACTAAATCACTTTAAAGCTTTTATGGTAAGCTTATTTTTCATAATGTTCAATTTTTTTTTATATCATTATCTATATTAAAAATGATCTTCAAACTTTTAATTTTAAAATTGGTCACTAAGCCAAACACTAAACTCATACTTCCTGTTCCATATAGATAACTTTTTAGTAGTCTCATTGTCATCACAGACAGGATTGCAATTAAAAACAATATCTTTATATACAGTGGATAACAAATGATCCACTATTCACAATAGGTGATATCACAGCTCACCTCCTCCTCCTGTACAATGTCTGATAACACTTCTATATACAGTAGATAACACAGCATCCACCATTCACAATAGATGTCACAGATCACCTCCTCCTCCTGTACAATGACTGATAACACCTCTATATACAGTAGATAACACAGGATCCACCATTCACAATTGGTGATATCACAGCTCACCTGCTCCTACTGTACAATGACTGATAACACCCCTATATACTGTAGATAACACAGACCACCATTCACAATAGGTGATGTCACAGCTCACCTCCTCCTGTACAATGACTGATAACATCTCTATATACAGCAGCTAACCCAGGATCCACCATTCACAATAGCTGATGTCACAGCTCACCTCCTCCTCCTGTACAATGACTGATAACACCTCTATATACAGTAGATAACACAGGATCCACCATTCACAATATGTGATGTCACAGCTCACCTCCTCCTGTACAATGACTGATAACACCTCTATATACAGTAGATAACACAGGATCCACCAATCACAATAGGTGATGTCACAGCTCACCTCCTCCTCCTGTACAATGACTGATAACACCTCTATATACAGTAGATAGGATCCACCATTCACAATAGATGTCACAGCTCACCTCCTCCTCCTGTACAATGACTGATAGCACCTCTATATACAGTAGATGACACAGGATCCACCATTCACAATAGATGTCACATCTCACCTCCTCCTCCTGTACAATGACTGATAACACCTCTATATACAGTAGATAACACAGGATCCACCATTCACAATAGATGATGTCACAGCTCACCCCCTCATCCTCCTGTACAATGACTGATAACACATCTATATACAGTAGATAACACAGGATCCACCATTCACAATAGGTGATGTCAAAGCTCACCTCCTCCTCCTGTACAATGACTGATAGCACCTCTATATAAAGTAGATAACACAGGATCCACCAATCACAATAGGTGATGTCACAGCTCACCTCCTCCTCCTGTACAATGACTGATAACACCTCTATATAAAGTAGATAACACAGGATCCACCAATCACAATTGGTGATGTCACAGCTCACCTCCTCCTCCTGTACAATGACTGATAACACCTCTATATACAGTAGATAACACAGGATCCACCATTCACAATAGGTGATGTCACAGCTCACCTCCTCCTCCTGTACAATGACTGATAGCACCTCTATATAAAGTAGATAACACAGGATCCACCAATCACAATAGGTGATGTCACAGCTCACCTCCTCCTCCTGTACAATGACTGATAACACCTCTATATAAAGTAGATAACACAGGATCCACCAATCACAATAGGTGATGTCACAGCTCACCTCCTCCTCCTGTACAATGACTGATAACACCTCTATATAAAATAGATAACACAGGATCCACCATTCACAATAGGTGATGTCACAGCTCACCTCCTCCTCCTGTACAATGACTGATAACACCTCTATATACAGTAGATAACTGTTGTGAACTCTGTGTTCAGGCTCCCTCTTGTGGTCACTGGTGGTATGGTGTGACTTTTGCTTTGGGCTCCCCCTGGTGGCTTTGTCTGTTATCCTGCTGGTCTCTGGCTATCAGCTGGTTCGTTATCCTCTGGGAGGTTCCTATATAGCTCTGTTTTACTTCCACTTGTTGCCGGCTGTCGATGTAATCAGTGCTTCTCAGATTCCTTCTGACTACCTTGCTCCCAGTCCATCCAGCTCAAGCTAAGTTTTGTTTGCTCATTTTTTGATCAGCAGTGTTTTTCATGTTTTCTGTTCCAGCTTGCTAAAATGTAATTCCCTCGCTTGCTGGTTGCTCTAGTGGGCTGAGTTTCTCCCCACACACCGTTAGTTGGTGTGTGGGTTCTTGAAATCTCAGGATGGATATTTTGTAAGGGTTTTTTATTGATCGCATAGACCCCTGCTCTATTTTCTGCTTTCTAGTACTAGTGGGCCTCTTTTGCTGAATCTGATTTCATCCCTATGTATGTGCCTTCTTCTTACTTCACCGTTAATATTTGTTGGGGGCTTCTATATCTTTGGGGATTATTTCTCTGGAGGCAAGCGAGGTCTTTCTTTCTCTTTAGGGGTAGCTAGTTCCTCAGGATGGCTCGAGACGTCTAGGAATTTTTTAGGCACGTTCACCGGCTACCTCTAGTTGTTTTGGATAGGTTCAGATTTGCGATCAGTCCAGTTACCATCTCCCTAGAGCTCGTCCTTAGTTTATTCACTTGCTGGTCTATTTGTGATCCTCAGCCATTAAGGATCATAACAGATAACACAGGATCCATCATTCACAATAGGTGATGTCACAGCTCACCTCCTCCTATACAATGACTGATAGCACACCTGCATACAGTAGATAACTGAGGATTTCTCTGGATAACTTGGATACCACAAAAATGGACCTGCATACATGGACGATTATGTTTGTCAGGGAAGTGACGTGAGGGGGTGCCCATTGTAGCCCTTATTGATGTTCTCAAAATGTTCCTTTATTCTATCCTCAAACTGTCTTTTGGTTCCGACTATATATATCTTGTTGCAAGTGCAACGTATCATATAGTTGACCCGAGTATAAGCCGACCCCCCTAATTTTGCCACAAAAAACTGGGAAAACTTATTGACTCGAGTATAAGCCTAGGGTAGGAAATGCAGCAGCAACCGGTGAATTTCAAAAATAAAAATAGATGCTCCATACCATTCATTATTGCCCCATAGATGCTCCATATAAAGCTGTGCCACATATAATGCTCCATACCATTGATTATTGCCCCATAGATGCTCCATATAAAGCTGTGCCATATATAATGCTCTGCACCGTTCATTATGGCCCCATAGATGCTCCATATAAAGCTGTGCCACATATACAATGCTCTGCACCGTTCATTATGGCCCCATAGATGCTCCATAGAAAGCTGTGCCATATATAATGCTCTGCACCGTTCATTATGGCCCCATAGATGCTCCATAGAAAGCTGTGCCATATATAATGCTCTGCACCATTCATTATGGCCCCATAGATGCTCCATAGAAAGCTGTGCCATATATAATGCTCTACACCGTTCATTATGGCCCCATAGATGCTCCATATAAAGCTGTGCCATATATAATGCTCTGCACCGTTCATTATGGCCCCATAGATGCTCCATATAAAGCTGTGCCATATATAATGCTCTGCACCGTTCATTATGGCCCCATAGATGCTCCATAGAAAGCTGTGCCATATATAATGCTCTACACTGTTCATTATGGCCCCATAGATGCTCCATAGAAAGCTGTGCTATATATAATGCTCTGCACCGTTCAGTATGGCCCCATAGAAGCTCCTTATAAGGTTGTGCCATATATAATGCTCTGCACCGTTCAGTATGGCCCCATAGATGCTCCATAGAAAGCTGTGCCATATATAATGCTCTGCACCGTTCATTATGGCCCCATAGATGCTCCATAGAAAGCTGTGCCATATATAATGCTCTGCACCATTCATTATGGCCCCATAGATGCTCCATAGAAAGCTGTGCTATATATAATGCTCTGCACCGTTCATTATGGCCCCATAGATGCTCCATATAAAGCTGTGCCATATATAATGCTCTGCACCGATCATTATGGCCCCATAGATGCTCCATATAAAGCTGTGCCATATATAATGCTCTGCACCATTCATTATGGCCCCATAGATGCTCCATATAAAGCTGTGCCATATATAATGCTCTACACCGTTGATTATTGCCCCATAGATACTCCATATAAAGCTGTGCAATATATAATGCTGCTGCTGCTGCAATAAAAAAAAAAATCACATACTCACCTCTCTTCGCTCAGGACGCCGGCGCTTTCAATATTTACCTGCTCCTGGTGCGGCTCCGTCTCCAGCACTGACGCTCAGCAGAGGGCGCGCACTGACTACGACACCGCGCCCTCTGACCTGAGCGTCACAGCCAGAGGACGCTGATGACTGAGCCGCACCGTAACGAGGAGCGGTAAATATAGCGCAGCGCTCCCCTCCCCGTATACTTACCTGCTCCTGGCGTGGTCCCTGCTTCTTCCAGTGCTGCATCTTCTTCCTGTATTGAGCGGTCACCGTTACTGCTCATTACAGTCATGAATATGCGGCTCCACCTCTATGGGAGGTGGAGCCGCATATTCATGACTGTTATGAGCGGTACCATGTGACCGCTCAGTACAGGAAGAAGATGCAGCGCTGGAAGAAGCAGGCACTGCAGGGACCGCGCCGGGAGTAGGTGAGTATAACTAGACAGCCCACACTCCCCCTCCCCTGCCGACCCCCGGATATGACTCGAGTATAAGCTGAGAAGGGGACTTTCAGCCCAAAAAAATGGGCTGAAAATCTCGGCTTATACTTGAGTATATACGGTATAGTAGTTATATTCTTGTACATTGGAGCAGTATTATAGTAGTTATATTCTTGTACATAGGGGCAGTATTATAGTAGTTATATTCTTGTACATAGGGGCAGGATTATAGTAGTTATATTCTTGTACATAGGGGCAGTATTATAGTATTTACATTCTTGTACATAGGGGGCAGTATTATAGTAGTTATATTCTTGTACATAGGGGGCAGTATTACAGTAGTTATATTCTGGTATATAGGAGCAGTATTATAGTAGTTATATTTTTGCACATATGAGCAGTATTATAGTAGTTATAGTCTTGTACATAGGAGCAGTATTATAGAAGTTATAGTCTTGCACATAGGGAGCAGTATTAGGGTATGTGTCCACGTTCAGGATTGCATCAGGATTTGGTCAGGATTTTCCATCAGTATTTGTAAGCCAAAACCAGGAGTGGGTGATAAATACAGAAGTGGTGCATATGTTTCTTTTATACTTTTCCTCTAATTGTTCCACTCCTGGTTTTGGCTACAAATACTGATGGAAAATCCTGACCAAATCCTGATGCAATCCTGAACGTGGACACATACCCTTATAGTAGTTATATTCTTGTACATAGGGGCAGTATTATAGTAGTTATATTCTTGTACATAGGAGCAGTATTATAGTAGTTATATTCTTGTACATAGGAGCATTATTATTGTAGTTATATTCTTGTACATAGGAGCAGTATTATAGTAGTTATATTCTTGTACATAGGAGCAGTATTATAGTAGTTATATTCTTGTACATAGGAGCAGTATTATAGTAATTATATTCTTGTACATAGGGGGCAGTATTATAGTAGTTATATTCTTGTACATAGGGGCAGTATTATAGTAGTTATATTCTTGTACATAGGAGTTAGGAGTAGTATTATAGTAGTTATATTCTTGTACATAGGGGCAGTATTATAGTAGTTATATTCTTGTACATAGGGGCAGTATTATAGTAGTTATATTCTTGTACATAGGGGCAGTATTATAGTAGTTATATTCTTGTATATAGCAAGCAGCATTATAGTAGTTATATTCTTGTACATAGGAGCAGTATTATAGTAGTTATATTCTTGTACATAGGGGCAGTATTATAGTAGTTATATTCTTGTACATAGGAGCAGTATTATAGTAGTTATATTCTTGTACATAGGAGCAGTATTATAGTAGTTATATTCTTGTACATAGGAGCAGTATTATAGTAATTATATTCTTGTACATAGGGGGCAGTATTATAGTAGTTATATTCTTGTACATAGGGGCAGTATTATAGTAGTTATATTCTTGTACATAGGAGCAGTATTATAGTAGTTATATTCTTGTACATAGGGGCAGTACTATAGTAGTTATATTCTTGTACATAGGAGTTAGGAGTAGTATTATAGTAGTTATATTCTTGTACATAGGGGCAGTATTATAGTAGTTATATTCTTGTACATGGGGCAGTATTATAGTAGTTATATTCTTGTACATAGGGGCAGTACTATAGTAGTTATATTCTTGTACATAGGAGTTAGGAGTAGTATTATAGTAGTTATATTCTTGTACATAGGGAGCAGTATTATAGTAGTTATATTCTTGTACACTGAGGGCAATATTATAGTAGTTATATTCTTGTACATTGGAGGCAGTATTAGAGTAGTTATATTCCTATACATTGAGGGCACTATCTATATATATAATTGTCTAAGGGTTTTTCTGTCTGTCTGTCTGTCTGTCCTGGCGGCCTCGGCCAATCAGAGATGGGCACAGCATGGCGACGATGATGTCATAAAGGTTGCCTCGACCAATCAGCGACGGGCACAGTCTGCCGCAAATTCGCCTCGACCAATCAGCGACGGGCACAGTATCGATGTAGATGTCATAATGGTTGCCATGGCGACGATGATGTCATAAAGGTTGCCTCGACCAATCAGCGACGGGCACAGTCTGCCGCGAATTCTGGAATCATCATTGTCCATATACTACGGGGACATGCATATTCTAGAATACCTGATGCATTAGAATCGGGCCACTCCATTACACACAGATAGATAGATAGATAGATAGATAGATAGATAGATAGATAGATAGATAGATATGGGATGGATAGATAGATACATCTACCATATAATTGTCTAAGGGTCAATTCTGTCTTTCTGTCTGTCCTTCTGTCTGTCTGTCTTTCTGTCTGTCACGGATATTCATTGGCCGCGGCCTCTGTCTGTCATGGAAATCCAAGTCGCTCATTGGTCGTGGCAAAACAGCCACGACCAATCAGCGACGCGCACAGTCCGGAAGAAAATGGCCGCTCCTTACTCCCAGCAGTCAGTGCCCGGCGCCCGCATACTCACCTCTGGTCAGCGCTCACACAGGGTTAATGGCAGCGTTGACCGCGGTGTAACGCACTCGGTTAACGCTGCTATTAACCCTGTGTGACCAATTTTTTACTATTCATGCTGCCTATGCAGCATAAATAGTAATAAGATCTCATGTTAAAAATAGTAAAAAAAATAAAAAATAGTTACATACTCACCGCCCGTCGGCCCCTCGGATCCACAACAGGCCTTTCCCGCTCGCGACGCTCCGGTAACCGGTCCATGCTGCTCTCGCGAGACTGCTACGTCATCATCTCGCGAGACCGCAGCATGGACCGGTTACCGGAACGTCGCGAGCGGGAAAGGCCTGTTGTGGATCCGAGGGGCCGACGGAGGGTGAGTATATAACGATTTAAAAAAAAAAATAAAAATTTTTTTAACAGGGATATGATGCCCACATTGCTATATACTACGTGGGCTGTGCAATATACTACGTGGGCTGTGCAATATACTACATGGGCTGTGCAATATACTACGTGGGCTGTGCAATATACTACGTGGGCTGTGCAACATACTACGTGGGCTGTGCAATATACTACGTGGGCTGTGCAATATACTACATGGGCTGTGCAATATACTACGTGGGCTGTGCAATATACTACGTGGGCTGTGCAACATACTACGTGGGCTGTGCAATATACTACGTGGGCTGGGCAATATACTACGTGGACATGCATATTCTAGAATACCCAATGCGTTAGAATCGGGCCACAATCTAGTCTATATATATAATTGTCTAAGGGTTTTTCTGTCTGTCTGTCTGTCCTGGAAATCCCGCGTCTCTGATTGGTCGAGGCCGCCAGGCCTCGAGACCAATCAGCGACAGGCACAGCATGGCGACGATGATGTCATAAAGGTTGTCTCGACCAATCAGCGACGGGCACAGTCTGCCGCGAATTCGCCTCGACCAATCAGCGACGGGCACAGTATCAACGTAGATGTCATAATGGTTGCCATGGCGACGATGAGGTCATAAAGGTTGCCTCCACCAATCAGCGACGGGCACAGTCTGCCGCGAATTCTGGAATCATCATTGTCCATATACTACGGGGACATGCATATTCTAGAATACCCGAAGCATTAGAATCGGGCCACAGTCTAGTAGTAGTTATATTCTTACACATAGGAGCAGTATTATAGTAGTTATATTCTTGTGCATAGGGGACAGTATTGTAGTAGTTATATTATTGTACATAGGAGCAGTATTATAGTAGTTATATTCTTGTACATAGGGGCAGTATTATAGTAGTTATATTCTTGTACATAGGGAGCAGTATTATAAAAGTTATATTCTTGTACATTGAGGGCAGTATTATAGTAGTTATATTCTTGTAGATCGGGTACAGTATTATAGTAGTTATATTCTTGTACATAGGAGCAGTATTATAGTAGTTATATTCTTGTACATTGAGGGCAGTATTATTGTAGTTATATTCTTGTACATAAGCAGCAGTATTATAGTAGTTATATTCTTGTTCATAGGAGCAGTATTATAGTAGTTATATTCTTGTACATAGGAGCAGTATTATAGTAGTTATATTCTTGTACATAGAGGCAGTATTATAGTAGTTATATTCTTGTACATAGGGGCAGTATTATAGTAGTTATATTCTTGTACATAGGGAGCAGTATTATAGTAGTTATATTCTTGTACATAGGGCAGTATTATAGTAGTTATATTCTTGTACATAGGAGCAGTATTATAGTAGTTATATTCTTGTACATAGAGGCAGTATTATAGTAGTTATATTCTTGTACATAGGGGCAGTATTATAGTAGTTATATTCTTGTACATAGGGAGCAGTATTATAGTAGTTATATTCTTGTACATAGGGCAGTATTATAGTAGTTATATTCTTGTACATAGGGGGCAGTATTATAGTAGTTATATTCTTGTACATAGGAGCAGTTTTATAGTAGTAGTTATATTTTTGTACATAAGGGTAGTATTATAGTTAGTGTATTTAGGTTACTATTAGTAGTAGTAGAATTAGTATTATATTAGTTATAATCATATACACAGTCAGACACCTGAGCTGTAACTTACTTTTTTCCACTGCTCAGATCACTGCTGCTGCAGTGACACAGGGTTTGGAAAGTTGGGTTATAGCTTAGTGATGATATATTTTAGAATAGCTGTTGATTTCAGGAAAGCTGGTTTGCTCATCCGTTTTGACACTTTGAGAGAATGCTAACATATGGAAAACTGGATTGTAGTCTAACAATTTAACTTCCTGAAACTGCTACAAACAATGGGAAAGCTGGGTTACAGGTCAGTGATGATACTTTCTGAGAGCGCTGTTAACTTTTTCTCCATATTTCCTGTTTGTGTTTGTCATATTTATTTAGTTTAGCTGATAACAATAAAGCTGTCATTCTGTCGTTCCAATCATCCACCTTCTTTTTTTATGCGATTACGTTGCGGCAACAGTAAAGTGAGATTACTCCTCGTTACCTTTCATCTTTCTGTCATTACTGTTTGAGAAGAACAATATTTTACATGTAATTTTTAAGTGCGTAATATTTCTGAAAATGAATATAGGAAAAACAAATATTTTCAGTAAATACAAAGTAAAAAAAACCCAAACATTTTGAGAAAGTATCTTTAAAATCAGCCTTGCTACATCTCCTTAGCAGTGTTAGTCATAAGATATTATTTTTTCACTTTCTTTCATTCTTGAACCATTTGAATTTCTAATTAACAAATTCATTTTATGCATAAAAAAATTTAAACCGAGCCAAAAAAAAGAAATGTAAAAAAATTGCAACCTCAGAGGTTATCTAACTTGTCTCTATAGAGCTGCAAATGACTAATGTTCAGAAAATAAAACTATAAAAACTCTAGTTGCTATGAGATTCGTTTTCAGGCAACCTCCTGGGCTGATTCTACTGGAGAATTTATAATCAAGGAACAGATCGGGAATTTATGAGCAGCATATGTGATGGATACTATGTTCAGGCACAGAGCCAAGGAGAGCTGATAACCAGATCTACCAGACCGGCCAACAGGCGCATGTGTGCCCAAAATAAAGGGTCCCATATACAATCCCTGCAAAAATGATGGAATCGCCAGATGTGGAGGATGTTCATTCAGTTGATTAATTTTGTAGAAAAAAGCAGATCACAGACATGGCACAAAACCAAAGTCGTTTTAAATGGCAACTTTCTGGCTTTAGGAAACACTAAAAGAAATCAAGAACAAAAAATGTGGTCGTCAGTAATGGTTACTTTTTTTAACCAAGCATAGGGGAAAAATTATGGACTCACTCAATTCTGAGGAACAAATTATGGAACCACCCTGTAAATTTTCATACCCGAAAATAACACCTACATCAAATTAGATCTGCTCGTTAGTCTGCATCTAAGAAGGAGTGATCACACCTTGGAGAGCTGTTGCACCAAGTGGACTGACATGAATCATGGCTCCAACATGAGAGATGTCAATTGAAACAAAGGAGAGGATTATCAAACTCTTAAAAGAGGGTAAATCATCACACAATGTTGCAAAAGGTGTTGGTTGTTCACAGTCAGCTGTGTCTAAAATCTGGACCAAATACAAACAACATGGGAAGGTTTTTAAAGGCAAACATACTGGTAGACCAAGGAAGACATCAAAGCGTCAAGACCGGAAACTTAAAGCAATATGTCTCCAAAACAGGAAATGCACAAAAAAACCAAATGAGGAACGAATGGGTGGAAACTGGAGTCACCGTGTGTGACCGAACTGTAAGAAACCGCCTAAAGGAAATGGGATTTACATACAGAAAAGCTAAACGAAAGCCATCATTAACACCTAAACAGAAAAAAACAAGGTTACAATGGGCTAAGGAAAAGCAATCGTGGACTGTGGATGACTGGATGAAAGTCATATTCAGTGATGAATTGCAAATCTGCATTGGGCAAGGAGATGATGCTGGAACTTGTGTTTGGTGCCGTTCCAATGAGATTTATAAAGATGACTGCCTGAAGAGAACATGCAAATTTCCAGTCATTGATGATATGGGGCTGCATGTCAGGTAAAGGCACTGGGGAGATGGCCGTCATTACATCTTCAATAAACGCACAAGTTTATGTTGATATTTTGATACAGGAAAGATATATATCTTGGTACTGTGTTAGCCAGTGGATAAAAAAATATTTAGACTTGAGAGTCCTCAGTAGTTGATACCTTTTAATGGCAAACTGAAAAGATGGTAACAAATTGCAAGCTATATTCATGTACATAGGGGCAGTACTATAGTAGCTATATTCTGGTACATTGGAGCAGTATTATAGTAGTTATATTCTTGTACATAGGAGCAGTATTATCTATATATATAATCGTCTAAGGGGCACTTCCGTCAGTTTGTCTGTCACGAAAATCCCGCGTCACTGATTGGTCTCGGCCGGCAGACGGAGACCAATCAGCGACGGGCATTGTCCCGTCCTACTTTCTGTCAGTGCCCCCTCCAGTCAGCGCTCACACAGGGTTAATGGCTGCGTTACACCGTGTTATGCCGTTTTGTAACGCAGTCCGTTAACGCTGCTATTAACCCTGTGTGACCAACTTTTTACTATTGATGCTGCCTATGCAGCATCAATAGTAAAAAGATCTAATGTTAAAAATAATAAACAAAATAAAAAATCATTATATTCTCACCTTCCGCCGCCTTTCCCGCTGCTCCTCGCGATGCTCTGGTCCATGCATTGTGGTCTCGTGAGATGATGACGTAACAGTCTCGCGAGACCGCTACGTCATCATCTCGCGAGACCGCAATGGATTCTTGGGACCAGAGCGTCGCGAGGAGCATCGGTAAACGCCTGGGCTGGATCCAGGGGCCGACGAAAAGTGAGTATATAACTATTTTTTATTTTAATTCTTTTTTTAACAGGGATATGGTGCCCACATTGCTATATACTATGTGGGCTGTGCTATATACTACGTGGCTGTGCAATATATTACTTGGCTGTGCAATATACTACGTGGGCTGTGTTATATACTGCGTGGGCTGTGTTATACACTACGTATCTGTGCTATATACTACTTGGCTGTGGTATATATTACGTGGCTGGGCAATATACTACATCGCTGTGCTCTATACTACGTGGTGTGTGCTATATACTACGTGGGCTGTGATTGTGATGGTGTGATATCTTATGTGGGTATCATTTTTGTGTATATTTCTATTTTACTGATTATCATGGTGTTACTGTATCTTGTAGGATGAGTTGTTATTTGCCATCTGATATTCTCCCCACAGTTCTGTATTGTTATTTCTCCACAGGGTCAGTGAATAATGTTGTTTGCCAATATGCTAATGACATGTTGACCTAGCTTGTTGAAACAATGAGCCCCTGAGACCTTCCCCCTCCTGGCCTGTGAATGAGGTAGGAGACTTGTAACTATCAGGGAGGTGAGACACAGAGATCAGTGTGGAACCTTGATGTGAAGAGCATATCAGAGAGAAAGAAGGGAATATGGACTGTTATCCTCTATGCTGGATTGTTGGACTTTTATTCTGTAACTGAACTGCATTCGTGTTCTGGAATATTTTATCCTTTGGGTGATGGATCGTATATATAGACCTTTCATGTTTTCCCTAAATAAAGGTCTTGGAATTGTTCACTATTCTCTTGCTCTGTTGATTGTGTGATACCGGAGAAGGTACCTGTGACAGTGTTATATATTACGTCTCTGTGCTATATACTACATGGCTGTGCTATATACAGTTAGGTCCATATATATTTGGACAGAGACAACATTTTTCTAATTTTGGTTATAGACATTACCACAATGAATTTTAAACAAAACAATTCAGATGCAGTTGAAGTTCAGACTTTCAGCTTTCATTTGAGGGTATCCACAATAAAATTGGATGAAGGGTTTAGGAGTTTCAGCTCCTTAACATGTGCCACCCTGTTTTTAAAGGGACCAAAAGTAATTGGACAATTGACTCCAAGGCTATTTCATGAACAGGTGTGGGCAATCCCTTCGTTACGTCATTCTCAATTAGGCAGATAAAAGGCCTGGAGGTGATTTGAGGTGTGGTGCTTGCATTTGGAAGGTTTTGCTGTGAAGTAAACATGCGGTAAAGGAGCTCTCCATGCAAGTGAAACAAGCCATCCTTAAGCTGCGAAAACAGAAAAAAACAAGACGAGAAATTGCTACAATATTAGGAGTGGCAAAATCTACAGTTTGGTACATCCTGAGAAAGAAAGAAAGCACTGGTGATCTCATCAATGCAAAAAGACCTGGGCGCCCACGGAAGACAACAGTGGTGGATGATCACAGAATAATCTCCATGGTGAAGAGAAACCCCTTCACAACAGCCAACCAAGTGACCAACACTCTCCAGGAGGTCGGCGCATCAATATCCAAATCTACCATAAAGAGATGACTGCATGAAAGTAACTACAGAGGGTTCACTGCACGGTGCAGCCACTCATAAGCATCAGGAATAAAAAGGCTAAAAAACATCTAAAAAGCCAGCACAGTTCTGGAAGAACATTCTTTGGACAGATGAAACCAAGATCAACCTCTACCAGGATGATGGAAAGAGTAAAGTATGGCGAAGGCTTGGTACAGCTCATGATCCAAAGCATACCGCATCATCTGTAATACACGGCGGAGGCAGTGTGATGGCTTGGGCATGCATGGCTGCCAGTGGCACTGGGTCACTAGTGGTTATTGATGATGTGACACAGGAATGAATTCTGAGGTCTTCAGAGCCGCCATACTGTGTGCTCAGATCCAGCCAAATGCAGCCAAACTGACTGGTCATCGTTTCATACTACAGATGGAGAATGGCCCAAAACATAAAGCCAAAGCAACCCAGGAGTTTATTAAAGCAAAGAAGTGGAATATTCTTGAATGGCCAAGTCAGTCACCTGATCTCAACCCAATTGAGCAGCAT